>NC_140212.1:12872661-13311424 GCF_951802725.1 Rutilus rutilus | reverse complement strand
GGTTGGAGCTAAACTCTGCAGGACAGTGGCCCTCCAGGACTGAGTTTGGACACCCCTGCCATAGTGCATCCTGTTGCCATAATTTTCCCAGATAAAAAATGCACACGCACCCGACCATCCACCTGATATAAAAGAAAAATAAAGAATAAAAGAACTGATGTGATTCATCAGACCAGGCAGCCTTCTTCCATTGCTTCCATTGGTCCAGTTCTGATGCTCATGTGGCCATTGTAGGTGCTTTCAGCGCTGGACGGGGGTTATCATTGGCTCTCTTACCGTCTGCTTCTACGAAGCCCCATACACCGCAAACTGCGATGCACTGTGTAGTCTGACACCTTTCTATCATGAGCCACAAGTTAATTAGCAATTTGAGGTACAGTAGCTCTACTCCCCACGTGCATCAGTAACCATGACCCTGACGTCGGTTCACCTCTTGTCCCTTCTTGCACCACTTTTGGTAGGTACTAAACACTGCATACTGGGAACACCCTACAAGACTTGCCATTTTGGAGATGCTCTGACCCAGTCATCTAGCCATTATTTGGCCTTTGTCAAAGTCACTAGGATCTTTTCGCTCACCCATTTTTCCTGCTTCCAACACATGAAATTCAAGAACTGACTATTCACTTGCTGCCTAATATATCCCACCCTTTGGCAGGTGCCATTGTAATGATCTAATCAATGTTATTCACCTCACAGTGGTCAGTGGGTTTAATGTTGTGGCTGAACACTGTATTGTGCATCTCTATATGTTTATCTTGGTAATTATTCATGAATTTAAATTACCTTTTGCTCAATTGTTCCTTTTGTGACATCAATAGTGTCCCACCCCTTTGATCCACCCTGGTATATAATGGCAACTTTCTCAATGAATAAAATGAAGTTTGGCCTTTGTTCCAAATATCATTTTAGGACTTTAAACAAATGATGTTTGAGCAAATGTTGTACAAATAAGTTTGATATTTCATCACTGCCTTTGTTTGTCAACCACCTCTTCATCTTCATCTCCTGTTGTTTATCCTTTTTTTGGGTTGTCTTCATTTATTCTTCTATCCGTAGTCTCTTGTCTTGAAATGTGTGCATTTGCCTCCCACACTTCTACCTTAAAAAGCCTCAGGCCTAACACTTTTGACAAAGATACATGTAGACTTTAAAAGCAAAGAATTCATCATTTTATTGTCTCGTTGCCAAATAGGGCACAAATAATCCACTCCAATTAGGTGTTTGTGCCATGAAAATTGGATTTTCTCTCTCTTAATGAAAACGCATATTCCAGAACACCATTGTTGATTTTGAATTCCAGTGACGACAAGAGAACAACATGCCAGGTTGATTTCACACAACCATTTGCATATAGAGACTGTAGGTAAATATAGATCTGTATCTTCAGCGCATACCTTTGTTTTTACTGTTTTTGAGGCCGTTATTGTCCTTCCCATGTGGCCGTATGCATATCAATGTGACTGAATCTCACAATCCATGAACTGATGTCTCAGCCAGCGCACAGAAGGAGAATGGCTGTCTTTGTCGAGAGGCGTTTATTGTCTTCAAAACCCAGAACAAGCAAACAAACGAAGTCGTGAGGCATCTATTGAGCAGATTGCAGCGCACATGATTTAGTCTCAAGGCTTTGGGCTTTTATGTCCACATGATTGTGTGTGTCTTCATATTGTTTGGTTTCAGACCTCTTCCATTATCATATAGATAACTGAACATTGTTACATGAATATGAGAAGCTGCGGCTAATGTAATGTCATCTCTTTGTGTGCAAGTGACTTTTTTTCCTCGCGTTTATGATCCTGTCTTTCTACTTTATGGGAAGATTGGAGACCAGAGAAAAGGGGAAAAATACTATGGATTTTTGCACTCAATAAATCAATGACCTACTTTGGTATTTTGTGAAACCTTGCTTATTTTTCACATGCCCGTGGGGGTCGTTCTGTTTATTTTGCGCTGTGTGTGTGTGTGTGTGCTTCTGTGAGTGTGTATGCCATCGTTCAGGTCCCAAGAGAGTGTTTCGGATCTATACTCATTGGCCGGTTGCAGTGGTCGAGCTCTGGTTTAGATCTGATAGCGAGTGTCTCGTGAACACTGGTCTGAGACAATCGCTGCCATTGAGGTTAAATGATTCCGGTCAGGATTCAGATGTGCTACACTGGTCTTAGGTCAGTGTAACAGGATGACCTACAGTTTACCCTGAAAGTCCTCCAAGTGTGCAAAAGCACTCGCTGTTCCCACTTTGCACAATGCTTGGTTACAGTTTTGCTCTCTGAACCCAGTGCATCCAAAAACAATAGCGAAGGGGTCAATGAAATGTTGCTTTATATATATATATATATATATATATATAAAAAAAATTTTTTTAACACTAATTAAAATAATGAAATTCTTCAAGGTACTGACCTTTAAGTACCTCAATATATTACATATATTTTGACTTTTCTATGGCAAAGTTCAGACTGTAGTGTAATGTGGTGTAAATTTTATATTTTTATTATAAGTTATTATAGCTATTTTATTTTTGTAAATATTTATTCATGTTTTTAAAAATACTTTGTACCCTGAAAAATAAAAATATATTAATATAATATACTGTATATATAGTACTGTATATTACAAATAAAAATAAATGAATTTAAAAATAAACAAATGTTGAACGAAATTTAAAAAATCTTCCTCTTTTTTTTACTCCTATATTTTTTTTGTGGATCCAAAGACCTTCTTCCCTTTAAAAGTGAAGTGTGTAAATTCTGTTTCACTTGCTTCAAGTTACACCAATGTTTATATATTGGGATTGATCAGGATGTTTTAAAGGGGTGGTTCAGAATTTTCGACATCGGACCTCATTTTCAAGTGAGCCTTGTTGTTATTCATCAGTGGAGAACAGTTTTCAAAAAAAATTCATCCAGTCCTTACTTTTGGATAGTTTCGCCTATGCTAGGCCTAGCGCGAGTCAACGGTGCACGTTAGCCTGCCATTAAAAAACAGTTTTACACAAATCCACAGTACACCAAAAGCAAATAAATTATAACGCCAGACTATCGATGTAAATGTCTGTTGAGAGAATAATGTTAGAAATCAAACTACCCTTTCATCACATTGCATTAGTTATAATTTGTTCCCTGTATTTATAAGCAGTCTACAGCAGCGGCGGAGTTATATTTGGTTACCTAGGAAACCGAGAGAGCCGGTCCACATAACAATCACGCAAGTGTATTTACCTGCCGCTGACACTCATCAGTAAAGTTACAGAGTATCTACATAGGACTATGGCCACGTTTGAAAGCTAATACTAATACTATCTAGCTAGACGTAAGCTACCGACTGTAGTGCGCTTATGTTTCTGTGTTTACTTTTCGGCGCAGTACTAATAACCGGAGCAAAGTAAAATTCTGCCGCTGCTGGGAAACTAGTTCCTGTAAATGTAATGCGATAATTGAGATGCAAGAGTACTTTGATTTCTAACATTATTCTCTCAATAGACATTTACATCGATAGTCTGGCGTTATAATTAATTTGCTTTTGGTGTACTGTGGAGTGGGTATAAACTGTTTTTAATGGCAGGCTAACGTGCACCGTTTGACTCGCGCTAGCCTAGCATAGGCGAACTATCCAAAATTAAGGACTGGATGAATTTTTTTGAAAACTGTCTCCACTGATGAATAACAACAGGCTCACTTGAAAATGAGGTCCGATGTCGAAAATCCTGAACCACCCCTTTAAACAAACAGAAATGCTTTGATATAAGTCCATGAATGTCTTTCTTAAAGTCATATCTGCATATTAAGCTGCATTAATTGGAGGAAATATTTTAACACAGCAAAAACTTGCGCAGTTCAGCTTTATAGAACCAAGCCTTTGTTTTGTGACGTAGTGTAAATCTGAAACCCCATGGAAATTATGTGATCAGCTTTGTCTTACACTGTAAGGGAATTCTCTGTAGCTTATGAAGCACATAATGTGCTATTCCATAAAGTTTGATCATACATTCTTTTAGCTGTTATAGATATAATACTTGGAAGTATTTGCCAATATGCGTGTGTTTTGTGCCTGTTCTTTGTCTCTGTGGTTTCATCAAGCGTTGTGTGTGTGTGTGTGTGTGTGTGTGTGTGTGTGTGTGTGTTGTGTGTGTGTGTGTGTGTGTGTGTGTGTGTGTGTGTGTGTGTGTGTGAGCCCCTCTGCCTGAGAGCGTCCCTCTGATCTTCCCTGTGCGTTCTCTCACTTTCAACATCTTCCCTTTCTTATGGAAAAGAGCCAATTAGAGTTGTGTCTGTTTGTTTAAAACAAAATGGCTTTTAATAGTCTGATCAAAACCTCACTTCTGTAGGCCCCGGGATCCACTTTGTAGTTCCCCTCTAGATTGCGGATGGTTTTGATGCTGGCTGATAGGACAGGAAGACAATCTGATGGCTTTTAATGAATGCTCTTACTTTTGTCTGCTCATAACCTTTCTCTTTTTCCTTTTTCTTTCCATCTCCTTTGTTGTATTGTTCCCGGTGCCCCCACCAAACACACCCGCCCCGCATTCTGTCGTTTTCAGAAAGGCCACTGCTCGTTGCGCTCCCACCCAGTGTCCTGCAGCTGGGGATTGTGGGTAAATGTGGATGTGACCTCATCCTCAGGTGGTGCCTGTGGGGCCTGCTGCTCCTTATAGTCCTGCTCTTCTGTCCTTAAGAGACTTCATGCAGACATAATACAGGCTTTCATTAAAGGGCGTTTGGGCCAAGGGCGAATCTGCTTTTTTGAGGCTTCTGTCAAAGGAACCTTATCTATTATGAGAGAGTCTTTATCTTACGCATTTTCTCTGGTGCCCTCTGTACTGTTCGAGTGGAACAAAAGAGCTCTTTGCTTGAGAAAGTGAATTTATTTCTGACATTGTGGTCATTGAACTCAGCCCTCTGTGAATTAAATTGCCCTGGCTGTGCTCAAGGGATCTTCTCTGTTAAACATGTCCTCATCACCATCTGGGATGTTTATTGTATTGGATTATGTCTAGTGTTCAATGAAAGTGCAAACTAGTGATATTCAACCATTTTGAGAACAGAAGTGTTATCTACCATTGTCAAATTAAAATATACTTGTATGTATTGTATGTATAAAAATGTACAGACAAGATACAGGTTAAGTCAAATCCTCTCTACCAGCTCTGCTACCACTTCATACCTCACATTGTCACGTTTTAGTCCAATGACGATAAATTCAGATAAAAGTGTTTTTATTAAAACAAAATAAACTCAGGTAATCTACAATGATGGGAGACCGCGTGCAAGCACAAACACACAAACTGAATGCAAGGAGGAACTTAAATACATAAAGATAATGAACTGAATACAGACAGGTGTGCTCATTAAATAAATATCCATGACAACTGATTAGTGGCGGGAAACTAGAACAAGGGAAACTGGTAACAGAAGAGAAACATACTAAAAGTCCATTAAAGAGAAACTAAAGCTAAACTGAACATAATGGGAACAGAACGCCCCCCCCCCTCCAGAAAGGTGCAGCCTTGCGTCGTAACAGATCGACAGAGAGATAGGGAGGGTGGGGGCTCTGGAGGCTGACGAGGGGCAAGCGAAGAACCAGAACTATTAAGGAGGAACTGGGGTGGAGCAGACAGCGGAATGACCCATGGAGGAGCTGACGGTGGAAGGAACCAGGGAGGAGGCAATGACAGGATGACACAGGTGGAAGCCCAGAGCACAGGTGGAAAATAGGCCCACGGCGGAATCGATGGTGGGAGGACCCAGAGTGGAGTTAGCGGCCCGATCCCCAGCAATGGAGCTAAGAGATCTGGAGATCCGGGTGAAGCTGAGGCGATGACAGGACCTGGACGACACCGTAGGATCCACAGGCCTAGGCAGAGCCGCAGCAAGGAGCCAATGAGGTGGAGCCTTGCGACCGAGGAACAAAGTGGATCCGGAGTGAGGGCGGAGCCCAACAGAGCCGAAGAGGTGGAGGGACGAAGCACAGCGATAGGCCCAGAAGTCTGCGGTGCAGGCAAAGCGACGTCTGACCAAGGGACGAGGGAGCCCGGTGGAGCCGTGAGGACAATGGTCCCAGATGGAGGCGAGAAGCCAAGGTGGAACCGACTGGTCTATGGGCCGAGGTTAAAGTTACGGGAACGGCTGCCCGAAGCGCAGCCAGGGAATCAACACTCCAAGGCAGAGCTGGTGTCCAGAAGATCCGAGGTGGAGCCAGCTTAGTCTAGTTCCAACAGTGGAGCTGAGGGACTGAAGGGCATCAGTGAAGGCGGCTGATATGGGCAGAGGAGGTGGGAGAGGGAGGCAGGGTGGGTGTATTATCTACAGCGATGAAGTCTTGGAGCTGGGCAGGACCAGCATCCTAGGCTCCGGGTCCGTCGTGGGCGTCAGTACGGTCTCCAGTTCAGCAGTGGGCTCAGGCTCCTTTCTCCTGAAATTGGCGAGTACTCAGGCTCTGCAGTGGTCGATAACGCTTCCATCAGCAGCGGGTATAATACGCGCACTGCAGACAACAGAGGATCGCCTTTCTCCAGGTTTTTTTTCCCAGGTCTGGTAAGTCAAGGGGACTGTAAAAGTTCGCCACCATCCAATAAAAAGACTTGGTCTCATCATCAAAGGTTGGATCTGGCAGCCAGTTGACTAAAGCGGGCAGAGTACTTAAAGATAGAAAGCTGCTTACTGGTGAAGTCGATGAGTTTTGAGGGTCTGGTATTCTGTCACATGTTAGTCCAATGATGATGAAGAAGACTCGGATAGAAGTGTGTTTATTAACACGACGTAAACTCATGCAATCCATAATGATGCAAGACAGCGTGAAAGCACAACCAATACCAGACAATGAACTGAATGCAATAAGGAACTTAAATACACAGAGATAATGAACAGAATACAGACAGGTGTGCTCGTTAAATGAATGTCCATGACGACTGATTAGTGGCGGGAAACTAGAACAAAGGAAACGGGTAACAGAAGAGAAACAAACGAAAACAAAAGTCCATAAAAAGAAGCTAAAGCTAAACTGAACATAATTGTGGCACACACATTCTGTCTGGGATGCAGCACACAGACAAGCAAAGTGAAAATAACTACTTTTAAAACGCATTTTAGGCAATCAAATCAGATGACTGGAAATGTATTCAATAACAAAGTATAACAGAAAAACCATTATTATCCTTTATACAACATAACAGATAAAAAAAACAATGTCTGTTTTTCTACAGAAAATAACAGAATAAATAGAAATTGTTTATCAATTATATAACAATAAATTTGTTTGTAAAAATGTTCACAGTATCGCATTTTCAACTGTCCTGAACATCAGCAAACTGAAAAAACCTACAACGGTCAACCATTAGTACAAACTAGATGTTGTACTTGATTGCTGTTGTTTGCTTAGGTGAGTGAAGCAGGCGTGTTATCTCTTCAGAAGTAGGTTTAGGTCAAACTGACATTCAGGGTGCAAACATGAGGCATCTAATCAGTCTTGCTCGGGTCAAACTGGCTTCTAATTGACATGCCGTGTGTGTTACGAGAATCTGAGACAGGTTACACTGACAGCTGTCAGTACGGCATACAGTTCTACTTGTTACCTTAGGATGCAGACATATGTATCTCTGCAGGAGCATTGCTTACCTACATCCCCACTCTATCGCTCACTACACCCTCCCGTCTCTCTGCAATTGGATGCAGTGGGATTTCTTTAGCAGTGAGAGAAGGAAGTTTGACATGCACTCCTTCAAAGTGAGACACTCTATACTAAGCACGAGTTTGGGCCTGAGGGTCTTGTACCCTTGAGCCGGACTTTCAGACTACTTCTGTTTCTGTTCATTCAACTTCGTCGGTTTCTCTTGTAGCCCACCAGAAGCCTATGTGATTTTTTTTATTTTTTTTTATTTTATCTTTTATTCCATTTGGCATGTCAGTATTTGGTCTGACAGGCTGTTTTCAATCAGGCAAATTGAGACTGAGTCGGACGTTTACAGGCTGCTTTCTTCCCGTCATACGTGATTTATTTTACGAGTCTGACCTGACCCAGTGATCTTTTTTTTTTTTTATGCCCATGAGACAGAGACACTGAACAATCAGAATGTTTGATAGCACTCTTTTATACGCTTTATGAATATTTCATGTATTTTGGCCCTGCATGTGGATTTTGAAGTGAGACAAAGAAAAACTGTGAAAAAGAGAACCTCTCTCTCTCTCTCTCTCTCTCTCTCTCTCTCTCTCTCTCTCTCTCTCTCTCTCTCTCTCTCTCTCTCTCTCTCTCTCTCTCTCTCTCTCTCTCTCTCTGTCTGTGTGTGCATGTCAGAGAGAGAAAGAGAGCACATGCTCTGTCCTGTTATTCCTCAGTGCTTGTTTAAAGTCACCTTTTCTAATGTTTTACGGGATGTTCAGTCACAGGTTGACACAGAATATGGTGATAACTCCTGTTTTACAGTACAAATATGGTTATACTTAAACTACGTAGGGCTGTATGACCAGAATTTATAAGTACTTTTATGTAATAACCATCAATTTCACAATACAGTTATTTTGCTGGTTATTCAACCCCATAAAGTGTTAGATAATACATAGTTGTGGATCAATGTCTATTTTCTTCTGAATAAAATTGTATTATTAATAACTGATTGTTTCAATCTTTAAGATTATTTAAAACATAATTTTATATTATTAAAATAAATATACTTAACAAATATTAAAATAATTTAAAAAAGTATTCAATCCCAAATACTGACTGTGTGAATAGCCTTTATGAAACAATACTGTATATGGACAGTTTCCTATGCATGTGTTTGTTTGCCATCTCTCCTGCAGATCTCGCTCTAGTCATCGTGCTGTATGTGTCCTGGGTCAGTGAGCGTCTAATCGTGATGCATATTCTCTGGTACAGGGTGTCGTAAATGGGCGGGTGGCCAACATGTGGCGATGGATCCTGTGTCTGACCTGTGTGTTAATACAGGCGACACTTAATGTAGTCCTGCCGTTTGCCTCCATTTCCACCTAATTTGATTTGGCCCTAAATGTCACTTCCATTGCATTGATTAAACCTCAGAGCTGCCACGGAGCCAGGAAGGTTAAGGAGACAGGATGGAAGCTGTCACAGGAGCACAGCTGACCCATCTATAGAGATACACATGAACACGAATGTATAAGGCTAAGCATTGACCCCAGCGTACTCCGTACAGTATTATTAACTCAGGGCAAATCATAATTGTTTTGGTCCACTGATGCTGTTTGCAGTGAATACAGCAAAACCTGAAATCAGTCAATTTGTCCGTCCATCTATGCATTGTTCTATTTGTCTGTCTATCTTTTGTTCTGCCTATTCCTATGCCTATATATGTGTCTCTGCTATGGTGACCAGTAGGTTTGCGCAGTAGAAAGTTTTGCACAACAAGAACAAAAATTAAATAAACATTGCCTATTAACTATACAGTACCAACATTTAACACATTACCCTTCTATTAATTACATATTGATGACCAGTGTTGCCAAGTTTCACTAGAGAAATAAGCAACCTTATCTGAAAAAAACATACCCGAAATAAGCAACCCTTGGTTTTGAGTGGTGGGGCATACGCACATCATGCAGTCTGCATATGGCACTCCTTTTGAAAGTGATTTTGTTCCAGTTTATATTATGTTTGAGCAAAAACATTTATTATTTTTAGTCCTTGATCCATAAAAAAAAAAAAATATATATATATATATATATATATATATATATATATATATATATATATATATATATATCCTCTTAATTTTTATGGCATGTTATTCAAGGACCAAATGACCATCTCATCACTGCATGGACTGAATTAAAATGGTGATTTTTATTGTCCTCAACTCATAAGACATGTAAAGACATTGTTCTGAACTGTTTGCCCAACCAAATTTCAGTTAGGCATTTCACTTTGTCTGCCGTCGCTCAAGGTTAACCCATGATTTAATTTTTAGAGGCAAAAAAAAAACAATAAAGCAAATCAAACACTGCTGCTTTTCATGCAACATACGTAATTACTCATCATGCTCATTACCGTTTTCAAGCGGGCTGAGCCCACCTTGTTCAGGACATCTAGGACCGAAAGCATGTAGTAACCATGGGCTGGAGCCAGGTGTGAAAACACCCTTAGATGCTTCTGACACCACAGCGCTCATTCAAACAAACACGGCAGCGATTGCCGTGGCATTGACAGAGGCTATGTTCAAAATTGCCTACTATACCCTCATTCACAAATTCCTTACAATAGTCCACTAATATAATTTACTTGGAGTAAATAAAAACGAGTGTGTGAATTCGGACATTGAGTGCACCGGAAAGGCTGCCGCTTTTGTGTAGTTTGTGCTTGTTGTTTAAAAATCATTTTACAACTAGCAAACTGGCAGCTCCAGTTGAAATGAAAAAAAATCTAAAAAACCTGTCATGGATTAATATAAACCTTAATTAAACAATTGAATCTATTAAAAAGGAATTTATACCTGTATGACATTAGGCTGTACCCACATTGGACCAGCAGTTTGGAAAATTAATGGATGGAAAATTCAGCTGCAGGCGCCATCTTCTGGTCAATGCGGTAATTCATTCGACGCAACAGTGCATTATGGGTATTCTCTAGCCGTTGAGTGTACATCAGTTGTATACTTGTTATTGTGGTGTATTGTGGGATTGAATGAGCGCACTCGATAGGTCCTCTATGGTTTCCGACATGCTACAAATGGCTGTCTCCTCAAACAGTGCCCTATTTAAGGGTATAGGGGGCGATTTCGGACACAGCCAGATAAACAACATCACTCACTAACGATAAAGTGGTCATAGCGTTTGTGCTATGGGTGCCAACCACTAACAAGCCCAAACGAACGCAACCCACGACTGTTGATGACTCATTAATGAGAAATCAATTACTCATTAAGGGTAACCTCATTAAGGGTAACCTGTGCTGTCATCCACATTAGTTTTTGAGGGTATGTGTGTGTTGCATTTGTATACTATTTATTATCGAGAAGGGACTGTAGCCGGCCGGTATTACATTCCTGACAGATGAAGCTGGTGTGAGCACTTTGGCTGAGCACAACTCTGTTGTTCTTGCTAACCTGTGTGCTGTAGTGACAGAATCGGAGCAGTCTGACTTAGACTCCTGTTTTCCTGGATCACTGAGATTTCTCCTCTAATTTATGATTTTCTGTAATCCTGCCAACGAGTTATAGGAGCAGCAGGTGAATCTGCCCTATATAAGGTGTTAAGTGTGTTTTCATGCTGCTCATGAGCCATACCAGAGCTTTGGATGCAACGCACATACTTGTGCACACATTGTCTTGCGTGTTATGCCACTTGTATTGGTTTAACTCTTCCATTTTCTCTCTCTCTCTCTCTCTCTCTCTCTCTCTCTCTCTCTCTCTCTCTCTCTCTCTCTCTCTCTCTCTCTCTCTCTCTCTCTCTCTCTCTCTCTCTCTCTCTCTCTCTCTCTCTCTCTCTCTCTCTCTCTCTCTCTCTCTCTCACACCTGTTTACATTTTTCCTTTCATAAACCAATGCTTCCTTCCCAGTGGTTCAAATAGTCATGTCCACCTAATGCATATGTTTGAAGAAATTTGTCAGTAATTTTTTATGCAGTGAGTTCCAAAGGTCCATTTTGCAGATTATAAATTGCATTATCTGCATAACTATTTGAGTAAAAAGTTAAATTTATAAAACAAGTCATTTTGTAATCTTAGGAACTCGCGTGTTACATACACACGTCTAGAAATAGTGCAGAATCGGAAATAGCTTACACTTTTTGTTTAAAAATGTTCAAAATGCTTGTTTAAATGGGAAAACAATTCCAGATTTGACTTTTGGACCACTGTATGAATTAACCAGATCCAAAGAACAACAACTTATCCAAACATTACTACTGCCATTTCCCCAGTGAATGAGCTTGATGTTTAGTTACTTTGTCCTCTTAAGCTGTTAAACAATGGTCATGTTCAACAATGGTCAAGTGCTTTCACATCTCCACATAGAGGGAATTCAGGTTGATTGGGACACTTTTTGCCATTGATATGACTGGGGGAAAGTTTCCCAATTAACCTGAATTCACCCCTACATACATACAGTACTTGCAAAACATCAATGTTAATGTCAAGGCTTAAAGCTGTATGAAAACTTAAAGAAAGAAATCTAGTCTTATTTGCACTGTGTGGTATCTTGCATATGTATAAAAAAGAAAAAGGGAAGTTTCTCAGAATTGTAGATACGCTGTAGCTAAAAGCGAGTGTTTCAGGAGCTTCAGGACTGACTGTGACAGTTGTGAACTTTTTAACAGCGTTTAAAGCTGTTTTTAAAGTGTGGACCCCCCCCGCCCGTGGCAAGCTATTTTTTTTTTTTTTTTATAGGGCTGCTCTATTATGCCAAAAATCCTAATCATGTTTATTTTGGTCAATACTCAAATCAAGATTATTTAACACGATTGTTGGTGGGTGATATGATCAAAGTCTTATTTCATGATATAAATCTTTTTAAATGTCAGTTTAAATTTCACAATTATCGACACTTCAGCAAAAACTAATGTAAGTAAAAAGTCCTCAAAGCAAGACAAGTAAACAGTCAACAATAACATAAGAACAAAGAAATTAACAAACAAAACCGGCAAAAAAATAGAACAGAACAAAAATACAAATTAAATAAACAGTGCAGCTGTTTAAATTCAGCTGTAGGCCTTCTGGTCAATGCGGTAATTCATTCGACGCAACAGTGCATTATGGGTATTCTCTAGCCGTTGAGTGTACATCAGTTGTATATTAGTTATTGCGGTGCATTGTGGGATTGAATGAGTGCACTCGATAGGTCCTCTATGGTTTCCGACATGCTACAAATGGCTGTCCCCTCAAACAGTGCCCTATTTAAGGGTATAGGGGGCGATTTCGGACACAGTATTCAGATAGGTAATGGCCTACAACAGAAATTGAATCAAGTAATCAAATATAAAATAATACTGCTGTATACATTAAACAGGCTATAGACTAATCCTTATTTAAAACTACAAAAGCTATTCATTCAAGAGCAGTGAGTGATTTCATCTGTCTTTTCTTGTTTGATTAACATTAATGACTGTAGCAGTCATGTGGCTGCTGTCACTTTAAGAGCTGCAAAGACCCAATAAACCGTTACACACGCGCTCATTCTCAGTGTTTACGAGGATATATTTGTGTGTAGGCTATTTGACCATTTAGGCTCGCATCTGAAGCCCATAGTATACTTTGCTTATTCACGTTCCGCCCCATCTCGGAGCGTGCGCACTGGAGGCTGCCTGGGGAACAGCATCTCTTTCGTGGCTTAATGCGCTTTTAATAACACTGTTTAATATCAAGCACGTCCCGCAGTTAAGCAACAGTAGACTGCATTTTATAACGCTCACTTATTCGGCTGATTTGGATGTTAAGTTTGGCTTAGGGAGGAATGAAAGCGTACAGCTGCCGTCTTACCTTGATTATCTTTTTTTCATAATCGTTGGAAGCCGAAATCAAATTCAAAATACGATTTATCACACAGGCCTATTTTTTTCTATTGTTTTTTTAATTGGAGCACTCGCATTTTTTTTTTTTTTTTTACGGTAGCTAGCAGCGTGACGAGGCGCTGCTAGTCTATTTCACAGCTTTTTTTTGGGGTCGCCGATAGTTGAAGAATGTTCAACTTTGAGTAAAACGCAGCACTCATCACTGGCTACGTTTAAATGCACAACTTTTGTTTCAGTCTGACTGAATTCATTCCGATTGATGAATCCGAACGTAGTGTTCACATGAATGCTAAACGTGATCGGGTTGATGTGCGCATTTATATGTCACAAGCTTCAAATCAGAATATTTTTTTGACGTGCGCACACTGCACAAATATACAGAGTTCCCTGCTGTTTGCGCATAACCAATCCGAAACAATTACTGGTGGGACGTTGTTCTGCTCCACTTCACAGACGCGGAGTGAAAGGACAATTTTAGAATGACGGGACACTCATTAATATGACATTTTATTCAACAGGAAGAACTGCTCGTTCCACGCGTCATACACAGGGGGGCAGGGTTTCATAAAATATTGAAGCTTCCCCGGGCGCCGCCATTGATTAGCGGACCCCCACCTGCTGTTAGCATTCCATTGACTCCCATTCATTTTGGCGTCACTTTTGACAGCGAATAGCTTTACATCTGAGGCGTTTAAAGACTCCATTTGTCCATTATTTATTTCTAAAGAAACACGAAAATGTATAAAAGGCTCCATTACCTTGTATCTTACGTTATGGCCCCGTAGATGCAGTTTTTGTAAAAAATAAGCTAATGATTGCGTCATAACCACGCGACTCTCCGTCGCACAGTGAGAGATTACCGTATGGACAGGAGGAGAAGCTCGCGCTCAATCGGGGGGACGTGGAGGCAAAATGACAAAATAATTAATCAGAATACTTAGCAAAGGTTTCTCCTGCTCCTAGCTCATGGACACCTCCTACTCACACTCTCCGTCTCTGCAAGATTCGGAAGGGAATGATTCAGATTTCTCTTGGCAACAGCTACTAGAAGACAGACAGGTTGCTCACGTCACATCTATGTCGTCAAGCTCAGTTTGAGTCTGCGCAGTATGCTCGACCCCCAGGAAGTGAGAGCTTCTAATTTGCTTCACTTTTCTCTGTTGAATCCAATGGGGTCGCTGTGTCCAGTTTATATACTGTCTATGGTCATACGTCATGACCAAGCGGCAACCTCCCTGTCTCTCTCTTGAAACCAACACGGAAGTGAATTCAACGGCAATTCATCAACTGGCCGCTTGAGGCTGGGTGCAGAAGTGAGTCAAATCTGTATCTCCCCCATGTTAAAATGCCCAACTTTACAGCAGAAAAAAAACACGTTTACAGCCTGGTGCAAAAAGTGGCTTTGGTCTATATACAGTAGCCTATTTTTCCCTTCATGACAACTGTGAGGGGGGTGATTTTTTTTTTATAACTCATCCGTTTAAATTATATTAAGCCTTAAAATTTCTGCATAATTAAAGGGGCTATATGCAACTTTTTCCCCAAAATAAACGTAACAATAGCCTTTTTATTTGACCATTTATGACTCAAACATCTCCTGATGAGCATACTGACACCTTGTCAGCTCACAGTGGGTGCACCTATAAGCCTGTATCCTATTTTTCCTATTTTCTGTCGGGTCGGATTTTTCGCGCGCTGTCTGCGGATGTGACGTCAAGCGCGTTCATGTTAAACGTTTCAGATCACTAGAGCCACCACCGCTAGTCAGCAAACAAACTTAGTTTCTCAAACAATATATGTATTTGACTGTTCTTACCTCTGTAAACATAATGTTGACTTCTTTGCAGCGGATGACTTGTGAAGTGTGCTCGTACCAGAGCGAGCAGAAAGGAAGAGCAGTTCCGTTTTTTGGCCACAGGTGTCAGTCGCGAGTTTAAATTTCAGAAAATCCCATATAGCCCCTTTAAGGGTGTCCACTTTTGAGTGACAGGTGGATTCCCGCTGCTGTGGTCATTAGTCATCATTAGCCGTTTGTCTGCTGTTTGTTAGCCGTCACGTTACCTCAGCTCATTGTCTGACTGTAAAAATAAATCAATCCTGGAGTGACGCGCTGTCTTCAGAAACCTACGGGTGACGTCACGGACACTACGTCCATATTTTTTTACAGTCTATGGTCATGACGCTATTTCAACATCATTGCACATGCGCAGTTCTTTCAGTTTTCAATCCGATCGAGAGAACATGTAGAAGAACACTTGATCGGATTGAAAACCGAAACTGAAAGGACTGCGCATGTGCAATGACGTTGATTAGAGGTGTTTACATGAAGGCTTTTCAGTCTGATTGAGCAGTCAATCCGATTACTAACAGATTATTTGGTTGCATGTAAATGTAGCCACTGTCACTTTTTACTCAGCTGTCCAATCACAGTGGAGGAAGGGGCGGGACAAATACACCACCGGCCAACCGCAACACCCTGTTTGTGCAACAGCAACAGACGACAACAAGAAGCACAACTACGGAACAAAATCATTTAAAACAAGAGCCAGAGAAAATACTTTACATTGTATCAACATTTTATACTCCGAAACGCACTGTCTGCGAAATCAGATACTAGTAATACTTCCATGGATATTCCATATCATAGCATCCAAAGCAGTTCAACTGGAAGAAAAAAAAATGCTGTGCTGCCGAAGTGCTCTCAAGCGTCCGTAGCAAGGCGTTTTCAGAAAAGCGATGGCATTTTTATCTGACTATAAATGCTTTGGTAGACACGCGGCCTAAGGTTGGGGAATATTACATTTATAGTGACCTTGTTTGATTTTTACAGATTAGAGAAAAACTAAACTAATCTACTAAAACTAGATGTACAGTCATTTCAAACTCTATAGACCTTATGCGCCAGAGAAACGAGGGTGCCGCCATCTTTAGAATATTGTCTTTGAACTTCCGTTTTTGTGGTCGCTCTGTATATTTCCATGGCGCTGCTGTCCAGGAGTAATTAGCTTCTGAAGTGGGTTTACTTTATGTAAAGTTAACGAAAGTTATCATGAGGACTGTAATGTTTAAAGCAGATGACTTAACAAATGTCAGTCAATCGGGAAGATTTTAAAACGAGCCGTTCATTAATAAACGCAAAATCGGTGCGAAAATACAGACTGGAAGTCAAAAGACAACGAGCGCAGCGCTGAAAAGGGGCGGGGCTACATAAGGTCTATAGCAAACAAAATTAGATGTTCATGCAACTTGTTTCCATACAACAAAAGCATGTAGTAACCATGGTTACAACACCTTGTAAACCTTTATGCTTGCTTTATAATTTGAGAGCTATTTGCAATACAGTAGTATATGACCCACTTTCATGGTGCTTTTTTGACTTTTATGGAGCTTGACAGCCTCTGGACATTGATTTTATTGAACTGAAAAGAGCAGCGTAAACATTCTGCTAAATACGTTCTTTTGAGTTACATAAAGTACAGTAAGTCACACAGGTTCGGAAGAACAATGCTACATTTTTTGCTGAATTATTGCTTTTACTTGCATTCAAGTCTGTGGCTAGACAGACACGTACACACGCAGACTTTTTGCTCACCATCATCTCCTCCGCATAAGGTCTCATTGTCGTCACAATGCTAATGTTACAAAAGGCTAGTTCACAGGACAAAAGCGGAGTTGTGCCGTTAACGGTGCAGAGTTAAATATTTCATCCGCCCTGCTTGGCTGTCGGAGCCAATTGCCTGCGCCACTAAAGAGGCAAAGTAACACAAGCTGACAGCAACAGTCAGTGTAATGTGCTTTAGAAAGACGAGCAACAGCCTTAACATAAACACTGTCTCTGGTGCAGTCAGAAGACCTCCACATTAGTGTTTCTGTTCCCCTGGAACATAAACACAGGGCCTGATGTCTAACCTGCCTCACAAGCAGACCTCTACACCCTCGGGATTACGGAAACCCTTACGACAAATCAGTGGTTTTGAATGAAGTCTTATGCTCTGACTCATATTTTTTGGGGTTTGACAGTATATTGTGAACAAATAGTCGAGTGTGTAAAGAATCATTTCATTGGGCGAACTGAACAAATACTCTCTTCACTGAACATCAGTGTTTTGAGTCAGAACGGGAATCAGAGAATCATTGAATGAGATCTTGTTTTTCAACAAATGAAACATGAATGAGAATCTGTACAGCAAACGAATGAAAGTGAAGAATGTTGTTTGTTTGTCTTTAACCAAATTGTGGAAAACTATTTATTTTTGTATTATTTTTATATTTTCAGTTCATTTTAGTTTAAGTTTTAGTAAAAAAAATTGTGTGCTTTTGTCTTAAAAAAAAAAAAATTAATTTAGCTGTAATTTCAGTTTTTGTTTTAGTAATTTTACTTCAACTTAAAATTATTTAAGTTTGTTGCCAAGGTAATATAAAAAAGAAAAATGTTCATCTAATATTTGTTTTATTTCAATTAGTAACATTTCTCAAGTCTCTTATTAGGTCTGCAGACATGCAAAATTTAATTAGAGGTGCAGTAGGTGATCTGGGAAATGCTAACTTTAGCCTTCTAGCATTGAAAGCATACGATCCCATCCTCCCTGCAAATCACCGTCCAAAACACATGAACGCGCACAGACCTGAACAGAAGCGAAACGACCAGAGACAACGTTATTGGATTACATCATGTGTCATTCACCGGTGAGAGAACTTTACAGTACAGTGAGGGGAGAAACAGAAGCGCTTGCTTGCATACATTAGTATGTGATTGTGAAATGACTTAACAAGTTGACCTGTTGACATAAAGGATAGAATGCACTGTATTTCAGCTTTATTCATATGCGATTCCAGGACATAGCAGCAGTCGACATAGTCGAATCTCACTGAATTATCTGCACAGGGCAAAGTCAGCGGTACATAGAACTGTACTGTAAAACCTGAAATGTAGATATTTGCCACTTGTCTGTTTGCCCACCATTCTCGCTCTGTCTGCACAGCATACGTGAAACATGCTTATGATGTGTGCGTGAACGGGCTGCGCAGTGGTATGCAAACACACGTTGACTGACGGGGAACGCATGGTGTCATTTTATTTGAATGCAATGATTGAACCAACATTTTATGGTCCTACGCCTTTCACAGACGATATATATTAAAATACATTTAGACTGCTTAACATAGTGGTTGCTATCAGAATATGAGGTGAATTTCAATCAGCAACATTTTCTGTAGAGAATCACCTATTGCACCTTTAAGGGACAACAAGACTTGCTTCGTGAACGGTGCTATTGAACACTCAAAAAATCTGCACTCAAAAAAAAATTTAAGCCTGAATTTAAGATTTCTAAATTGCATGAATTTCCATTCATTTGGATTACACAGGCTTAATAAACAAACTAATAAACTTAATGTGATGCATATTTTTCAGTAGTACAATCATGAAACCGGTACAAAACGGGTAGGATCTCTGCACTCAAAAAACTTCAAAAAGCGTTTATTCAAATTGCTTAGAATCAGCATAAATCTTTTGATTGTGAAGCAAATACATTTATTCAGTTAAAAGTATGAATGCTTAAGATATGGCTATAGCTGTGGAACATGCAGTATACTCAGTAAGTTAATGAATGAGACTAATAGCTAATTGAATTTGGTAATGATAAATATACAAACCTGGTTATTGTGTAGGCCTATTTAAAACATTCAGTTTATTTGTACTATTAGATATCTTGTTTCATTTATGTATGTGTGACACATGTATGGCTGAAATTGTATATGCAATTTTAATATACATTTAGGCCTAAACATTAAGCAAATGATTCAGTGAAAGGTTTGTTTGTGGCCATCTATTAGTGTAACCTACAGAAATGAATCCGTGAAAGAATCTGAGTGGATCTTTTTTGTGAACAGAATCAAAAGATTCAAGTCACTGGGATCATTCCACACAGACAAACTCCACACGCTCCCAGTGATGGTGTCGTGGTGAGTTGATGGAAAAGAAAATGTAAAGAGTGAAAAGGATGAGATGAATAGGAGGAAAGTGAAAAATATAGGGGAGAGGAAAGAAAGAAAGAGCGAGAGCGAGAGAAAGAAAACGAGCAGATTTCTTCCCCTCCCATCCTTTCGTTTGGTTCTCAGTGTGTGTAAATGGCCAGGGGGGAAATTGAGGGGGTAGAAACGCTCCTCTCTTGTTAAACTGCTGGCAGATGACAGAAAAATTAGAGGCATTTTGCTCTTGACAGGTTGTTGTGTTTCTTTTCTGCTTCAAATGGTTTGTGTCAGTTTGTTTTCAGTCAAGCTGTCTCTCCCTCACAATGCACGCAGTGTACAGGTTTTGTTCCATTGGGGAAAAGGATCTGATATATCTAATGCCTTTCAGTTTGAAAAGAACAGTGGAGGGAAACACACTCACTGCTGTGTCTGCTAATTACAGTGGCAGACTTTGATTACTTGTTTGAAAACACTTTTCAAACATGCGTAATGATAACAATTAGTTACCGCTACATTTTCTCAGCATGCTCAGAATCTCTCTCTCTCTCTCTCTCTCTCTCTGTCTTGACAGCATATCTTTCTTACAGAGTTTGTGCAATGTGGAATGAACATTTGTCTGGATTCGGTCACACATGTCGATGTTAGCACAGTCTGCTGTGCAAACGACTGTGTTTAAAGGTACAGTTCAGTCAAAAAATGATAATCTGTCATTTACTTACACGCATGATGTCCCACATGTGACTTTCTTCCGTCACAAAAAAATACTTTTTGAAGAACATTTTATGCTACTCTTTTCCTGACAATGAAATGAAAGTGGATGGTGATCAGAATTGTCGAGCATCAAAAATGACACCATAAATGTATCATAAAGTCCAGCCTTGTGAACCAAATTCCAAATCATCTGAAGCTGTATGATACTGTAGCTTTATGTGAGGAGCAGACAAAGATCTTTATTATTCACTGAAAATCTTGCTTGAAAACCTGAGTCACCATTCACTTTCATTGTATAAAAAAATGTATGTAAAACTTATGTCTTGTGTCCCACAGAAGAAAGCAAGTCATATGGGTTTCGTATAACACATGGGCAAGGTAAATGGTGACCAAAATTCACTAGCTCTTTAATGCCTATCGGGAAAAATCTGGAAATGAGCTTCTGCACAAAACAGATGTCTAAGATTACATTTTAGTCTTTCCTTTTGTTTTTCCAACCTGTTCCTGTTTAGTTTATGAATAAGGAACTAAGGTGATACAGAATGAATGGCTTTTTACCGTGATATAGAAAACACAATCAGGATGTACAGTTTCCTCTGTAAGTGAATCAGAGATTTAGTCCCGGAGCCTCTCCCTCAAACCGTGAAATCTGACAGACATGATGGAAAGCTAACTTCGTGTGACAGGAAACTTTCCATTTGTGCCGGATAGGCCTTCTTCTTGATTTGATTATTTCTGCCTGGCTTGTGCATTCCCTCACTCATCTAGGAATGGGGTTTGACAAGAGGCAGGAGGTCTTTATTTGATTACTTATATGCTTTGTATGTTTTTCTGCTGAGGTGGGTGGGATTTAAAGAGGCGTGGCGGCCTATTCCTGAGTAAAGGAACGTCTTAGACTTTGAATTGTGTATTTTTGTGTCCTCTTAACATTGACATTTACATACACGGTCTTATACCAGTTATTCAACATTCCGAGAAGTAACGTCCCTGTTTTACATTCAAGCCAATTCCTGCCTTAAAAAAAAAAGATTTTTAAAAAATTTCCCAGAAATTATGCATTCAATTGATCAAAAGTAACAGTAAAGACATTTAAAATGTTAAAGATTTCAATTTCAAATAATTGCTGTTTATTTGAACATTCTATTTATCAAAGAATCTTGAATTTTTATTTTTATTTTTAAGTATCAAAAAAAAAAAAGACTTTTCAAAATTGATAATAAGAAATCAGCATATTAGAATGATTTCTGAAGGATCATATGACACTGAATACTGGAGTAATGATTGCTGAAAAGTCAGCTTTGCCATCGTGGGAATAAACAAAATGTTTAAATATATTATGATAGTAAACGGATATTTTAATCTGTAATATTTCACAATATCACTGTTTTTCAGTATCACTGATCAAGTAAATACAGCTTTAGTGAGCATAAGAGACTTCTTTGAAAAACGTCAGATCTTACCACCCCCAAACTGAACGGTTGTGTATCTCAAAATGTTTTATTTTTAAATTATGAAAGACTGTTTAAGCAAAACCAATTGACACTCCTACATTTTTGCCTGTAATTCCGTTTATCAGAATTGTTCAAATTAAGCTGTCTTATGAAACTGTCTCATGTTTACGTGCACAAACTCCGTCTTTGCATTCTTTTACTTTTAGCTTTCAGCTTAATGCCATAATTGATTTACAGATGGACTTTCCCCCTTTTGAAACGGCCAAGCTTTGTGTTACACATCAGGACGTTGTGAATGTGGGGACCGAATTGACTGCGGAGCTGAACTCTGGAGACTTACACTTGTTCTTGTAATGTCACAAACGGACACGTTTAGCCTGTGACAGTCGAGATAAGCCACTGGCATTTGAAAAATGGCCCTCTAACCTGAGGAACTGATCTCACAAGGGCCTATACTCACTTTCCCTGCCTGAGATTTTTCACACTATCTTCAGACACATACTGGAGAAAATAGCCCAGATGTGCCAGAACCGCCACCACATTAACAGTGCAACACCGTGCAAGCTGTGGGTCACAGCCTCTCATACACGCACGTCTAAAAGCAGTGTGTCAATAGCAGCAACTGTCATCAGACTTCCCATTTTATGGGTCAGTGTTGTTGTTGTCGTCCTCCCAATGTCAATGAAGACAAAGAGGCTAAACCGACGCCAGCTGTTCCTAATACCACTGTGTGCTTTCTCTCTCACACACTCATCTACATGTGTTACACCTGGATTAGCTCTCTGTTCCCCAGGATCAAATGCACACCATCTATCCCTTTACGTGATTATTTTCTCTTTCTTTCCCTCGCTCTCTCTCTTTCATTATCTAATATGGAGCGTAATCCTCTTGTGGAATTAATCTGCTTTAACGAGTGTTTGTTACCATGCTGAGATGGAATTAAAATGAGTCTTAGGGAGAGGAGGGGTCGGTGGGATTCGGCACCGCTGAAATGTTTGTTCTTGTCCAACCTACCTTATTCTCCAGTGGTTAAACACGAGAGACACCTGCACAAAGCATAGATCCAATAAAGGAGAGACTGAGATTCAACATGGAGAGTTTAGGGAGTTTTTTGGGTAGTGTCGTGCCCTTGTGTCAAGAGACTTTCTCCAGGTTTCTCCAGTGGGATTGACCCTCTAATAAATGTACTATAAGCAGGCCCACACATTATTGGTGATTAAAATCTATATAGCCGTATAAACTAATTTATGATTTATTTGAGAATATTTAAATCCATTCTGCAAAATTCTTCTTTTTTTTTTAAAGATTCTATCTTTGCCTGCCTGTAATTATTCTAAAAATTACACGACTGTTCAAAAGTCGGTAAGAATTTTTTCAAATGCGTCTGTTATGCTCAGGCTGCATTTATTTGATCAAAAATACAATAAAAATAGTAATATTGTGAAATATTTGTACAATTTAAAATGGCCGTTTTCTATTTAAATATATTTTAAATTGTGATTTTATTCCTGTGTTGGTGAAGCTGAATTTAATTTGTTTATGTGGAAAGTCTTGATTCTTTGATGGATAAAAAATTCAAAAGACCAGCATTTATTTTAAATACATATTTGTAACATTATTATGCCTTTACTGTCTTTTAAAAACAAAACAAATTAATGCATCCTTGCTGAATAAAAGTATTTATTTATTTATTTTTCTTAAACAACAACTTCCTTACCCCAAACTTTTGAAAGGAGTGTACATCAAACTGTATTTTGTTTAATCTATACAATAATACCTGAGCATAAATAATAAATAAATGAAAAATCACTCTCATTCTCGCTGGCCTACTGCTCATAAAACTAAGTAGTGATAATTTCACGTACTTGGTTGGCTGTGTTATGAGTAGATTTGAATTGGTCTAAGTAGCATTTTGGACTCTTTGAGGGTCACATACCTTTAAAAGAAAAGAAATCCATAAACCAGACCAAGTGCATGAAAACCTCTTGCTTTCATTCTCCTCCACATTGCGAGTCAGTTACCTGAGTCTATTGACGTCACCACGTCTTTCAAAAAGAGAAATATTCACCTCAAAAGGTTTTGATTTCAGCCATAAAGAGGAGGCACTGGTATTGATCAGAGTCTCTGTCTGTCTGTTCTTTTCTCTACCAGGGACCATAGAGCCGCAGCTTCTATAGAGGGACTCAGACAGGGTGGGAGGAGATCCCAGCAGGTAAAAGGACCCACCGCAGGTCATGACCACGAACAACATATCAGCTGACTATTTCTGAGGGGGCCATTGTGCCTGATTTCTGTCAAGGCGCCACAGTAAAACACAAACATACACACACACACTTGTGTCCTCCACACCTTTTTGTTGGTCTTGCTTAAAGTTGTTTAAGGTCAAAGTCTTACAGTTGTCTCTTGTTCTCTATACGAGAGGTTCTCTTGTATTGCGTAAGTTGCTTACGCTATGGGTAAAGTCACATTTTCTCGAGATATGAAGCCAAAAAATTATCCTAAATTATCCAGAATGGGAGTGGCTTAGCGTATATAAGGAAGGGCTCGGAGGCTGCTTCCCTGATTTTCATCTCTATAGCGAAGCTCTACGCATCGCTGGACTCTGAGAGAAGTCGCCGCCGTCGAAGCAAGCGAATAGCAAGCCAAGGACAGCGTCTGAGGAAGCCGGTCGTCTGCGCCGCCTTCAGCCATCCGTGCCTGCTGCGCTATCCGGCGACAATATCCTTTTTTGCATTCTGTGTGTGTGCTCGCCGCCGCGACACACACTTCTGCCTGAAAGAGCGCGAGACGTTTTTCTAAAAATGCCTCGCAACTTCTGTGGCTCTTGTAGAGCCTCACTCAACGACGGAGACCGCCACGTGATCTGCGCTCTCTGCCTGGGTCGAGAACACGCAGCCCTCGCTCTGTCTTCGGGAGGCTGCATCCATTGCGTTCAACGCCGAGGCTGTCACTCTGCCTGTCTCTGCCGGGCCGCTCAAGAAGAAGCGCCGCTCCCAGAGACCACCGAAAACGCTCTCTCTCCCTCTGTTTGAGCCGCGCAAACTGCGCCATTCACAAGGGATGTCAGAAGCGGACGGTCACGGGCTAGTTTTCTTTACGTTACGTGAAAGCTCCCCCGCCCTCACGCCCCGTTCGCGTGCGTCACTCACCAGCGAAAGGAGGAAAGAGAGTGTTTTCGTCCTGCCGAAGCCGGACCAACCTCCAATTCTCACACATTTCTCAGTCCCCTCTTAAGTTCAGGCGGCTGGAAACATCAATATTGCAGTAAGTGAGCCTGTTATAATACATGCACGCCTGCAAACAAACGCCGACACAAGACATGTTGACGCTCTCTTATATGCTCACGCTGACCGAAAGCTTATGTGTTTTCCCCCTGTGGCTCAGTGGCGAAACCTTAGGCTTTTGCGCCAGAGACCAGTGTTCGAATCCTGGCTCTGGCGGCAGATAAAAATTATGCTGTTCGCTTCGAGTTCGCGGCCAGCTTTCTTACATACAGAAAGCGAACCCGCCTCTCGCACCCTCCCACGAGTATTTATGAGCGTCTAAACATAGGAGCCTTCAAAGCATTACACTGTCAGTGTAACTGTACACTGCAGAAGTGTATTTTGCAGCCAACGAACCGGTAATAATACCCGCTCGCCTGCACGCAACCGCCGTTTTCGCCGCAACCCAGAGAAATCTCAAAAGAGTGTAATGTCTGGTTATCCAGCTCACGCCGTTGGCGTTTTAAGTGTAGAAAATGTGCCCACGTCTCAGTGTTCACCCTACACACAAGCACGATAACCCCCCGTGTCTCTCGCCCTCACAGAGCCCACTCTCATAAAGCTGGCAAATGCCGCTCGAGTGTTAAATGTAGGAAATGTGCCCACGAACCCGTGCCCACACCTACTCACTGCCCTCCTGTGCCCGCTTACGAGCGCTCACAATTACTGACAGACACTTTACCCCCGGCGCTGACATCGTGTGTAAAACGACCAGCAATCGCTGTCAGCGAGCCGCCGTATTCAAGCACCGAGAGCGTGCGCTCCACGCCCATACCTCCGGTTCAGGTTCTCGACCCCGCGAAGTGCGGCAATCGAAACCCGGAGGCCATTCTGCCCTTAGCTGTACATGCAGAAGCATGGGAAGCTATTCCAGGTGTGTCAGAATGGGTGCTGAGCACAGTAAAACAGGGCTATTCGCTGCAGTTCGCTCGCCGTCCCCCGCGCTTTTGAGCACGGACCGAGACGAGAGTGAATATGGAAGTAGCACACCTACTTCGCGCAGAAATAGCGACACTGCTGTGCAAAGGGGCATAGAACCGGTACCTCCTTCTCTGAGCGAGTCAGGCTTTTACAGCCGTTACTTCCTCGTGCCCAAGAAGGACGGAGCTCTAAGACCTATCTTAGATCTGAGATATTTGAACAAAGCTCTCATGAGAAGACCGTTCAAAATGCTCACAACCAGACAGATACTCGCGCAAACTCGCCCGAGGGACTGGTTTATTTCTCTCAATCTGAAAGACGCGTACTTTCAGATTCAGATAATACCCCGTCACAGGCCATTCTTGAGATTCGCCTTCGACGGTCAGGTATATCAATACACCGTCCTCCCGTTCGGCCTGTCTTTAGCCCCCCGTACATTTATGAAGTGCATGGACGCGCCTCTCGCTCCCCTGAGAAATCGGGGTATGCGAATTCTGAACTATCTGGACGATTGGCTGATTCTGGCACAGTCAGAGATAGAACTTATATCTCACAGAACAGTGCTTCTCAGCCATCTGGAAAGCCTGGGTCTTACAGTCAACTGGACCAAGAGCTCATTACTGCCCAGTCGGTCAGTCTCTTTTCTGGGAATAGAGCTGGACTCTGTGGCTATGACGGCCCGCTTGTCGACACAGCGCGCGCGCCGTGTTCGACACCTGGCCGCGTCTTTCCAGAAGGGCAGCATCGCTCCTCTGAAAACATTTCAGAGAATGCTGGGCTGTATGGCGTCAGCTGCAGCTGTGCTTCAGCTGGGCTTACTGCGTATGCGCCCGTTGCAACGCTGGCTAAACGCTCGAGTGCCTCACCGAGCTTGGGCTTCCGGCGGCTTACGAATCAGAGTGACCCAGAGCTGCGTTTCAGCCCTGGAGCCCTGGTTGGCGGCCGACTGGTACCAGCGGGGAGTGACGATGGGAGCTGTCTCGTACCGAAAGGTCATCTCGACGGACGCCTCCAACTTAGGTTGGGGCCGCTCTTTTCGAGGGCAGACCGGTCTTTGGCCTGTGGTCAGACCGAGAGAAACGCCTTCATATAAACTGTCTGGAGATGATAGCGGTCGAGAACGCGCTGAAGCGTTTCCTCCCATACATACGGGGCCACCACGTTCTAGTCCGTACGGACAACATGTCTGTGGTGTCCTACATGAACCGCGGTGTCAGATCCAGGAATCTCTGCGATCTAGCAGAACGCCTCCTCGTTTGGGTTCAGCACTCGCTACGCTCCCTGAGAACCGCGCATGTGCCGGGCCACCTGAACGACGGCCCAGACAGACTGTCCAGGGACACCATTCCCCTGGGAGAATGGTCCCTGCATCCTCAGACAGTCCAGTTACTATGGCGCCTTTTCGGCAAAGCGGAAGTCGACCTTTTTGCGTCAAAAGACAACGCTCATTGCCCAAGGTTCTTTTCAAAGAACGAGGACGCGCTGGCCCAAACCTGGCCCAGCCGCCCACTGTATGCCTTTCCTCCGATCTTGTTGTTACCACAGGTAATCAAGAGAATCAGGGAAGCGTGCCGCTCGATGCTCCTCATAGCCCCGCGATGGGAGAACCAAACCTGGTTCCCAGAGCTGATGCGGCTGTCACACGTGGCCCCATGGCCGATTCCGCTGAGGAGAGATCTTCTCTCTCAAGCCGGCGGCTCAATTTGGCATCCCCATCCAGAGCGCTGGTCTCTGCATGCATGGATAATCAACGGATACCCGTTGCCTTGCCAGAAGGGGTCGTGAACACGATCACGCAGTCTAGAGCTCCTTCTACGAGAAGGCTATACGCGTCTAAATGGTCTGTGTTCTCCGCGTGGTGCGCCGGCAAAAATCTAGACCCACGAACTTGTGGGGTCTCGTGGGTGCTTTGCTTCCTTCAAGAGCTGTTGGATGAGGGCAGGTCCCCCTCAAAGTGTACGTTGCGGCTATTGCAGCGTTCGCAGAGTCCGCGCGGCCAGTCAATAGGAAGGAACGAGCTCATCATCCGCTTCCTTAGAGGAGCCAGGAGGATGAATCCCCCGCGGCCCCTGTCGGTTCCTATTTGGGATCTTTCTTTGGTCTTAGAGGCCCTGAAAACACATCCCTTTGAACCATTCGATTCCGTGGATCTAAAATACCTTTCACTCAAAACCGTTTTTCTGATAGCCCTGTCATCAGTCAAACGTGTGGGGGATCTACACGCGCTGTCTGTTAGCGCCACGTGTCTCAAGTTCGGACCAAATGACTCTAAGTCATCCTCAAACCGAGACATTGTTATGTCCCCAAGGTGATTGGCAGTCCCTTCAGAGCGCAGGTCATCTCTCTATCGACTCTGCCAACATCCGGTAGCGAGGGCGATAATAACCTCCTCTGCCCTGTCAGGGCGCTGAGAGTTTACATTACGCGCTCCGCCACCTTCAGGCGCTCGGAGCAGCTCTTTGTTTCGTTTGATGGGCGCACCAAGGGTCTCGCCGCCTCAAAACATAGTCTGTCCAGATGGATAGTGGACGCTATCGCAGCAGCTTATGCGTCTAAACACCTGCAGTGCTCTCTGGGCTTCAGGGCTCATTCCACTAGAGGCATGGCCTCATCGTGGGCTTGGTCCAGCAGGATTTCTATTCATGATATTTGTACGGCGGCGGGATGGGCCTCCCCCTCTATATTTGTTAGGTTTTATAACCTGGAAGTTACCGCCTTGCAGGCTAAATTTTTGTCAGTCTAAGTGGTGTGTATGTTCTGCCCAGATTGTTCGTGTGCAGGCTACTCTCACGTGACTTTAGCTCTCCTGGTTGAGCTGCACTATAAGGGTTGATATTCTTAATATAGACCGGCAGCGCGGCTCTGTATTCCCCTACGGTGTGCTTATGTACATGTGCCGGCCCCCATTGCTGGCCGCCTGATTCCCACTTATCTGTGTTCCCCGGGCTTCCCCTGGGACTCATGTAGTGGATGCTTGGCGCGCACGGCGTTGACAAGGGGTTCCCGTAGCGTAAGCAACTTACGCAATACGAGAGAACCTCTTGTAAGAGAACGTACTCGGTTACCTAATGTAATCTCGGTTCTCTCTAGAAGAGGGAACGAGTATTGCGTAACCTGCCGTGCTCGCACCACGAGCTGATTTTGCTTCAGTCGATGAAAACCAGGGAAGCAGCCTCCGAGCCCTTCCTTATATACGCTAAGCCACTCCCATTCTGGCGGGCTTTGACGCGTGAGGGCGCGACGTCACGCAGGGCTCAGTAGTAGGCTGCTGCAGTTGCCGCAGGGCAGCCAATGAGGACGCTAGATAGCCTGCTATAGGTCTGCTGGCTGCTGCACTGCGTTGACAATAAATACAAAAATTAAGGATAATTTTTGGGCTTCATATCTCAAGAAAAGAGGACTTTACCCGTAGCGTAAGCAACTTATGCAATACTCGTTCCCTATTCTAGAGAGAACCGAGGTTACATTAGGTAACCGAGTACGTTTTCTTTCACACAAGTGCACATACATACATAGAGTGGTGGGGACTTTACATTGACTTTTATTGTGGTTATACTAGGCTTTCTATCCCCTAACCCCTAATGTAACCCTTATTCAAACCTCTTTGAATTATACAGGGCCTAAAAACTGCCAATGGTCAGTAACTTGTCAGTAACTTAAGAAAATGTACTGGCCTTGAAACTGTTTTTGCAAAAACTGACAGTTGTTTTCAGGGTCAGAAATGTAATAATGTTTTGACGTAATTTTGTGAATTTGTCCGCTCAAGTGCAAGAAGATGTGAAAGAGCTCAGTTTAGTATTCATGCGCTGTCTGAGACGAGGCTGTTTGGGCACGTGGTTCGAATGTTTGTGCACACAGCGTGCGAGGAACAAAATGAGTAACTTTCGCATCTTCTTGCATATCTTGAATTTCAAAAATTGTCAAGGCATAATCTTTCACGACAATCCAGAGCTGGCCCGTCAACTGTTCTGAACATCATTCACGTTTGTTCACGTTTTGTTGATGCATTGATAGAATTCATAAAAAAGTTACCAGCCAACTGGTGAGTGACACCGTTTCATATACTGGCCAATGCTGATTTTTACTCTCATTTGGCGCTTGGCGAGTGCTATTTTTTTTTTTTTTAAGACCCTGTCATATATAAAATATAATTCTTTTGGACATTTTGACAATTTTTATGACCCTGGATAAAGGTCACTTAAGCACACAGACCTCATATCCCCTGCATGTCTGTTTGTGTATATGGGGCAGAGATGTACTTTCGTCCTCTGGTTTTGTAAGGTCAGGAATGTCTCATTTCTTTATGTCGATTCAAATTATATTTAGCTTTTTTTTATTCCTTAGAGAGAGTCATTTGGAACCTTTTATCTCGTTATGACATCAATAACAACATCTGCTACTTAAATTCAGCACAATAAGCAGCATTGTAAAGCTTCCTGAACAACTCTGAACACCACATTCCAGTCATGTTTGTGTTTGCCATCGCTGTTTTCACAAGTTTCTGATCTTTATTTGACTCTCTGTGTGGGTTTACATCTCTTAGCTTGGCTTATACTGTAGGGACAAAATTGCTAAATTAGTATTAAAATAAATGCTGCATTGGTGAGCATAAGAGACTTCAAAAATAAAATAAAAAGGCTACGTTCACAGTCAGTACAAATTCGATTTTTGTGCATATCGATTAAAATTCGATCAGATTTGGCAAGTATGAACGGCCAAAAATCACAAAAAAATCGACTTTGCGTGGTTTATGTGACTTTCTCACGCCACGTTAAACTTAAACGTCAGACGTTGTTATAGGAAACATGCTGAAAGTTCGTGCGGAAAATATGTTGCGGTTGTTGTTGCTGTTTTTTTGGTGTATATCTACAGTACCAACTCAACATCATTGCAATAGAAACTAATACAGATATTCCAGAAAACTGATCTGGAGCTAGACTTCAACTAAGAGACTTCAAAGACATGAAACAATTTTTTCGACCCTAAACCTTTGAACGGTGGTGTATATTATTAAGCCTATGGTATGTCCTTATTTAAAATTGCTACATGTGTGTCAGAGTGTCTATGTGTTTGACTGAGACTGTGGGTAAAAAAAAAAAGCATCCTGAATCCTGACTACAGTTCACAGCGTTAAACGGCTGTCAACCCACGGAAATGCCTAAACATGAGCACTGTACTCACATACACCATCACACAGGCAGGAGAGTGAAAAAAAACATGAGTGAGAGAATGGGAAGAACCTATATATCTTTTTTTGTTACAGAAAAGGAAGAATGCAGATAATGAGAAGATAAAGGAACAGAGAAAGGAAGGAGAAGTAGTGGTGAGGAGGAGCCAAGAGTGAGAAAATGAAGTTAGAAAAGAAGAGAAATAGCAGACAAGGAGGTGAGACTGATAGAGAGAGAATATATACAGTAAGAGGAGAAACTATTTCAACAGAAAGGAAGTGAAATGTATACAGAATAAAGATCTTGACTGAAAGATGAATTCTGACATGAGGATGATCGTGGCTTCAATTTAATTGAGCTTGTTACACAGACACTATTTTTAAGTGTTGGAGTTCTTTCACCCTGTGATTGAGCCTCATGACATCTAAAACGACAGCTCTCATCCGTGTTAAGACTGGGTGTTGTTTATCTCACACCCATTGTGCTACTGCTACTGTACCTAGTCTGATGAAAATCTGGCAATTTTAGATTTAGAGGTATCTGACCCATCTAGATTATTGTACACTCTTAAAAATAAAGGTTCCAAAATGGAATTTTCTCAGCGTTGCAATAGAATAACTATTTTAGGTTCCCTAAGTAACCTTTCTGTGACTAGTTCTTTTTTTTTTTAAGTTTGAAGAACATTTTAATAATCTAAGAAACCTTTTCCACTATAAAGAACCATTTGTCCATTGAAAAAGGTTCCATTGATGTTAATGGTTATTTTATGGAACCATCAATGCCAATAAAGAACCTTTATTTTTAAGATAACCTTCATTTTGAACTCAGACCAGTAAGCAACCACACAGAATACCAAATTATTCACTGCAGTGAAGTTTGCATGATCAGATCAAAAAATCTAGAAGAATAAGTTGATCTTGTGGAAATTGTGTTCTGGCGTGGTTTGTGTCCTTGGCCTGCTGGTTCACCAGGGTCAAGTTGCGAATGATGGGAGCACAAACACAGCAACAGGAAGTCAACAAGTGTGTGGCAAGTGTTTTGTAAGATTTTGTGTGCGTGTTTGTAAATGTGAGTGTGGAAAGAATGTTTCATTATTAATTAATGCTAAGATTAATTATAATCACTGTGTATCATTAGTGGTCCATCCATAAAACATGGCCTATAATCTTACCAGGAGATTAAATAGTAGAGGTAAATAGTCCAAATTTATATTACTAATATTTTTATATATATGTATATGTGTGTGTGTGTGTGTGTGTGTGTGTGTGTGTGTGTGTGCGTGTGTGTGTGCGTGTGTGTGTATTTGTGTCATGCAGGGACTTTTGGGAATGTCTTTTTACTGTTTTTTTTCCACTAAATTAGATGGTAATTCATAGTTTTTGTTTGCAAAAAACATACATTTGACAGTATTTTACTGTAAAATTAAATATAATGCGATGTTATACAATTTTCACCGTATAACTTGGTTAACAAAAACAGGTTTTTACTGTAGCATTTTTTACACAATGGTTATTTTTGTACACATATTCAACTTTTTGACACTTACATTTCTAAACATCCAGAAATGGCAGTATGAACTAAACGCCACCAAAAGACACATTATCCACCAAGTTGTACCTTAGAATGTTCCTACCAGTTTTAAAACCTCTATAGCGAAAAAATTGTGAAAAACATCCTGAAAATATTTCTAGCTGAAAACAACTTTATCTTTAGGCACCTACACACTTAAAGAGTGTCAGTTTTAGTGTGAAGGTGCATCAGTGATAACCAACCACAGCTGTGTCTGAGATAGGCAGGTTCTGATCAAACTGACTAATACCCCTTCCCTCTCCTACTCAAGACTAAACATCATCACCATGCAGGAAGGAATGGCCTGTTGCTAAATTACATGATCCGTCGTTTACATCCCAGCAGATAAATATTTACCCCTCCGTTGTGGCCCGCCTTGTGATTAGCCACCTCCCCTCACACAGTACCGGGACCACCTCGATGAACAATGGCTCTTTCATGGGCCGTGTCATTCCTCCTTTCCCTCCTATGAACCCTGGGGAGTGGGACAGGAAGTCGCCCTCGCGGCCTAAAGGACTCTAGGGGAAGGGGGTGGAGGTAGCCTACTCAGGTAACTCAACCCTGAAGGTCTGGGGCACTCCAGACGTCTAGCTTTTGGTCGCCATTGTGTTTGTTTGTTGGCATGAATCTGGCTCCTGGTTTGTAATGGCGAATTTTCGAAATCCAATTATTTCCTAATGTTTTTTTTTTTTTTTTTCTAGTTGAATATCCTGTTTTCCTCAGAAATGCATCAGATTACAGAACTAAAATGGGTTTGAAAAAGTGTTTCATGTTGACTTTAACATTATCCAATACCCTGTGTGGCCTAGGTGATGTCATTGGAAAAAGAATGTTGTTTCAGAGTGAGAGGATGTGACATCTAAAGATAAAAGACCATTACATTTTAGTTTTCTTCAGAATAACATGCACTGATTCATTGTGCACAATAAGACCAGTAATGTGCGTTAAAACAGTAAATAGGGTCAATTTTCATTTCATGTTGCCTTTAAGCCTGAAGAACCAGAGCAGGTTGGAGCCAGCGGAGGGACAGATGTCGACAAATCCGCCCATCTTGATTCCAGCGAGTTTCATTACCAGATGTTTCAGGGCTATTATTGCATTAGAGCTGAAATGAATAGGCAGATGTGTGTGTGCATTATTAGCGGAGCTGAATTGTGCTGGTCTTATGATCACAGTGATTATAGAGAGTCGAAGAGGGGCACAACTGCAGGCTGGCGGCTGGTAATCCTCTTCTTTCCCTAAATAAGCCCCTCTGTCATCCGCTATGTCTGATACAAATGCTTTCACAATCCCCCATTCTACCCTTTAATTCTCTCTCTCTCTCTCTCTCTCTCTCTCTCTCTCTCTCTCTCTCTCTCTCTCTCTCTCTCTCTCTCTCTCTCTCTCTCTCTCTCTCTCTCTCTCTCTCTCTCTCTCTCTCTATTTCAGTATGAGGTTAGCTGGTCACTTTATTAAAGCCATTGTGTTTATCTGATCCTATTAAACGCTAGAGTGGCAGAGGAACAGAGGAGCTGCGCTTTCTGTCCATCTTGTCCCTCATCTCTGTCTGCGTGCAACAATAATGACATTGCGATGTCGTGAAAAATCCTGCCCAAGAAATCAGATCTGTTTATTTGTGAAGCCGTGTCTGTGCGTGCACGTTACCGCTCACACTGACATGGAGATCTCTGTGACACCAAGGTAAAAAAAAACGGAACAGACAGCTTCCAGGTGTTTCTCATGATGAAACAGGTGTGTGTGCGTGTGCGTGCGCCTGTGTATTTTAAAATTCAATCTCTCCGTCAAACGCACACATGCGTGCATCCGGCATATCCCTGGCTGCCTCAGTCATCAAATTCATCATTATTTAAAAAGCAAAACCACTAAATGCCCCTCTATACCCTTAATCACAATGCGACTGCTAATTCAATAATACCCCCGTAGCTGTCTGGTGATGCCCGCATTGTTTTGGCTCTGCCCAGGTGATGGTGGCTCATTCAGGGAGCCTGGCGTTGTCTCAGGGGCACGGTGCCCTGTTACGGGTGCCCATTGTGCATCTATTGTGCGCCTATTGTGGCAACCCTGAGAGAGCTGGAGGAAAACAAAAGCACCAGCTCTGCAGAGTGCCCGTGCTGATTTCGCATGCACCTGGCATCGCCACAGACACAGGACATTATTAATTGCTAATACATATTTATGTGGCACAAATTTGCCATTTGTTTATGCATAAAATTATCAATAGACACAGGGCGCTTAGCCAGAGAAAGTGGTGACCTTTTTAAACCGGAGTGAATGGAGCCCAGTTTGCTGGTTAAGACTTTGTGCAATTTGTCTTGTGTACGTTTGCTTTGTGTGAATCACGAGTGTGTGTAATAGAGAGCATCTTGTGTGCACATGCTTGATGTTGTTTGTGTGTCTAAGTGAAGTTTATATGACAGCGAGATAAAGGCAGAGTGACTGGGAAGAGGTGAAACATGACTAGCAGAACGTTGAAAACTTAAAGTATTGATATTACTGTGTTGTTTTTGGACATGTTGCATGGTAAAATCTTTGTAGAGTGGCATGTAAATACCCTGGTATATGGTATTTAAACCAATTCAATCAGTTCCAAGTATTTGGCTATTTGACAACTCTAAATATTAATTATTATGCATGCAGTTTTTCATAAAATTGTATTAATTGAGATATGACTGAATATATGTTGTTTAAATTAATAAAGGTTTTTTTAAAGGTTTTTTTTTTTTAAAGTGTTTAATGAATGATTAATATTTTATATATATATTTATATATTTATATTTAATGAATAAAAACTGATTAAAATGGAAAAATAGTAAATCACACAAAAAATGTCTTGTTATAGCGTGACCAACTGGAACCTGTTGCAAATTCTTCATGGGGAAATCTTTTGTCCTCACTTGACATTCCTGATCATGTGGATTCCTTTTAATTTGACTGGATTGCATCAGTGAAAATTCAAAAATTTGCCACCATAATGGTAAGGTCAAGTCTGATCAAAAGTAATAGCACACCTGTCCTCAAAAAACAATTTGAGGTATCATTCTTGTCGTAGCATGAAAAATGAAAAAAAAAACTGCTTTGTATGTTCAATTGTATTGGCAAAGCTCACCTTAGCAAACAGCATTATTTAATATAAATATTCAATCTGAATGACACAAATTGTGTGTCAGGTTAAAAGTCCTGTGTTTGTGTGATTGCTACTAGTTGAGAGGCTCATAAGCATCACCTAGCTTTACTTGACCCAGTGGCAACACACGCGCACACACACACACACACACACAACTCAATAAGGAATACATTACTCCCATTTCAAGTGACTCTTCCCCTTTCTCAGCAAACACATTTACTTTCTATTAAAGCCTGATCTGCAGCCAAGTAGCCGCCAGAGTTTATTACCATAAAGATTCGAACAGAGCTCTTTAACACACAGGTGAACACATGCACATGCTTTCAACCCCCCAAACACATACGTGTGTTTGTGTGTGTGCTCAGACTGTAGACTTCCCTTTCCCACCGGTTGAAAGGGGTCTCTGTCAATCTGTTTGAGTCTGTTTCTGCACAGCTGTTTAATTTTTTAAAATACAAAAAAAATAAAGTTGTGAAATGAAATAAATGAAAATTCTCATCATTTTCTGATGGTTTTTTTAATATATATTTTTTTATTTTACTTGTGTGACTGACTTTCTTCCGTAGAACACAAAAGAAGATTGTATGAAGAATGTTCATGCTGCTTTCCATACAAAGTTAGTGAATGGAAAATAGAGGCTGTTAAGCTCCTAAAAGGAAGGGGAAAAAAAACACCATAAAACGTTGTAAAAGTGGTCAATATGATTATTTTATTGTATTTAAAGTAGTATGATGTAATCTGATAAATTTGTGTGCAGAATAACAGACATTTAAGACATTATTTTGTGAAAATTCTGCTTGACATCTGTGGTCACCATCCACTTTCATTGTATGGAAAAGAGAAGCTTGGACATTCCTCAGATTTTCACTTAAGAAAAAGACATTGGATTTAACTGTTACCTAGATGCCTTCCTCCTTTTCTCTTTCTTAATTCACCTCTCTCCTTGGCTCTGTTTCTCATCCCCAGGGTTCAGTTGCTCACCAATGGGTTTGTGGTCTGAAGACGAGCAGCACTCATCTCTTTCACATCCTTTGTAGGTCAGTTCCTATTTTTACTCTTTTTCTTCCCCCGTTTTTGTGCAAGGACACCCCATTGTTGTCAGCCGAAACAAGCAAAGTCTGTTGTATTGGTAAACAAATCAATTACTGCTTCACAATGGCTGCGATGTGCTTATCAAAGACTCATTATCGCTCTGTGCCGTATTGTTGTCATCATGACACCTCTAATCATGGTTATCATGGGCTAGTTGTTTCCATGGCTACACTATAACATTCAGCCAATGAAAGGCCCCATTCCAGCCTTGCAGAAAAGCCAGCAGCCAATTGTAGCACCTTAAGAAAGAACTAAGTGCCCAGTTTGGACACTCAACATTTGGGATAGAGAGCAAAAGGCCATGTAAATGCTGGACAGTAATGCATCACTGGTTGGCAAAATTATTTGGACAATCAGTTTAAACTGTTGGTGTCCATTTTTTTTAGTTTACAGCTGCAAGAGGTCAAAATTGCTCATTTATCGCAACTATGTGAGTGACTTGTTTTCTATTTACATGCGATTTTCTCTTTCAAAATATGGCCGTTTTTTGTATGTTCCCAAAGAGAAAAAAGTGAGCTGATTGGCGTTTTTCAGTGGGAGGAGGTGGAGTGCTGATACCGAGAGCAGGGTCACAGTTAACAGAACAAACGGAGAGCAAGAGAAGCAGAAAGACTGAAAGAATGAGATAGAGAAAGAGAGGACAGGGCCACAGGGAGGGGGCACAGGGCCAGCTGGAGGGCCAGGCTATGTGCTTTGTGTATTTGCAGCAACAATACAGGGCAGCTGAGAGTTGCCCCATGACCGTTTCTCTGAGGGCAGCCTGTACCCTGTCCACACACACATAAATAAACACACACACACACACGCACACGGGTCACTGCAGAGCTACTCAGCTGCTGATGCAGTCAACTGGAAACAGCCACACTCCTAAAATCAGATTGTTTTTTTTTTCTTTCCTGTCAAATACACTCAAGTGCATGCTTCACAGACCTTCATATTAAATGACATATGGGTTTGCTGTTGACACTGTCCAGGAAAGATAGCCAAGCTTGAGGCTCGGAGAATGTGTGTGAGCCTTTAAAGGGGGTCATATCATAAATTATATTATCTTTTTATTATTATTATTCTTTCTTTTCTCTTTACTTCTTATGCTTGAAAAGTTTTTGTTGCTTCGAAAACAGTCATAATTTTTACATTATAGTTTTACATTACTTTTTCACCCTCCTCCTGACCTTTACAATTAAGTGTTCTGTGTTTTGCTGCTGTGCCTTTTAAGACTCCTATATAAATAGCTGAATAATAGTGCTTGACAGATGTAAACTGCTGGAACTCTACGGCGCCCCTAAAGGGACATGGTGGTGGGACAAATATGAGATGGGAGAAAAAAATATATAATCAAAAACTTTTGCATTCTACATTCACTCGCAAAACATCCCTGAGAAATTTAGCAGTCTCTCGCAAAACCTTTGCTTTCCCCTGTGAAACTTTCCGTTCACTTGCAAAGAACTTAAGTTAGGGTCTCTAGGAACTATTTATTTTTAGATTTTATGTAGAAAAAAAATATATATAGTAACAATAATAGTAATAATAGCTATAATTATTATTGTTAGTAGTTACAATATTATTATAGAGAAATACTACTATTATATGTTTTCGATATATATTTCCTTAAAATGCTCACTCTTGCTCTTAAATCCGCAGTAAGGATGCTTTCCTGTCACATATCACATATGCACACTTCAATAAGCCAACAGAACGCAGGTTAATATATTTACATGCCAGAAGAAATCAGGCTAAGGGGCAAAAATCTAGCTGTGACGTTCGGTTTATGCTTATTCCGATAAAGGAAAACTGGTTAACATGTTTACATGGCCTTATGCATTGTCAGCTTATTAAGCATAATCAGGTTTAGAACTTGCATGTAAACGCACTCACTGAGATCCATCAGAAGGATGTGCAGAGTTGTAGGTGCTACACATCCAGGAACAGCTCAAGGTTTGGTGCATTTTTCCACTGTTGTTAATTCTTGTTTTTAGGAATAATAGTTTTTATCCTACTTCTTTTTTTATTACTTCCTCATGGAAATGTGTGCAGCCATGTTAATACTATGTTAATAATAGCAATCAGACATCAGAAATCCAAGAATTTCACAACAAGCCACTTTTTTGCAGCTTTTGCAGAGTTTGAGTTCTGAAAGTTACAGTGCATGATACATTTCTCAAAGAATTTTGAATTCTCATGATCGTGATCGGACGTTTGTGCATTGAACAAACGTCCTGGCTGGGCTGAAATGTCGCCAGCCTCTTCATAAAGGTTTGTGTTTCTGTGACTATAGTTTCCTTTGTGCAGAACAAACAGTGAAATATTGTTGTTCAAATGTGTTCAAGCATTTGGATCACAAGCTGTGTGTGGGGCACGGACAAGTATGCTTGTGTGACCTCTGACCTGTCTTCCTCTCAGTACACATCTAAAGGAAGTTCCGCCTGCAGTTAGCCCACACAGACAGGAAATCATGTAGTGCAGAGGGAAGTTGTAGGGCTCTAAAGTTGTTTTAGATGTTGTGACCTCTTTGACCTCCACTCATGATGCAACGTCCTCTTTCCTTTATTGGAAAACACAGCTGAAAGCCTGTGTGTGTTTATCCGTAAAGTGAAAGTCGCTGTCTGAAGAATGCACCGTACGCATCCGTTTGTGTACGTGTGTATCCCGTTAACTCTTACAAGACACCTGCATGCACTCCAAACACCGGGACTCCTTGGTTTCCCTGCAGGCGGATCGCTACAGGGACCCTTGTCTTGCTCTGTAAACACATACAGGCATGATAGAGGACGTGGCTGAACCCGTGTTTCAGCTGAGAAGTACAACTGTGTGTTAGTGTGTACAGCACGTCAGGCCTCTGGTGCTCTCTAACAAAGCACCTGTTTACTCTGCCGTAGTCTCCAATGTAAATACATACCTAGAAATGGAAGCAAATTGTGCTTGGCTTTATAAAGAGCACATGAGGAATGGAGCTGGGGTTTTGGCCATGGCCTTCTCTAACTGGAGAGATGATGCTGGATATTATTGGGTATTACGACTACTACTTTTTCTGGTCATCTAGAAAAGTGTTTAACTTATGTAAGTGATTCAAAATACAGCATCAGTTGATGCAGATCACTAAAGCTAGCTTTTCTGTACTGCAAAATTCATGCAAATGTCCTATACTGTCCAGTTGTTTCCCACTCACTTTAGTGTCTGTCTGCCTCTGGGACGATATTTGGTTTCTTTCTTTTTCTTAAAAATTTTTATACTTTTATTCAGTAAGGATGCATTACGTTGATCAAAAACTTGACCGTTTTTCAACATTCATTCAGGAAATGTTTCCTAAGCACCAAATAATCATATCAGAATGATTTCTGAAGAATCATGTGACACTGAAGACTGGAGTAATGATGCTGAAAATTCAGCTTTGCCATCATCGATTACATTTTAAATCTATTAAAATAGAAAAGTGTTATTTTAAATTGTAATATTTTACAATAACACTGTTTTACTGTATTTTGATTAAATTATTGTAGCCTTTGTGAGCATAAGATACTTTATTTCTCATTAGTCTACACTGCATCAGTACTTTACACTGTTACATTCTTAACTAATGTCACAGTATGTTGCCCCTTTTCAGAGACTTTCAGAGAGTGGTCCATTTTTTCCCAAAAATATGAATAAGTGAAAATTATTAAAATATTTTAATGTTAAATATGAAAAGAAATGTTAATTCTTGATTTAGAATAATATAAAACAGCACGTGGGGTAAAATATCATAATATTGTACTATATCAAACACTCAGTAGAAGTCAATTCACATGTGCAAGTTTTTTTTTAACAGCATTTATTAATTTAGGTTGATGTTAACCGATAAGTATGCGATTTGATCATTCTTAATTCATGTTTGTTCAAAATACATAACTAACAGTAAACATTATTAATATACAATTATGAATGTAGAAATTAAGCTTCATAAATTGTTATAGAGTTGTTCATTGTTAGTTCATGATCAATGCATTAACTGATATGAAGTGCTACCTTTTATTTTTTGTACTGTTGTCACCATATAGTGCCACTGGAGTCATGTAGTCCACAACTATTAAACACAGAACTAATCGACTAGTCAGTGCAACCCTACTGGCTATCGGTATATTTAAAATAAATCCTTCTCTCTCAGTGCACTATTCAGTGAAACACATCATCTGTCATCAGGCGACAGATTGTCCCACACTCCTCTCCCAAATTCCCTCCTGAGTGTCTCTCTCAATATGCCCAGTGCCACCGTATTCCCTGAGTCTCCCTCCCAGTAGACCTGCCCCACTCCGGCTCTCTTCAGTACCTGAACTCCCTCACTCGAGCGGCCGTCGGGCTAATTGCGGCAAACGCGCCTGTGAATGTATACGCAGTCATTACTGCTCACAGTGTGTGAAAACAGCAGAGGCCACATAAAGACGCACTCATTATGAAAAATGAGGCTCTTGAGTGAATTACATCGATGCGTTTGTGTGTCTTGTAGGTTGCGGCGTCCCCTGCGAGACGCCACGATGAAGGGCGTGGGCAGGGACGGAGCTCCCTAATCAACACGGCAATCGCATTTCCATATAAACAACCAAAAGCTCGACTACATACAATCCAATTCCATATGATGTGGGCTTGCCGTCAGGGCTTGTAATTGCTTCAGTTCACCGAGTGTTAGAACAGGGCAGAAGAGGACGAGAGAGGCCTCTGGAGAAATGGAGGAATAGTCCAAGCGAGAGATTTTTCAATGACCTGAGCTCTCCAGCGATCTAGTATCCAAATACACTAAATCAATGCTCAGTCATACAGCGATAACAAGCCTCCTTTTATTTCCACAGTAATGGCTATGAATAATATAACTACAACATTTAATGCGGCATAACCTGTTTTTAATGCCCATCAAATGTTTTGGAGAGGAGTGTTGGTGACTTTACGCAAAACATAGTACCCAGTTTCATTCTAATAGGTTGATTTTGGTTCTGAAGCAACAACAACAACAAATCTTACTGGCCCCAAACTTTTGAACAGTAGTGTATATTAAAGCAATTTAATAATACTTTATAATAATTATTATTTTGCATCTTTTTCAAAGCTTAAAGGCATTAGTTCCCATTTATTGCCCTTTTATGTAAAAGAGCAGCATGAACACTTTTTTCAAAACATATTTTCATGTTCCACAGAACAAAGTCCTACATTTTTGGAATTGCATTCCAACATTGCATAAAATACACAATATTCATTTTTGGGGTGAACGGTCCCTTTAAGATCAGTCTCCAGGATCCTTCCTCATTCCACAGATTGATTTGTTTTCAAGTGCTTCCCTCTGCAAATCAGGCAGATCATGTGATCTCCTTCAATGCAATAGCTTTAAATAATGAGAATCATACATAAACATCACCTGCTCTATTCATCTCAGGTGAGAGAGAACCTCTCTCTCTCTCTCTCTCATTCTTGTTCTCTTGCCCCCTCTGGGATTCTTCCCCTCCTGTGGGTTAAAGTAATGTCTGGTCCTTTGGGTTTTCTTCTACTTGAGATGAACAGAAGGAGAGGAGGAGAACAGGTAGTAGCATTATTCTTGGCTTTTCGTCGGTAATGCTGAACCCTGGCCAATTAGGTGGATTAAAACCAACAAAACACCTCCATTAGTGGGAGGTATTGTTACATGCTTGCTGATCATTTAGAAGTAAACTCCTGAGTGCCTCCTGGAATTCTCCCCCAGAATCTGTTTCCCTTTCATCTCGCAGGTCTTGTGTTCTCAGCAAAGAAATCAGAACTTGTGTTGGTGCCATGCATTTGAACGCTGCTCATGGCTGTGCAAATAAACATTTAATAGCTTGTAGTTGAGGCATAAATGGTGAAAAGCTTTAGTTGTGTCCGTTTACGTTTTATTAAACACTTCTGAAACCTTGGACTGAAGTTGAACTTCAATCTAATGGGAAAATGGTCTCTCATTCATAGAGAACTTGAGCATTACCCTACCATTTAAAACATTTGGGGTTGGTTAGATTTTTTTATTTTTATTTTTATGTTTTTGAAAACATTTATATTGTGAAATATTACAATAATAAAAAATAAAAAATTGCTATCTTATTAGTTTTTATTCACTGTAACAGTAAAGCTGAATTTTCAGCAGCCATTACTCCAGTCTTCAGGGTCACATTATCCTTGTGCTGATTTGGTGGCCAAGAAAATATTTCTTATTATTATCAGTGTTGAAAACAGTTGTGCTTCTTTTAACAGTGATGCATCTTTCTTTTTTTAAAGTAAAAAAAAAAAAAACATTATTTAAATGAACATTATGATTGTTAACATTTATTTAACATAGAAATATTTTTATTCTTACATTTAAATGTCTTTACTGTCAGTTTAGATCAATTGAATGCTTTATTTCTGTATACAAGTAAAATTTTCTTGTATTGACATATTTACGTTTTGTATTTTAAATAGCCAATTGGCGTTAGTTTACATCACAGCCCTCCCTGTACATGAATTGCTTCAGATGCAGGTAATATTGGGGGGAGGAACATTCTTATTTTTGGGGGGACATTCTTATTCTAGAGAGCATTTGATTGGACAAAAGTTTGTAGTCTTCAATTGTAAGTGTTTTCCCAGAGGAGAAAGACTCTGCTAAAACAGTGCACTAACATACAGAAAGCCTCAAGCTAACAGACAATCTTAGAGTAACTATGCACTGCACCATTAAAACAATTCCCACCATAGGTCTCTTCTTAGGCATATCATTGATAATTACACAGGTGTTTTGTGCCTAGGAACGTTTGTTTTAATTTGGTTGTTTTAGTTGTGTTGGTCGATGACTCTCTTCACTTTCGCTTCTGAGCTCTGAAACCGAACATATTGAGAGCTCTCATCAACAATTGAATAGCTGAAAAGGAATTAACCTCTAAGTAGTGCGCCGTACATTTGCAGAGTGTGCCCGTATCAAAGAGCATATTTAATAGAGCGCTGTTGCGTGGAGAGCTCGAACGGAGTGTTAAATAGGCCGAGAGCTGGAAGTGAAGGGCAGAGGTGATATTCTCGCTAAAGGTCCCTAACAGCCAGAGTAACGTGTCCGCACACACGCTAGAGAGATGTATACGCATCCTGCATCCGGGATTCTAATCATCACATGTGAACACAATGGGTGCAGGAAGTTTGTTTTTTGTCATACCCAGGAGACATGGAGTGAGAGATATGGAATTCATGTGTGTGTATACGCCAGTGTGTGCGTCCCTGGGGTTGGGGGGCCGTGCCGTGATGGTACAGATGGGACAACATATGACATGTGAGGGTGTGGGGACACTGAGGCTCTCTCCGTCCATCTGGACTCCCCTCTGATCTGCCCTGCCTCCCTCTGCCGTGTGTGTTTGTTTGTGTGTGTGTGTGTTTGTTTGTGTATATGTGAGTAAGGGCTAGCCATTCGCTCCTACATGGCTGTTTGTTTTGTGCAGCGAGAGCTAAAAAGTTTATTAGATCAGAATCTCTTATTTAGCAGTTTGTCCGAAAGCAAACTTTTGCTCAGAATAAAAAATTTGGAACAAGCCTTATATGAAACATTACTGACACCGCAAATCATGTGGCAACTTGAGAAGAGTTGTACTATGACTTTTCTAAGCTTTCCATGCTTCGAAGCTTAGATTGCCTGGGGGGCATAAAATTGATTTACATGGAAGGAGGTACTTGACATTTAAGTGATTTGTTATGTAATATAGACCCCAGCTTTTCTTTGGCATGGGACAGTAAGTGACAACCTAGAACACCTCATCAATCATCAATGGGCAAGGTTAAGCACAAGCATTTTTATGGTCTGGTTTTAGGGATGCAATACTGAACTGGTTATCAGCCATTATCTGCCTTTTTAAATGTACACCTACAGTATTGTTCATAAGTTTGGTGTTAGTAATTTTGTATTATTATTATTTTAAATAAATGAATACTTTTATTCAGCAAGAATGCATTGAATTGATCAAAAGTTGACAGTAAAGACTTTCACATTGTTATAAATGATATCTATATCAAATACATGCTGTTCTTTTGAACTTTCTATTCACTGAAAAAAATACATCACTGTTTAAAAAAAAAAAATTAAGCAGAACAACTATTTTCAACATTGAAAATAATAATAAATGTTTCTTGAGCACCAAATCAGCATATTAGATCATGTGATGTGAATTCAGCTTTGCCATTACAGAAATGAATTAAATAAAAAATAAATAATTAAAACAGAAGTTGATTTAAATGGTAAAACTATTGCATAATATTACTGTTTTTACTGTATTTTCGATCAAATAAATGCAGCCTTAGCGAGCATGAGAGACTCATTTCAAAAATAATTAAAAAAAATCTTACTAACCCCAACTTTTTAATATATTTTATAGATTCATCATCCTTTAATGAAGTGAGCATTCATTTTATATCAATGGCATCATAGGGGACTGTGCACATTCATAGTGTCGCACATTAAACCCTTCTTTCCTGTCAAATACAAAATTTATGTTAAGTGATGTGCAATTTAGCTGAAAATACTCAGCCATCAGCTGAGGTGGGAAGACGTTCTGGATTTGACAGCGTAGTTTTGACCCTTCTATCGCTCCAACACAACCTATCCAATCCAGAAGCTGTAAACCTGTCATTTGAACATGTCTTTATCCCCCTCCTCCTCGTTCTAAAAACGTCATCCATGTCACCCGCCTGCGTTGTCCTCCGCTCACCTCCCTTCGGTGGCCCCCTGTGCCTTAGTGCATTGTGGGTCATCGGCGGAGCTCAGCCCCGTTTGTCAGGTGCTGAGGAGGCTGTTTGAAATTCAAGTTTCGGTAGATTGTCAGACAAGAGGAGAGTGTGTGTCGGGGGGAGGTGGCGATTGGAGGATGGGGGGGGGGGTTGTAGCTTATTACCATATCAAAGAGCCAGCCGCCGTGGTCTAATGGTAATTACAACGGCCAACAATTGGCGCTCGCTGGTCGGATCATAACAAAAAAAAAATTGAGTGTGTGTGTGTTAGAATGGAATACAGGGGGGTGGAATTGGCCAGGGCATTCAGGTTATGTTAATACAGCTCATCTATTTAATTAGTGCTCAGACGCAGGCTTTGTTTACTTCTGACATGTCTTTTTTAAAAGTGTGTGTGTGTGAGAGAGACAGTATGTTAACGGAGGTTTTTGGGAATGATTTGGCCCATAAGATTGAGTGAGAATAGTACAGGCAATAATGAGCTCCACTGTGGATGGACCTTTTGATGGTTGTCCTGACTCCGCCCCTATGCTCGGCCCCCACTGGATCTGCTCACCAGAGAACACACACACACACACACACACACACAGAGGAGACGGAATTCACATTGTCCAGCAACCTGGCCAGCAACACAACCTACTGTATTACTACGTATGGTTTGTGTGCATCACAAGGGAGGCCAGAAAAAGATGGTGGATTTGAGTATTTCTATTCTGTGTATACTTTAAAATGTCATGAATATTATGAAGTGTACTCATTTCCTTTGATTTTATGAAACAGTAACACTGTTCCAAGACCTAGTGTGCCGATCATGTTGGTAGCCTAGTCTGACAGTGTTTCTGGAGAGAAGTAAGAGCGCCCAATTTTATAATCCAATCAATCCATATAATGGATACATTCAGGTTTTACTTTACTTTTCACTCATGAATTTTTTTTTTTTACTTTAAAATAATAATAATATAGGTTATTTTAAGTTCCATCACATCAGAGGGACTATTTACACCTGGTCACTTCATGCGTTTTCTCTGATTGGATAGCTATCCGAAACGCTTTCGAGAAAGATTTGACTCCGATCGCGCAAACCACTTCAGGAGGTGGTCTGAGATGCATTCCAGATGAAACTGGACAAGTTTAAATGCATCTGGTTGTTGAAACCACATATGTTAATTTTAATCCTCCCATTATTGTATAAAAAAAGTGTGAGAGTATGTTATATAGGCTATATGACATGTTATAGCCAGATATGACGGCACTACTGCAACATGCATTGGAATTGAGGATCGGATTTATATTCGTTTTGCGGAGACAAATTTATGTGGCCAAGTGTAAATGGAACCGTTTTAACAAAAATAATTTCTTTATTGTATTAATTCATTATTTCTTATTGGTTGGATAACTTTGGGAAGATCGGTCATCAATCTGGGTGGGCCAGTGCCACTCTGGACATGGATGTGCCCTTTTCCCTGGTGTGCATAAGGAGTGGGCTAAACTATGAATGAGGATATTTTTGAGAAGTGTGTGTGTGTTTGATTGTGTTTGTGATGACGGGGAGCTAGATGGTTATGGAGTTGTGATGGGCCTATTTGAAGGCCTCTTTAGAGAGGAGAGAATCACAGAATATGATGAGAGAATCTGATCGAGGGAGTTGTTTGACCCCTTCCTGATGCCTTTGTGTGTGTTTGCATGCGTGGATGTGTACAAAGCATTTTCGAGCACCTATAAACTGTGTTTATCATACAGATCATCCCTCTATTACCCTGCACACTTGAACCAGTTGTGCACTGACACACAGCTGAAGAGGACATACACTCCTTGATGTCGTATCATCACAGTGGTTTGTGACTAGAAATAAATGTGGTCATGAGGGCCACATCTTCTAGGGGAATTTTTTTATGTAATGAAAGCTGTCTCTAAATGTAGGTTTGAGCTTTATAGTATGCACAGTTTTAGGAAAGATGCAACTCTTTATAATATTCATACAAGTCCCCAACATGCTCAGCAGATTTACTCAGAATTTTTTTTGATTTTGATTGATTTTTTGAAATTTGACATCTCTGATTTTAAAATCCTTTCTGCATTTGCTATTCAGCTTAGAAAATGCGAAAAACGTTTTCAGATTTCATCTGTCAATATTAAAACAAAATGTAAAGCAGGAAAGCTTACTAAAAAAAAGAAATATTAAAAAGAATTATTCCAAAAAAGAAAGAAAAAAAAAGTCATCATAATAACTTTTATTAAATTACTTCCTGTCTAGCCTCATTGTATTATTACTGCATTATTTTAGCTATTTTTGCATTATTTTAAGCAACTGTTGTAAGTAATGTTGCCTTTGTAAAATCTTGTCATTAGTTAACCAACTTTTAATGCCTTATCAATGTTAACATAATTGGTCCTGATTTACTCACTTCAGTTCCATATTATGTTGCAAGGCAGATTTTAATTTTATACCATTGAAATTTAAGTATGTAAACTTCTTCTGCAATTTTTTTGTATATTCGGTTTCACTCTCGACAGTTCGCTGGTTAAATGCGTTCCAAATGCAGTTTCATGACGTTTTTCTTGACGTTTTTGTATCGAAAAAGTCTGAGGATACAAACAGCCATCTTCAAAAGTTACCCATCAGTATAATAAGTTTGACAATATTCTCCCATGAAGATTTCTGGAAACTGCGTGTCTGTGTGTCAGCAGGTCATAAGGGCCTGTTCAAGAGGGCCTCATTAATAAACACAGTGAGTGTGCGAACTGTCATGCTGTTATCACGCTGTATAACAACACCATGACAAGGGAACTCATTCAGCAACGTCCACGCAACGTCTGTGCGACGTCTGTGCAATATCTTCCCCATATGCCCCACAGCCACTCAGATAAGAGGAAGTCATGTGGTCATCAGTAGAGCGGTACCTGTGTGTTGTCACCCAAGGCCTTATGGAGAATAAAAGTGTCTTATTTTAGTCTATGTGCTACTAATATCTGAACATGTGCATATGTGTGAAGCCTAAATTAAGCCTAAGGGGAGACAAACCATGACACAGGGTGCTAACAGCATGCTCTATGCTTTCGGTCCTCTCTCTCTCTCATTCTGAGCACTTCATTCTCTCACACCTCTCTTGCCCTTGAGAGGAAGTGCACTGCCGCCTGTAAGTGAGAGCAAATGTCCTGTTATGAAGACGAAAGTGAGAGAGAGTGAACTAAGAGAATCTGAAGTGAAGGATAATGAGGAAAAGGAGTGAGGGAGAGACAGATGGAGAGAGAGATAGGATGCCTTTTTTGCAGTTTAGTAGTTTGTGCTAAAGCTGAATGTTTTTGTGACCAAAAAATCAACACGCTTTGCTTTTACCTAAATCTTGGCGAATGAAAAGGCCCTCATGCTCAGTAAGACCAAAACGTTTGTTTTTTTCCCCCAACACACCTTATCACTCACTTTACAGGTGGTTTTAAGGTAGATCAAACAGACTTAAACCATCTGTTGCATGCAGATAAGAGCTCAACACAAACTTTTTAAACTTGCGTGTGGATGAGGCGGCCTGGGTGCAAACCCATAATGAGGCATTTACACTGACGCCGATTTACAGCCACACAGTGACTAGTTGGCATCGGCTACATCCAGATTCCTGTACTGAATGTGATTTGAGAACTTACTTTTTGTGGGTGGATGATTTATTTAGTTCCCCCCCCCCCCCCCCCCCCCCCCCCCCCAAAAAAAAATATAAATAAAATCCAACCCATATTTCCCTCCAAAATCATCATTATAAAATACGAAATAATATTTTACTTGAAGAAAATCTGCTTTTGTTTATAATATATATAATTATTTTGCATTGTGACATTATACTTGAGCACATTTTCCACTTCAACTCTCATAACAATAATAAAACAAATTCTTATATTCTCATGACTGTAATGAGAATAATATATTTATTGTTATTGTAAAGTGTTTATACATTTATTTAGAGTTATACTGCTTTTCAGTCTGTCAGATAGCTTTCTGATATATTTAGGACTTTCATTCAATAGATTTTTCAATTCAGATTTAATTAAATTACATTTTCATATTTCTTTACTTTTAATAGACTGTGTCAGTGTAGTCTACAGACTAATAATTCAAATGCAAACAACAATCATAAGTCGCTTGCATGTGTATGTAAAGTGTCTTTTGATGGATGGCTACATTTAACTGAAAGATTGTAATTTCCGTCATTCGTGTCACATGTGTTACCGTGACAGATTGGAAATATGCAGCAAAGTGTTTCTCGTGGTAGGAAGCAGAGGGAATATGTCATGCTGTACGGAGCAAAGAGAAAAGGGCTTTATTTTCGTGGCATGACGCCGCAGACACACAAAGACTGTGAAATCAGGGGCTTTGGAAGGTAACCATTTACTGTTGACTGTTGCTAATGGTGAAGAAGAAAAACAGCTGTCCACCTTCAAGTAGAAAAGTGACAAAAATAGGGTGTTACGCAAAGATAAAGTCAAGTGATTTATAGAGGCTCACATGGCAGCACAGATGCTGGTTTTCAGAGGCGAAAGACTGCATGTATACACAGATTAGCAATTCCATTAACAAACAGTGACCAAAAAGTATTTTTCTGACATTTAGACATTGCTACCGATTGCAAGCTCAAGCACAGAAAGAAAACTTGTTCTCTGAAACGCTTGTATTTCTGATATTCGGATGTATCTTGACGTCGGATAAACCCAATCTTCTCAGTTTTAATACCCTACCCAGTGTTAACCGGGTCAACAATTTCTAAATCTCTGTCTCTAAAATCACTGTGTTTTTGCTTCTCAATTCAAACAAGCACTGGAGATTGACTGCTAAACTGCTTGTCTGGTCTTGTTCTTGAAACTACAAGCAGACAAACAAGATAATCACTCCTGTTCTACATATGGACACTTTTTTAATTACAAGTCTTTCAGACTCAAAGTCTATTTTGTTTTTGTTCCTCATCACGGCATCTTGGCAAACACAAGAATCTTTTTTTTGCTTTTTTTTACTTCTGCTGAATTGTTTTTCTTTTATCTTAGAAATTGTGTTGACCGATGCATTAGGTCATTGCTGTCTTTTTTCACATATGTACACACAGGGATTGGACAATGAAACTGAAATGCCTGATTTTAGACCACGATCATTTATTAGTATGGTGTAGGGCCTCCTTTTGCGGCCAATACAGCATCGATTTCGTCTTGAGAATGTAGGGCACAAGTTCTTCACAGTGGCCAGAGGGATTTTGAGCCATTCCTCTTCCAGAACAGCAGCCAAGTCACTATGTGATGCTGATGGAGGACTTTCTCCTCCTAAATACCCCAAAGAGGCTCAAAAAACATTTAGATCTGGTGACTGTGCAGGCCATAGGAAATGTTCAACTTTACTTTCATGTTCATCAAACCATTCTGTCACAATTCTTGCTGTGTGTAATTGTGCATTAGCATAATGATACACGGTACCCCCTTCAGGATACAATGTTTGAACCATTAGATGCACATGGTCCACTTGAATGGTTTGGTAGTCCTTGGCAGTGATGCGCCCAATAAGCACAGCCATGATATTACAGACCAAACCATCACTGGCAACAGTCCATGTGTTAAGCCTCTTTGGGGCTTCTCCACCGTAACTCTCACGAATGGGAAAGATGCAGGTGACTCATCAGAGAACAGTACATGTTTCACATTGTCCACAGCCCAAGATTTGCACTGTTGGCACCAATGAAACTGACATTTGGCATTGGCACAAGTGACCAAATATTTGGCTATAGCAGACCGACCATGAATATTGACTCTCTAGATCTCCCGATTAGCAGTTTTGGTGGAAACGGGAGGGTCAAGGTGTGCGTTTAATTCTGCAGTGAGTTGGGCTTCTGTGGTTTCATGTTTTTTGGATACAATCCGGGTTATTACCTGGACATCCCTTTCAGACAGCTTCCTCTTGTGTCAACAGTTACTTCTGTTGGATGTGGTTCTTCCTACGTGGTGGTATGCCGACATTACCCTGGATACTATTGCTCTCGATTTTATGTATGTTGCAGATTAAAGTTTTTTTACACTGTGCATTAACAGATACTTTTAAACAGAGTATCACATTTGTAATTTTTAGCTCTGCATCATGCAGCAGGTTTACTGATGCTTTTGTGGTACCATTTTCAAACTAAGAAGCCAAAGGTGCACACTGTGAAACAATGTGTGACTAGAATCTTAACAGTGAGCTGATTAGCCACATATTACTGTGTTAACCAATCAAAAAGTTCCTCTGTGCTTACCTCATTAAATATACATGTGTTTTTTTTATCCACAAAATCGTTCATGCTGTGTTAGTGTTTGATGGGAAAATGTTGAACAGTGACAGCAAATACGTTAACTGAAGTGAAGTTTGAAGTAAAGTTTGAAGGACTAAATCGGACTTGCGTACCAAGGGTTGATTTGTATTAAAATGATTAGCAATCTTAAATCATGAAAATAAAGAAAAATAATTGTAATAATTTATTTTAAATTAAGAGAGAAATAAAGTATTTCAATATTTATTGTTGAAAATTATTTATATAATCTTTTCAAAAATCTTTTCAGTGAAATTTCAAAAGTTCACTGCAAATTTTTTATTTATTTTTTGCCTTGTGAAAATATTTAATTGCGTGTATTTAGTATACATAGTCAAATTAGTCTTAGTTTAATTTATTTTATTCCAAAAATTTACATAAAAAAGCAAATTTATCACCATCATTTTCATCACAAGTGTGTAAATGACACTGTGGTGGTAATGTTCATGAAGACATGAGTGTTTTAAAAGAGTTTATTTTTAATTCCACAGGGCTCAAGTTGAAGAAACACCCGATTTCTCACGATTAACCATGATCACTAATTAACTTAAATTGTGAAAAGCCATTTGTTCAGTTTTGAAATCAGGAAAAGGACATAGACCTCTGTATTTCAGCCTGCTGGTCATCATTCACTCTTATTCTCCTTTCTTTCTTTTTTTTCATGTTTCTTCTGAAACTGTTGTCTGACAGGTTCTCATGAAGTAGCTGGCACTAGCCTTGAACTGATTGTGTGAGAGCTGATCCTCATTGGTTCCAGATTGTTCTAACTCCCATGGTGCACCAGCGAGAAAGATCATGGCAGGGTTATTGTATTCTACGGTAGTTTTATGATTAAAACCTGAATAAATGCAGTCACCATGTACAAGGTCTCTTATCCATTACACCGAAAATCTTTGCAAGCACAGACTGTTATTTAGTTTAATCAGTCTTTCTTTTTATTATATAATTTAGCATTAAACAAACAATATAGTTCTTCACAGTGATTTAAAAATCATTAAACGAAAAGATTGAAAAATGAGAGCACAGCCACCAAATAGGAAGCAAAGTTTGGGTAAATCAACCAAGAGTTCAGGGTGTGTTTGACGGTAAGATATGCTTGCTTTCTGGAATACCTAGATGCTTTTGGATATTTTGGAAAAACAATGAGCTCAGTGGGCCAGTGAATCTAGGCTGGACTTGGACTTTGCTCCTACCTGTAATTGAGTTCTTTTCTCAGCTTTTCACACAGCCTATGATACTCTGCCCCCTCGCATCTCTCCGAGGCGAGAACGCTCCAAACAGGCCGTCTTATTTTGACGGATGTGATGATTGTAAGCATATTATCAATGTTGCCAGCTGAGCCCTATTACAGCATCACAATGGACACTTCTCAACCAAGGACATGGATCGCACACGACAGGCTGTTTGAGGAGCAAACGGATACACGGCGCATCTGCAGTCGACCACAATGGAAGACCCTGAGATGCCCAATAATTTGGGTACATAAGCGTCTTTATCTTGCTCTCTCTCTCTTCATATTGTCTTTATTTAACTATTCTCTAGACATTGTCCCATCTCCTTTTGTTCTTGACCTTTCTGGTTGCGGCTTCCTGCAAGCAGGGCAGATATGCCCGGAATAACAGCGTCGCGCTCTGTACTTGGAGTAGTTGGCAAGGTTTTAATGAAAGCTCTTCCTGCTGCTCAGTGTGAGAGAGAGAGCTGAATTTTCAGAGACTGTAGACCAGCCACAGTGTGTTATAATGCACTCACTATAGGAGAGCAGTAATATGCATCGATTTGGAGGACAAGTGAACAATCAAGAACAGACTGAAGGAAAGAGAGAGGAAAACGGATCAACTGTACATATACAGTTTACGTTTGCAGGCTTTGAGCGGTAGTCCAATGAAATATGTGCTTATATATTTAGGCCACATTTGCATCAGTGTTTCACATTTAACTTTGGGATTGTGTGCGTGCGTGTACCTGTCAAAAGTTTGGAAACATAAATTTTTTTTTATGGTTTTGAAAGAAGTTTCTTAAGCTCACCAAGGCTGAATTATTTTTTTATTTTTTTAATAGTAAAAACTGTAATATTGCTAAAAAGTATTACAAATTATAAGAACTGTTTTCTATTTGAATATATTTTAAAATGTTATGTATTCCTTTGATGGCAAAGCAGAATTTTCAGCAGCCATTACTCTTCAGTGTCATATGATCATTTAGAAATCATTCAAATATGCTGATTAGACCACTGTTGGTCTATTAAATGCTTTTCTCATCTGCCACAATAATGTAATGTCTTTGAAGTATCTTAATTTGATGGTATTTCTTAGCAAATATTAATATATTTGATTATTTGATATATTTAGAGTCATGTCATCTAATTAATTTGATTATCATTTTTAATTGATTGACCGTCTTTAATGTAATGGTGACATTTTTAATTAATAACGTTACTCACACATTCATTTTTGAATCCATGCGTCTTGGTCTACTTGCTCTGTAAAAAAAAAAAAAAAAAGTGTTTCTGGGTCGTGTTGGATTTTAAAATTTGCAAATAATGTTCAGGGTCTCAGATATAGGCCTGCGCAGACCTAGCCTGGGTTTCCCCATACTGCCTTGCTCAGCGCGATTCTATTCACGCTGCTATGGCAGTCTGGACACCATGGGACAATTTTTCCCCTGAAAAAGGGAACCAATCACAGAACGGGGAGGGAGCAGCAAGATGATGACGACACCGAAGCAGTTTGTTTATATCAGACTCGACGTTACCTTCTACCCTCATGTTTATCTTGCACAAACTGTAATATTCGCTAAACGCCATCGTGTACAAATAAATCTTTGACCCATCGTCTTTTTCCTCGTCGAATTTCTCTCACTCTACATACGTCATCTGGTATAATTGAAGCGATTGGCTATGAGCTTCATACAGGCGCATTTGATAGACATTCATAGCGCCCAATAAACGGCTCTGGGCATTCGTAAACCACGCCTCAAATACGAGAAAATGCGCACGTAGTTCCCAGACCAAGTCTCAATGAGACTTGGTCTGACATTAGCCAGGCTAGCGCAGACCTCTAGTCAGTGTGCAAGTGCTTATGCATGTAAAAGCGTCTTCCATCCATGTGTGACTGTCTGAGAGGACACACACATTGACTGATGTGTGGCATATGCGAGTCTCCCGTGCTGTAGGCTCGGCTGATGGATGACCCGTGGCCCCCATTCGGGTCGCTGGTCGGCACAGGCGCCCCAGCTCTCGAGAGCAGACCGAGGGGGTGCAGTGGAAAGCATCGTTGATTATATCCAGTGGGTGGTCTGCTTGCTGCTACGTGCCTTTTATGTACATAAGCCTCACAGTGCGGACTACGGACAAATGAGCGTGTTCATGGTGGGCACCGCGAGATACTTAGTACATACCCAGCAGAGCGAGAGGAAGGGAGGGCTATCGACAGTTTAGGAGAAGGTATTAAAACCAAATACCATCAGTAAACAACAAAGCATCTTTTTAATGTAGCTGTCGAATGAGAGAGTAAGACTCAAAGCCCCACTTTGCTCGCCAAACGTCAGTTTGTGTTTCATCTGGGTCGATCGCTCTGCCGGCGCATGCCAGGACCGGAGCGCTTGGCAATATGAATCCCCATCATGAGTTTAATCGTCTCATTCTAATCAGATTAATTAGCATTCCTACGCCTGTCAAGAATAGCACCGCCAATTGTCTTGTTTCGTAGCATCTTTTGTTTTCAAAGCCTCGTCGCCTGTGCACAAGATCAGTCAAGCATGGACACGCAGTGTTAACGTGAAGCGTAAGGGTGGGAAACAGAACCTCGCCGGCCGCTTTGACACAGACCCGAATTGACAGCGTCAGAGACTGTGTTCGACTTACAAAACGTGGATCAGTTTCCATGTAACAGGGACATTAAACCGCATTAAAACAGGAATGGGTGGAATGTTTTCAATATCAGAGCTTTAAAGTATTCCTAGCATGAGGAGTTGGTAAATAATTGACTAGCTTGGCCCGGGGTTGGTCTCATTGTCACTGGGTAACAAGCACAAGGACACCGATCCTCTGTTATTATTGGCCGTGAGTGTTTCAGACGGGGAACGAGACGTGGAGCAGAATAATATGCTCTTTGATCCTCAGCCATCCTTCACACACACTTACCGCACAGACGTCCAGTCAGGTGGCCGCTAAGTGTGTGTGTACGAAAAGCCCAGGGTCTGCTAATGCAACCCAGGTGGAGCCAGAGCATTTGGATATTAATTAAACCATTCACTTTTGTTCTCGCTCTCTCTCCCTCTCTGTGTGTGGTAAAAGGCCAGCTCTTTTGTTACTGCAGGGTTTTTTTTTCTTCAGAGCTATGACAGTGCTCATTGTTGTGGCGGAACGGAGGAGGTCTGGGCTGTGAGCGAGGGAGCGAGTCAGTGGACGGGGTCTAGGCTAATGACAGGAAGTCTTTAAAGTCTGCAGTGCATTTCATCTGTGGCGGTGGGGAGCCCGCTGGCCAGCGCCTGTGTTTGATCCATTCCCAGCCAGGAGCACAGAGCTACAGCCACTTAATTAACAGAGCTCTTATTACACACACACAGTGTCACACTTAAGAGAGAGATGCACACAACAACATGCTGTAGAGTCCAATCCATAGGCAAGGCAAGTTTATTTATGTAGCACATTTATGGCAGTTCAAAGTGCTTTACATAGAAAGGAATAAAAAATAATCACAAAATAAAAGCAAAGGAAAATTAAAACCGTTATTCAAAATTCTTTACATAGAAAGGAATTAAAATATCACACTATGGCAATTCAAAGTGCTTTGCATAGAAAATAAGCCCAAAATAAAAGCAAGGGAAATTAAAAGAGTTATAAAAGGAATAAAAGAGATTAATGATACAGTTATCAAATGAATTAGAGTAAAATGAATTAAAGTAGTAAAAAGATGATGCATAGAATAAACTATGCTCATCTGGCAAAACACTGGTGTATCTTATTTTGCATATAGTTTTACTCTTACACTGTGTTTGTGGTGTTTATTCGGCACGCCTAAGAATTCCATTGGACGTCTCCGATGGACCCGATTTTTCCCTAAAATCGGACAGGAGGAGCTCTAGGACTGACCTCAGGTTCACTGCCCCATCGGTCCGCACCCCAAAAAACCCTTTTGTTCTGAAGCTCTAGGAATGGAGTCGATCCAGTCCGCACCCCACAGAACCTCAAGTTTAATTGACACATCCAACTCACTACTCCACCACAGACCCAGGTCATCAGCATGGTTTCATCTCTCAATTTCCCCAATTAAGTGATTTATGTTTCTCTCTTACCCAATTTTCAGTGCCATTTGAGTTCGCTTTAGAATCAATAGGAAGAATACAGTGCAGTCAGTTGGACGTACAGTGGATACAGTTATAAAAATAATTAAGAGATAAACTGGCAAAACACTGGTGTATCATATTTTGTACAGCTGCTTGTTATACTGTGAGATTTTCCAATGTGGATTGTACTGTGTCTGTGGTGATCTTTTGACGCGCCTAAAAAATCTATTTGACGTCTCCAATAGACCCGATTTTTCCCTAAAATCGGACAGGAGGAGTTCTAGGACTGACTCCTTGGGTTCACTGTTAAGTCAAAGCCCCATCAGTCAAAAAACCCATTTGTTCGGAAGCTCTAGGAATGGAGTCGATCCAGTCCGCACCCCACAGAACCTCGAGTTTAACTGACACATCAAACTCACTACTCCACCACTGGTCATCAGCAGGTTTCATCTCTCAATTTCCCCAATTAAGTCATTTATGTTTGTCTCTTATCCAATTTTCAGTGCCATTTGAGTTTAGAATCAAAAGGAGGATGTAGAAATAAAATGTAGTGTAATCAGTCGGACGCACAGTGGCACAGTACTCATTCAGTAAATGTACAGCTAAACAGATGTGTTTTGAGTCTGGATTTGAATGTGACTACTGTAGGAGCACATCTGATCTCTTCTGGAAGCTGGTTCCAGCTGCGGCTGGCATAGTAGCTAAAAGCAGACTCGCCATGCTTAGAGTGAACCCTTGGTATTTCTAGCTGATGTGATCCTAATGATCCGAGTGATCTGTTAGGTTTATATTCAGTGAGCATATCTGCAATGTACTGAGGTCCTAGGCCATTGAGTGATTTATATACCAGTAATAATACTTTAAAATCAATCCTAAATGTAACTGGGAGCCAGTGTAAAGACCTGAGGACTGGTGTGATATGTTCATATTTTCTGGTTCTGCTCAGAATCCTTGCAGCAGTGTTCTGTATGAGCTGTAACTGTCTTATGGTCTTTTTGGGAAGGCCAGTGAGGAGTCCATTACAATAATCCACCCTGCTGGTGATGAAAGCATGAACAAGTTTTTCTAAGTCTTGTCTGGAAGCAAAAAATCAAATTCTTGCAATATTTTTGAGATTATAGTATGCTGATTTAGTTATTTTTTGACATGACTACTGAAACTAAGGTCTGACTCTAGAATCACACCGAGATTCCTGACTTGATTTATAGTTGTTTGACCCCTAGCATCAAGTATGCGTTCACCTTGAGAGCTTAATCTTTGTTTCCAAACGCAATGACTTCAATTTTGTCTTTGTTTAACTGAAGAAAGTTTTGGCACATCCAACTGTTGACTTCATAGCATTGGCACAGGGAGTCAATGGGGCTGTAATCGTTAGGCGATAGGGCTAAGTAGATCTGTGTGTCATCTGCATAGCTGTGGTAAGCAATTTGGTTCTTTTTCATTATTTGGCTCAGTGAGAGCATATACAGGTTGAACAGGAGTGGCGCAAGAATTGAGCCTTGAGGGACTCCGCATGTCATGGATGTCCATTCAAACTTATTGTCTCCTATACTCACATAATAACCTCTCCCTTCTAAGTATGACCTGAACCATTTTAGGACTATCCCACTATCTCAAAGTATCCATTTGAGATGAATCATTTGTTCATCTGATTGAAGACAAATTTTTCAATGATCTTGCCTATGAAAGGAAGATTTGAGATTGGTCTGTAATTGCTCAATGGGGATTGTGTCAAGGGCGCAGGTTGATGGTTTAAGGTGCTGTACTGTTTCTTCCAAAATTTTACCTGGCTACAGTTTGAACGGTATACAATATTCACTTTTTGAATGACTTCAAGGGGTCATATCATGCATCATTCATATCATATGCTGCCCCATTCTTCAATAACAGCCTGTATTACATTAAATGACCACAAAGAAGTATGCACTGAAATGTGTTAAGATCAGACTGGATTGCTCAGTGACCAATGTTGGGATCTGCAGAGCTGTAGGTGCTACCAACAGTCAGAAACAACACAAAGTTTGGCCAAGTGTTCTGTTTGGGAATGATATGTGACCCTGGATCACAAAACCAGTCACAAGTCGCACGGGTATATTTGTGGCAATAGCCAACAATACATTGTTGGGGTCAAAATGATAGATTTTTCTTTTATGGCAAAAATCATTAGGATATTAAGTAAAGATCATGTTCCATGAAGATATTTTGTAAATTTCCTACCGTAAATATATAAAATATTTATTTTTGTGAGTGAATGCAGCATAATCGCGAACATAAATGGACAACTTTAAAGGCGATTTTCTCAATGTTTAGATTTTTTTGCACCCTTAGAATCCAGATTTTCAAATAGTTGTATCTCGACCAAATATTGTCCTATCCTAACAAACCATACATCAATGGAAAACTTATTTCTCAGCTTTCAGATGATATATAGATCTGTTTTGTTTTTTTTAAATTGACCCATGTGACTGGTTTTGTGGTCCATGGTCACATATAGTCTATCCTACTCTCTCATCACCCCTTTAAAACTAGAACTGCACATCCAATATGCCTTTTCAACCTGTGTACTTATCTGGTTGTGCATATAGAATCAAAACACTTCTAATGTTTCCAAAGACTGTGCTAAAAAGCAATAAAATTATATATTTCCCCCCCCCCCCCGTAATCTATTCACGCCTTCCTTTTGATCTGATCCTGTCATCTGAGGCCAGGGGTCGGATCCCACTGGGGGTGAATTCTGTGAAGACACCACTGTCTCTCTGTAATCATTTTCTCTGTCTGCTACCTACTTCCATGAGCCGTTTGAGTCATTCTGTGAGTGCTTGAATCAGGTCAAAATGCTGTTATGACACAATATATTGGCTTGTCCTTACAGTTTCTGCCAGAACTCAGTTTTGAGTATAGATAACAGTCACATACACTCTGCTACTTGCCTAAATTGTGTGCTCCTTTGTCTCAGTCAGTGCCTGGATGTCTTTTGAGGAGGATTTCAGCCTTGTTGTCTCAATGGGGAACAGTGGGGAGAATTACAACGAATAATTTTCGCTCGCTGATAGCATCACTTATTTACACAAGCTTGTTTTTTAGCCTGATTCACTTTCATGTATGGACATATACCAATTGTAATGCTCTTCTCCATCATTTGATCTTTATTTTGATTAAGTGCTGTCATGATAATACAAAATCGCAAGTACGCAAATCTCTTAATTTTATCGCTTCCTGTAAACAGATATAGCACAAGCTCAATTGTGCCTTATTTGCAAATAGTGTTTGTGCTAAAATTAATAAAATATTTAGATAATATTTGAATAAATAATTTTCAAATAAATAATGCTGAATTAATGACATAATTTTTAAATAAATAAATAACTAATATAAAAAATTTGAATACGAATATTTAAATATGTTAATATAAATGGAGTAGCGGATTTAGCATCTGCATAAACAAAATGGCAGGTTAAAGTGAATAAGCCACAGGTTTTTACACTAGAATATCGTACTCTAATGTGGCACTACTGTTTAGTTATTAGACCCTGTGTGTTTTTGGTCATGTGTGTAGCGTATTAGCGAATCACACGTGAGCTCTTCTGGCTTGTGTCTGATCTGTTTACCCTGTGATAAACAGAACTAAATAGTGCTGGCCAAAGTCTCTCGCTAAGGGCCTCCTGTGATGGACAGAGACCGGGGCTGTGTATGCATGTGCAAGCTAACCACAGCTGAGCCAATCATTCACTCAGACGTCAACAGCAGCCCTAGCATTGTTAGCCTAGCTCCATCGAGAGCTTAACCGGCACGATTATTTACCCCTGCGATTTAAACGCAGCTCATTGAAATCCCAGCGCTTGACAAAACTGGACAGAAGACCCGCTTAGATCTGAAAGAGCTGCCTTTTTTCGCCTGCTCTCACAGTCTTGCTCTCTCCGTCCTTACACTTGTTCGTTTGAGTGGCATTAGCCTAATGGCTCCGGCATTCAAATGACCTTATTACCCTTTTAGTAGCCAGTGTGTGTGCGGGCAGTCACAAAGCCACCCGCTCAAACAGTGGCTGGGCTCTAAGTGGAGACAGGGCCTTGGGTAATTTAGCTGTAGTGGAGCGCGCTGGCACTAAAAGCCTGCTGGGTAATTGAGTGGCGCGGGCTAGAGAGAGGCGCCCCTGCCCTGCCTCATTATGCCATGTCTCCTGTGCTGCCTGTCAGAGGGACAGCGCTTAGCCCACGCCACCCTCGCCTAATGCGCTCTGACATGCCGTGTCCTTTCTGTAAAATAACAGTATCCTCCCTCTGCCCCTGGACCCCTCAAACACATCGATATGCTGACGGATGCACGTAGATTCGCATGCACGTACTTAACCGATCATAGCAGGTCGCGTACCGACGTACATCTGTCTGACTCATTTACTGTAATGACCACTCCTTCCACACTAAGTCTATTTCAAGCGCAGCTCTGTGAAACCCCCTAATGGTTGTTACCCCCTAACCTGTTACAGCTTTTTTCACGACTCTGACCCACAGAGAAGGACCACAGAGCAGTTTAGCATCTGTTCTTCTTTATTATGTCACCCCACTCCATATCAGTCCCACTTATCCTTCCATCTCTCGCTCTCTCTCGCTGTCTGTGTGAGCGCGTGTCTGTTATAATTAAGCTGAGGCGTCCCTGTGGCAGGGAAGCAGATTGATTCAGTCTCCAGCAAGATCTGTTGCTCTTACAATCATACATGAATTCAGCGGTGGCGCCCCCCCCCCCCCCATCCCCAAAGCACTACTCATACTTGTGATGAGAGCGCAGGACCATTTGTCTTCATTGTTTCACTGCCATCTCAAATGCTTTATGAAATCAACCTGTGTAATGAATTTTTACATTACAGATAGTTCACAGAGAGACAATTTACGGTTTATTAATTTGCATTTTACATGTTTTCGATCGTCATATAACTTAATGCATCTGCAATCAGTCCCTCTTCCATCTTGTTTTGACTTTCATGCCAGTACTGCCCACATAAAGTTACTTATTGCAAATTAAAGTCCTCATGAAATGGCTTTACGCATGGCTTTATTTCCTGTTTAAACAGGAAGTCTGGGCAGGAAATATATTGAAGAAATTGTCCCTTTAAAGAAAACACCTGTTCACACCAACATGGATGTTTGGTACAAAAAACAATCTAATTTTCATTTGTGATTTGTCTGTTCAGGCCACTGCGTAAAAAATATCAGACGGGCTGAATGAAAATAGTGACGCTTATTGGTTACCCCTGTTCATTGCTGAATTAGGGACCGTAATATTCTCGTAATAGAGAGAATGTAATTAGACAAAAATCTGTGTAGTGCAGGATGAGTCATCAATATTTTTAGTTCAAAAGTTAAAAAACTCTGTTTTCCCTGAAGAGAGAATTTGAATTTTAAAAGCCTTTATCTGGTAAAGGGATTTTTTTTGTGTGTGTGTTTAGAAGTGCAATAAGCAAAAGACATGTGGACTAAAAGCCACAAAACGTAGTTTACTTTCATGCTAATAGTATTTATTTGGAGTTGCTATTCTTGCCACCGGCATAGAAGCGATGTGTTTGTTGCCGCAAGCCGTTCTTGTCACCTTTGCTCTGTAAATGTGTGACTTCAGAGAGTATTAATGCAAAAGAGAGTGAAGAGATGAAATCCTGTATAGTGTTGCTCAGCCCTAATATATTGATTCAGTTCCTCAGTCAGCAGTTTAGTCATTAACTAAAAAAAAAAATCTTTCTTTTCCATTGATGCCACATTTTACTTCTCAACCTTGTCTGGATCAAAGCAAATATTTGTCATTCCGTCTTAAATGTAAAAATAAAATTATATAAACAAAATAAAAAAAGCCATTCACCTAAAAGAAAATGCTCTTTATTTTCCTCCTATAGATCTGAGGGATGTTTCCCTGCTCTTTCCTCACTAATTGACTGTGACATCAAATCAATACCTTTAGTTTTCTTTGTCTTCTCACTCGCTCTTCTGTGGGTATATTGACCAGGCAACGTGGAGGAATGAAAGGATGTGACCTGTTTCTCCGTCTCACAGTGGCTGCTTGTATTGGATCACTGATGAATTTACACGGAACCCACAAAAACACTTTTTGTGCTTTTATATTTAGTATGTTTTAACTGTGCACGTTTTCATTTGTCCGAACATGATTGTTTTGTATTGTACAGTATATTATGTCTTTTATTGTGTGTCTACAGAGTTTGGATGTTTAAAGCATTGACAAACACATTCTACGACGAAATTCACTTAAAATTCAGGAAATTACTGTATTTACACAAAAATCAACATAGTTTGTACACAGCCAATGAGACGATTGTCTTCGCTCATATGTCAGCACTGCCTGTTGGATGTTGAGAGGGTTAGAGAGGATTTTTCACTACATGGTCTAGCACATAGACATTTGTTGATTTCACTGTGTGCATGATGTGTGTATGTTTCTGGTGTCTGTGAATTGACAGCCCACAATCCTTGTGCTTCAGAGTGTGTAGCATGGGATTTGTAGTTTATCATGGTATTTGTCATACTGGTCTATGTGGAAAAAAAGCAAGTAAATATATGGTGGAATCCAAATTTCTCTGCCAAAAGTATGTAGTGACCTGATGAAAGTAGAGCAATGTAAAGGTTTCTAGACCCTTCAGAAAGAGGAAGTGAGGGACAGAGGGAGCGAGAATAAGAGAGAAAGAAAGAGAGAGTTGATAAATGGGGAAGTCTTCCTGTGAACAAAAGACACAGGCGATTGTGTATTGACACATCCACACCACAGATGAACGGAAGCAACTGTGTCAGATAAAAACAAGTTTATACCGGCGAGATCTCAGCCACTAGAGACACATTTGTGAATTTGTGTGTGTGCACGTGTGTCAAGGTGCTTTTCTTTGTGCCTTCTGTGTTTGTATGTGTGTCTTCACAATTATTTCTTTTAAGGATGTGTGTTATTACTTCTAGTATCATAAGGAGATTGTAACCTTATTTATTCCCCTGAGCTCTCTTTCATCTGAAAAGCTTTGTTTCTCCATCCATTCATGGACTGTACTGTAGTTCCTCCCATGGGCATGACAAGAAATGGCCTCTGAACAAACAGTTTGATTGTAAAGCTGGTTTGTATGAAGGTGAAACTAATGGATTTTAATGTGTGACAGAAAGCCTGAGGTCAGGGTTACTATATGAGTGGATGGGGGTGTAAGGTTTAGATCCTTGCTGCGTGGAATGGATTAATGTCTGTTCAGAGATATGGTCCGTATTAGATGATAAACCTGATGGTTTTTGACATTCTGGTGGAAAAACATGGTTATAGCTGGTTTTCAGCTGATTCAGACTGGTCAATAATGGTCATTATAGTCCTAATGGGTTATATATGTATGCTACATGTAGGCCTAATACATTTTGATTGCTATTAATTAATCTTTAAAATTATGTAGACAACATATATAAGCAATTTAAAATTGTATGTTTGTTAATATTCATTTAAAACCAGGTTGACCAGTTTAAGCTAGTATGACTAGCTGGGCCTTATCAAGAAAGAGATGACAGAAATGTAGTAAAGGAAAAAGAGGGGAAATGATGTAGACTGGACTTGAATCAATACTCTGACTCCATCATGGTACTGCTGTGCCATGGCTCTATTTACATCGTTGTATTTTTTATTTTATTTTATTTTTATTTTATTTGACCCCAGTTTAACTCCTAGTCAAGCAAAATTATCATGTAGCCCTCAGATCCAGCATAGTTGTTAACAATTAGCCATTAGCTGTTAGCCGCTAGCTGAACTGTGGCTGATAAGGAACTGGTCAGTTCATTAACATGGTTAATGAGAACCCCCTCATGAAGCTGATAAGGGAAGTGGGCCATTAATTGTCATTCAATTAACAGCAAGTGAGATTGCATAAAGGGTGATAAGGGTACAGAAGAGGTCATTAGCAATGATGGAAGGCAGAAAGGAGTTGTCCTTCATACGAGCCATCATTAATGAGACACGACAGTATTTCACCGAAGCACTGCTGATTCTTTGAGTTGTTTTTCTGCCACTTAGAAACCTTTGTCTAGTCTGGACTAATTTAAATATAATTCCAGATAGATAAAATGAAGTCCCACCTTCTTTTTCTGAATAAACACCCTGTTTTACCTCGAGTTACACAAGTAAAATGAGTTGTGAATGCCGTTTCATGTTGATTTTAAGTGTGTAAAGCCTCAGAAGCTACAGAAATCAGAGAATAATGTTAGCTCAGTGTGTGTTCCTGAGAGACCACAGACACAAAAGCAGACTCTGTGATCATGCTGACACAAATGTGTCTCTGAGAATCACACACACTCTGACGGACACAGGACAGACCCGGATGCCAACAGACGCAGATGTTGTGTGTGTGTGCATGCACGTTTGTTTGTTATTTACATGCGTGTCCTTTGCCATGGTCGGGTCTCCTCATGTCCTGTCATATTCAGAGATTTTCCCTCACGAGAGGAGACAGAAGGGGGCCCCAAAAACAAGCAACATAACACACATAGAAATCCGCACGCACTTAACAGCCAGTGGGGATTCACTGTCTGCCGTAATCAATAGATAAATCTCACATGCTAACACACAAACGTAGCGCCCTACAACAGCAACTTTTGCAGGGGTGTAGAAGCAATGCAAAGAGTTGGGGGAGACTTATTATAAAATGTATCTGATTGATTTGAATGTTAATTATGTGATTTAAAAAAAATTATTTGCTGGAAGACGAAGAAGAGGTGCTAGTCTATAAAGCTATCTGTTAGCATTCCCATTCATCTCAATGGCAGTTTCTCGACTATCTCAAGTAGACAACTGAAATAGAGTAATTTCAACAGGAATTCGCACAAGCTGGGATTTCAATTGAGGGGGGAATTTCCCCAAGCAAATTTTTTGAGGTTTTGTAATGACACAAAGAAAAAGGGATTGGTTGATTTTTAGTCATTATTAGTTTCTGTAGTATAATGTGATGTATAATTTAAAAAAAATTTGAATAACACATTTTCAGATTTTAAGGCCCATTCGCATCAAGGATAACTATGTATGAAGAGAGAGTAGGTCAATGGCCAGTCAAAATTAGCCCCAAAATAGCCCAGTGAGATTTTCTCCATCTCTGAAATTGTACTTATGGGAGTGGAAATCAACCCGCTGAAATGTTTTGGTAAGGGGCTTTACATTTCCGGCACAAGTTTGAGGTGTTTTGCCAATCACAATGCATTGGGTCAGCTAGCCAATCAGAGCACTCTGAGTTTTTCAGAAGGAGGGGCTTTATAGAAATTGATGCGTTTCACTGTACAATCATGAATTTGAACATTTAAAGCATGTTATATTGCACCCAATAAACAAAATAATACGTTTTGAAAATAACATTATATAACCCCCTTAATAATCGTTGTAATTCTATGAGAATAGGGAAAACCACATTAGGCATTTAAAGCAGCAGACGACGTAACATCAGCGCGTATAGTTATCTTTATTATTTGTTATCTTACTATAATGATTTTTGTATATTTTCTAATCTTTTTACAGTACCCACAAAAAGTTGTCTTTGGCTCTGTTTACACTTGGTATTGAGATGCATTTTGGTCTATCAGATCACATCGTCCACTTGACGATTCTTAATACCGGGTTTAAACAGGGCCTAAGCTTGTGAGATCACTTTGTTGTCCAGAAGGATATGTCTCTGGAGGGATGGGATCTTGCACAGCAATGCAGGGGTTAACTGCTGAATGCAACTTGCTAACGATTCCCGCTTTGCACTTCAGCAAATCAAAGATCATTTTTGATTAGCTGTTGGGTATATAAATGTATGTTTAGAGAGATACATGAGGTAAAAACATGCATTAGTGTATTAATGACAACATACACTCAAACACTTATTGTGCTCCACAAAAGCATGTTTCTGACTCCTGTGGTTTGGTGTGTAGCAGTTGAGGGAGTAATTACAGTGTATGTGCTTTGTTTTTGAGATGTTTAATTATGGTGTTTCTGTAAACGACACAGTGACAGTTCAGGGCCTGTGTGTGTGTGTGTCTGTGTGGGTTTTCAGTATGCACACAGTGAATGGGTAATTTTAGTTGTTTGGTTAATGATATAGCAAAAGTCTGTGACCCTTGAGTGCGTTCTGATGGTCTGATCTTAATGGATCCCTATCATGGTGCTGCCGTCCTGTCTCTCTGTTTCAAACTTCCTTTGCTTTCTTTCTCACATCGGCTATTTATGTCGGCTACATCTCGGTTCACTGACACAGTTTATTTCAGTGTCATTATTGTGTTCTTTGTAAAGAGTGGACAAAAGCAGGGTGTTATTCTCCTCATTACTAACACATGAACTCACTATGCTTTTGATCTGAGGCCACTAAACAGCATAAACATCTCAGCTTTTAGATCTCAGTGTGAAGCGATGACTGGAAAATGAATTACAGTGAATCCTGAAATGAACTAAGTAACGGCCTGTGCACACCAAGAACGATATCTGTAAACGTAACTATAATGATAAATATTATCGTCCACACCAATGGACGATTATGCTGTGTTCATTATAAGAGAATGCTGCAGTTCTGTCATCAAAGTCAGGTGGATTCTGTTTGGCTGTGATTGTTCTTGCTGTTCATCAAATGGAAAAAAAGATGTTCTGCATAGGGCTGGGTATTGACACAACTTTCACGATTCAGTAAGTTGTTCTGTATCTTTCAACATTCATTCTGATGTTCATTCAAGTTTATTTTGTGCTACAACTAGTAGTAAAGCAGAATAGTTGATACGTTCACATGCTTTTCACGCTGCCACTTCAATTGATCAGCCAATTCAAAATTAGTGGTACAGTAAAATATGCAAATTATTATTTCGTTAGGGCAGTACCTCTAGTATAAAGACCCTAGAAAGAGCGCAGTGAAATAGGTTGATGGCGCAATAGCATATGAGACACTGAGCTGCCTAAGTTTAATGTTTCATAAATTCAATTTCAAGAAGTAGTAAAATAAGAGCAAAAAACACATGAGGGATTAAATGTACATGAGAAAAGATGTGTCTTTTAACATGGATTTGAATACAGCTAACGTTTTAACAGGTAGTGGTAGGTTGTTCCACAGCTTAGGGCCAGCCAAGGCTTGATCACCCCTGCGTTGTAGGTGAGATCGTGGGACAGACAGGAGATGATGATGATGATTTTGTGATCTAAGTGATCTGGTTGTAGTCTGGCTATCACCAGACCAAGCTCAATCTTTTAAGATTGAACATTGGTCTGGGGAGTCTGCTATGTATTTTCTACTGCACAAGAGGCATGATCAACGGGCATAGTTCAAATGACTCTGTACGGAAAACTTCAGACAGGAAATGTGTAACCAAACGTGTTTATCAGCGGTTTACAGAAGCAGCAATGGAATCGAGCGATTTTTGCAGGTTGTGCAAAACAAACATGAAAGTTAGTGGTATTTACACCCACTTGAGCGATTTGTTTGCTAAAGAAGCCATTGAGCATTGTCGAGAGGTTAAAAGGAATTGGACAGCGCCACAATGGCTCTAAAATTGGATTGGATTAAACTTGCCAATAGCGCGCCAGGTGGATAAGCCAGTTTGTGATTGGTTCCTGCAAATTTGTAAAGGAAGCAGGATAGATAAATGTACAGGTTTCCAGCCTGAGCTGCAGGGTGAAATCAAATCACTGGCAGATCAGGATAGGTTTACCCAGTCTAATCTGGTTGGGTTGTGAGTGACAATTAAGTCGGAAAGGTATTTAGGGGCTAGATTGTTGAGAGCTTTATAAACAAATAATAGAATTTTAAAATCAATTCGGGATCGGACTGGCAACCAGTGCAAAGAGCGTAGAATTGGTGTGATGTGATCTCATTTTGGACCATTTGGAGACGATAGATGGAGGAGAGAGGTAAACCGACTTGCAGTGAATTACAGTAATTGAGTCGTGTTGAAATAAAAGTGTGGATACCAGTTTGAAAACTATTCCTGCTTAAAAAGGGTTTGATTTTGGCCAACCGGCGAGGATGGTAAAAGCTAGCGCTAACTACAGTATGGCATTAATTTGTTTGTCTAATTTAAGACTTCTATTTAGGTAAAATCCCAAGTCTTTAATGTCAGAGATAAGGTATGGCGTAAGGGTGCCTAGATCGATAGAGTTTTTATCAGAGTGCTATTTTGGCCCAAACTAGATAATCTGGGTTTTATCGTCGTTAAGTAGCATAAAATTGTTAGTGAGCCACAGTTTGAGTTTGTGAAGACAGGCTTCCAATCTATTAAATACAAAATTATCTTTGTGTTTTATAGGCATGTAGAGTTGGGTTTTGTCTGCATAGCAATGGTACTCTCAGAGGTAGCATGTATAATGAGAATAGTAGGGGTGCCAGAATCGATCCCTGGGGTACACCACAGGTGAGCTGCCGAGAATGAATGAACAACACCTAAACAAACAGAAACTTCTATTATACAGGAAAGACTGGAACCATTTGAGTACCATACCTGTGATACTAATAGAACGTTCCAGCCGAGATAAAAGAATCCTGTGATCTACGAAGTCAAAAGCCGAGCTCAAGTCTAAAAGTAGTAAGGTCATAGTGTCTCCAGCGTCTGTAGTCAATAAAATATCATTAATATCACACTACTGATTAGTGTTCAAGTAATTCTGCAACTGTATAAAAATAGATTTGAGTAGAGTAATTTTGTTAGAGCAGTTCATCTAATACAAGACTGAATCCAGCTACTTATTCGTTTGTCACTTATTGATGCGTGAGCCTCCCCTTTATGTAACTTGAAGCTACCTGAAGTCCTCTATGGCACTGCTCGCAATAAACTCTGTGAGAATTGAATGAATGGATTTAGCATTTCTCTGCCACCTGTAAGGAAATGTTAAATCCAACAAAGTGGTTTAATAAAGGGTGAATTAATCTTGTAATTGATCTCGACTTGGCACATTTTACTGTACCAATATTTCTAAATTGGCTGTTAAAGTTCCATATGAAATAATATAAATATACGGCCCTAACAAAATAAACATTTGGAGCACTTTTTTACTGTACCAGTTTTTTTTTTTTAATGGACCATTAAACTTGGCATATAGGACAATGCACACTGAGCTGTATATTTCGCCATCAGCCTATTGCAGAGGATGTTAAAGCAGACATAAGGCCAGGAAATAGGACGTACTGCCCAAACAAAAGCCACATTTTTAGCAGTTTTACTGTACAGTCTTTTTTTTTATGGACCCTTGAGCTCCATCGGATTGCGCCATCGGCCCATTTCTCGGCACAATTTCTCGGCCGCCACAGGATTTGTGCTAAAGAGGATGTAACAAGGTTCAAGCTCAGGGAAGAATGAGGCAGGAACCAGCGAATGTTCAACGTAACTTTAATCACCAAATATGCAAACAACAAAACGAAAGTAAAGCTGCAGCCCCTCACGGACGACTGCTGCATATAAACATAATACAATCCTTCACTGTCATCGCTCTTCCTTTTTGTCCTTCTGGAGCTCCTCCGTGGGACTCCAGACCAGTGTGACACGCAGGTCCTTAGCACTCGCGCCACCAACTTCGCTCCGTTCCCATAAACCAGTAATTGTAACACGTTAGCGCGCTAAAGATTCCAGAGAAGCTTTTCACGTGTACACGCGAAAGTCAGTACATTTTTGATTTCTGAAAAGTTCCCTTTAGGGGCTCTGTAAAAAGGAGATATTTTGACACATTTTTTGAATATTTTGAGAAATAATATTTGAATAAAATGTTTTTGTCCATACAATAAAAGTCATCAAATCTGTTTCACACCATTTTGTTGTGATAAGACAGAAGCTTCAAACAGAAGATGGTTTGTCCCAGTGTTAGGTCATCTTTACCCATTTCAGCATTTTTATTTATTTATCATATGTAAAACTGTTGGCATGTTGGATTGTATTGTCTAGGTACATTTTCACTCCCATTCTGAGAAAATGACTTTCAAAAGGGAAATATTTATTCATAGGCACCGCACAAAACCGCACTGATGGACAAACACCATTGCTTGAACCCCGCAGGGTAGATTGGTTGTGTAACATTTATTCAAATAGACCTCTTTGTACAGGAATGAGACGAGATGAGGCTCATTTTACAGGAAGTCCGTCCAGGAAAACTCAGCGAATGTCATTTATCTCCTGGGCAGCGCTGACTTCTGAACGCAGGTGTGACCCTTACCTTACGCATACAGAGTGTGTTCATGCCTTTTTCCAGAGTGTCCGGGACAGAAGGATGAGCCTGAAAAATCACTCAAAGTCACAAAACACGATCAATTATTAAAAAATGATAGCATCTCAGTAAAAGCACATCTGTGTAGAGGGCAGGAGTAACATGCAAACGGTAGCCATTAGCACTTGGTGATGTGTGTGAGTGTTTGTAACCGTGTGCACTGCATATGAACCCAGTAGACTGTGCGGCTAATGAGCTGGCCCGTATGTAATGTGATTAAAACAGTGAGATTTGGTGTCATTCTACTGGTGTGTTCAGGCGTGCTGAGATGAGCTTTATTAATTTAATAAAGCAAGATCATTGGTTGGCTGGACGTGCTTTCCGACACCCCCTTCTCCCCACCTCACAGCTGTTCTGCTGCCCGCATTACAGCTCTCCCCCTCTGTCCTGACTAACACCGCCCTATTCAACCTGAACCCTTGCCGATGTTCGCACACTCACCTGTTGCCAGTCAACACAAACTCCTGTGAGTTCACTCTCTCCATTTCTTTTTTCTTTTTTTTTTATGTGCATGACTGTAGTGTTTTCTCTGACTTTTTGAGTACTACTTTTCCTGCTCAGTGTTTCAATTTATACATCCATGGAAATGTTTTTTTTTTTTTTTTGCTTTATAGAAATGAGTTTAGTGTTCTACGTAGACAACATTCATAATGTATAGATTATTTCTTATTTCTTACTCCATAAAAACTTTGCATGTCTGATAGTGCTTGGTTATATATATTTTGGCCACTCCCTTACCCCTTAATCCAGCCCTAAACCTAACCATACCACCAAATCTGTCTACCTCAACTGCGTTTTGCAATACAACATAAGTATTATCATAACAATTGTGTATATATATGTATATATATATATGCATTTTATAATATGTATTTTATTGTATAAAGTTATTTTATTTTAACATAAATAACTAATGATATACTGTGTATACTGTGTGTATATATATATATATATATATATATATATATATATATATATATATATATATATATATATATATATATATATATATATATATACAGTGCAATGCATAAGTGAATACACCCATGCTAAAATTGACTAAAAAGAGGAATAAAAAATCATATTTTGGAAATTGAACTTAATGCCTTAATTAAAAAAATTAGGAAAAATCCAACCTTTAAGGACACCAATTTTCTTTGTGAATGAATAATGTATCATAAATAAATAAATGTTCTTCCTTAAAATACATGGTGCATAAGTGAGTACACCCCTATGTTAAATTCCCATAGAGGCAGGCAGATTTTTATTTTTAAGTTTTTTATTTTATTTTATTTTTTAGGATACTATGGATTTTTATTTTTAAAGGCCAGTTACTTCATGGATCCAGGATACTATGCATCCTGATAAAGTTCCCTTGGCCTTTGGAATTAAAATAGCCCCACATCATCACATAGCCTTCACCATACCTAGAGATTGGCATGGTTTTATTTCAGTTAGCCTAAAAGCTAGTTTGATTTGCATTGAGAGATGATCTTATGGAAAGTACCCCATGCCAATCTCTAGGTATGGTGAAGGCTATGTGATGATGTGGGGCTATTTTAATTCCAAAGGCCAAGGGAACTTTATCAGGATGCATAGTATCCTAAAAAAAAAAAAAAAAAAAAAACTTAAAAATAAAAATCTGCCTGCCTCTATGGGAATTTAACATAGGGGTGTACTCACTTATGCACCATGTATTTTAAGGAAGAACATTTATTTATTTACGATACATTATTCATTCACAAAGAAAATTGGTGTCCTTAAAGGTTGGATTTTTCCTAATTTTTTAAATTAAGGCATTAAGTTCAATTTCCAAAATATGATTTTTTATTCCTCTTTTTAGTCAACTTTAGCATGGGTGTATTCACTTATGCATTGCACTGTATATATATATACACACACACACACACACACACACACACACACATACATATACATACATATATACAGTATATATCATGATTAGTTATTTTAACTAAAATGTAAATTGTAATTTCTGATTTAAAGGCTTCAAAAAACAAAATCTTCCCCCTGTACTGCAGTTCATCTTTTCCACTGTCCATCACAGTCTATAAACTAACTTTGAAAATCTGCATTATGCCTGTTTGTCGGTCAGTCAATAAGCATGTGATTCAACAAGGAATGCATGGCCAGTCATATGTCCAGCTGCACGATGCCTTTGTGTGTGTGTTTGTGTGTTTGTGTAAGTGTACTCTAGTGTCTTTGAGTCTATCTTCCTCTCTGTATAGTTCTGTGTTCTCTAATTTTGTGCGCCAGATGACTTTTATTAGTTTTGTGTGACAAAGTCTTCAGAGAGAACGCAGATGGCTGAAATTAGTAGTACAAAAAGCCATTAGAGTAGGTAACAGATGTAAATAAGTTAATCTCTTTGTGTTGCTCACTCCAGAGTCTAACCTCACAGTCACACCGAGTCAGAAGAGAGATCTCTCATTTTCCTCCTCCATGTCTCTTTGATTCCCTCCCCATTCATTTCCTGCATGTGACCTGCATAGCAGGAAACAACTTAATTGTATGAAAACACTGATCTTGTATATACTAGTTTCACGCAGATGAACTTTTTTTTTCATCGTGTAGAGTTTCAAATATTGTTTGCAATAACACTGAACCAACATTCTAAATTTATTATTGGGTATAAGACAAAGTCAAAAAAAAAAAAAAAAAAAAATCTTTTAAGAACTTAGTTATATAAGTGGAAACTCTCAAAGGGGCCTCGAGATTACTTATTAATTATTTAGGCAAAATCTGTAAAACGGTTAAAAATAAGCATGAGTTAAAACAGTTAAAAATAAAGATATTTCTCATTTTTATTTCATTAAAATTATGAATATAATTTTTACATTTAGCTCTATATTTTTAACTCTATAATTCCTTATTTTCCAGTAAACTGGAAAAGGCATAGGGCTGTAAATTATTTTGAGGTCAAACTCTTTGAAGACAAAGAGTTTGAGAACTGGTCTAGTGGTCCAGTTTTAGTTTAGCCTGAAAAGGGACCTTTTGAGAAAACTGATTAATTGTCAAAATAGAACAACATCTTCATTTTATGGCTAATATTTGTAATTTGTGATCCGACTTTCAAACTCTAAAGCCATTTACACAGCCCGTCTAACAACCACAGTACAGCAACCTTTGACCTCCAGCGATTAAAATAGCTGTGTGAACAAGGAAACCCCCTTATTTAGTCCAGCAAACAGTCCTTCAAGTAATTAGCATCTTTAATGGATGACTTTGTCCAAATAGCAAAACTGTTTAGTGCTGCTTAGTACAACCCTCTCCTGTCATGTTTCCTGATCTCTTTATCTGTGTGGAAGAGGCATCATGCTCCGTTTCACACAACCATTCTGGACCTTATGTAAGACAACAGTCGTATGATCTCTCTCTGTCTTCAGCTCAATTCCTTCATCTTTCCATCCTTCCATTTCAACAAATAAACAGACCACAGGCCCACTTTGCTTTGCAGCCTGACATAGTACCCATTTTCTATGACTGTATTATGTAAGCGTTCTGTCACACAGGCCAGAGAACAAAGGACCCGACTTATCTCTCCTCAGAGGGGAATTCCACCCCAACAACAATGAGATCTTATTCTTCTTCCGTCTCTAATGGAGTCCATCGATACACATGGCTTCTGAACTTGACCAGGTTTCCAGTCAGACTTTGAGCTAATTTTGCTAATCATTTGTACTGGATGTTCACCAATCTGAATTGTGTATTGTATCATACCTAAATCGTCATACATGAAATTTGGGATGTAAGCTGATGATGATAAAGCTTAGCAGTTAACACACATGCTACAGAAATGTAACAGTAGCAGTTACAGAAAATGATGAGCACTAAAGCGCTACATGTTGAAGCACATGTGCTAAATGCTAGTCCATGACTTCGACAAGGCAGCTTCCTTTTGAAGATTGACCGTAACCATTTTTACTGCTGTTTATGTTTTTGTTTTAATTCAGAGAAGCATTTTAATACTTAAGTAACTGTATGCTAACTTAAAAAGCAGATACTCCTCCTTCCAGATACTCCTATAGAATTCATATAGAACTAAAATCTTCTTGAAAATGTAAAGTTATCAATATTATTAAAAGCCATTTGAGGCTCATATACTGTTGATGCTTGACCAAAACCTTTAAATCAAGTAGCCTATACACTTAAAAAAAGTGTTCCTTTAGGGTTACCTTATTTTTGTACCTGTACCTTATTATTTCCCCCTTGTAATACAGAAAGATGCTCTAATTAATGGTTTAACAATATTTTGTCTTAAATGATGTTACTTACCACTATTTTGTGAGTTAGATAATGTGGGAAAAACGAGTCTCCTAGAGACAGAGTAGTTTGTGTAAGGAAGGTTTGCATTGCTTTGCCGTGTATTGTTGTGGAGGTGTTAGCCGCCAGCTCTCACGCCCCACGTCTGAATAGACCAAGACAGATGAGTTAAAGAGTGCATTCAGCCCAGGAACTCATTTCGTCCTTTCAGTGGACACTCTTAGATTAACAGTACAGGCTTCCATCATGAGACGAGGCCGAGAGAAAAGCCACATCACTGAAGACTAGCACACAAAAGGGGATTTCAATCAGTGTGGCACTCAGGCTGGCTTTATGGGCTGACAGGAGTAAATAAGACCGTGCTGTAAGCAGGGGCCCTGCACTGACACTCATACGTTTTGTAGGATGGATATACATATACACACAGATAAGCAAACATGCACACACTCCTATCTACAGTAGCTCCAAGCACAGACATTAGAGTTTTATATTAAGTGTTTGTGTCTAATGTACTCATCCGCGTATTTACAGTACCAGCCAAAAGTTTGGACACACTTCTCTGAATTAGTTTCTTATCTTAAAAATCTTCTGTGATGCTAATGCTTATAATTAGTAATTTGTAATTAGTCATATTATACATGTAGGCTTACACATCATTTTCTTTTGCCTACTAAAGTAATTTAATATTTGTAATTCATTTGTGTGCATATATATACACATTTATAATGACTATTTTTTTTATTATATTATTTGAATATATTATAAATAAATGTATGATCCTAAAAACCTTCTAAGATGATTATAATGCTTATAGTATAGTCACACCCATCATACAGACACAACCACACATAGTTATCTCGAATCCTGCTGTCTATTGTTCTATTGTGGGCCCAAATTCATCTATATGTGTTGTACAGACATCTCCACAATCCTCTGAGTGTAAACCCTCCCCCCTCGGCGTATAGCACCAGGGTGGTCCGACGCATCTTAGCGATCGGAGAACCACTGGCCCCAATTCGCAAGAATCTTGGTTACGTGATCGACCTAAAAGAGTTCCATGTATGTTCATCCGAGGTTTAGCCGTTCAATCAAATTCCATTTCCACCTCACTGAGGACTTCACGCTGCACGCTAAACTTGGATGATGACATCCAAGTTTTCTCTGCGGATTATATACGGGAGCGTGCAAGATTAGAAACTTACAATGAGGCTCAGCTCATGTAATGAAAGATCCCAATGTTCTCTTAGACTATACAACCATGTCTCTCCAGCACGTCCCTGCAATGTTCCAGTGAAGACATATACAACTGTGTCTCTTAAATCTCATCTGGTTTGAGCTGTTAGCAAGGGGACAGTGGTCTAAATCTTCCAAAACTACTCACAAATGACATGGTTTACCAATTCAGTTCTAAGAAGGATGATATAAGACTTAGCGCCGGGTTTGTTGAGGAGAATCAGAGCTTGCCAAGAGTTCTGATAAAGCTGAGAGAATCCTCTCTATTCTGCATGCTTACACTCATAAACTCTAGACGTGACATTTTAAGTACTGTACAATTTACAGATGCAATGATAAGTTCTGTGAAGTGGATTAAGAGTGTTTCAAGTTGTTTATGGATAGAAAAATCTACACAATGTCCGTCTTTGAGGTCCAGAAGTTCTCCCGTTGGGGGAGAACTTAAAACAAAGCAAAATTATAGTTTCAATGCAACACACAGCTTGGCAGAACAAAGTTGAATACTTTTGTTCCACCATCAAACAAATCTCTTCAAGCAGAGAAATGCTTCAGTGTCGAGAGGGCTGGAGAGCCTGAGTGAAGTTTCTAACTTGTTCTTTTTGTGTTCGTTTTGTTCAGGTAGAAGCAGATACAAGAACAAAACTTTTTCACCACAAGAAGCCTCAACACAACTGACTGGTATGTAATATGTGCATCTGCAAAAGGCTTTTATAAACGTTCCCAGTGCTTTAATTTTTTGGTCATTGTTACAGACATTATGTATCCTCATAGCCTGTTACTCTTCGACAACTAAAGCAAAGCATTAATGTCTGGTGTCGTCTTGTGATTGTCTGCTGATGTGAGGGTGTACAGTGTTCCAAATATTACAACCATTATTAAGGGTGGTTGATAATCTATGTAGGTTTTACCACTGACTGATTCTTAAAAATGTATATATTCACCTTGTCGCCCTGTGCCACTTGTGCGTGGCAGACACAATTTTTTTTTAATGAAAATGAATAAATAAATGTACATTATTGCAGTTTATTGTATTAGTAAAATGTTACTTTTCCTTAATATACAATTTAATCAGTATTAAATTGTATTTAATACAATTATCAGTTAGATTTTATACATTAATTTAAATGTTTTACAACTATATACAGTTTTATAAGTTTTTATTAGTTATTTTTCTTATTTTCTTATATACTGCAATCCAAACATGCAAAAGGAACAAAAGAGAGAAAGTCACACATGACTTGATGTATAGAAATTTTGAAGATATACTGTACAAGTAGCCATTTATACCGTGTATTTGCTTTCAGGAAGCAGAAAAAAAAAAATCTGTATTTCTCGACTACACGTTAAAGAAGTAAGTGTGGTGTGTGTCCAAATGCTTTAATGGTGTCACACATAATTCAGTAATGAACTCTGAAAGCTCTGATCATGTAATAGACGTTGCCTCCTGGCTCTTTGGACAACATATGACAACATTTTGACACACTTCAACTCACCTATGAGCGCCATCAGGGGGCTGGTTTTGTTTGTGTGTGTGTGTGCGTTAATGGATTCTGGAGAAGGGGCTGTGAGTCTGTTCATCTGTGTTTGGGGCTGTTGGTGGGCGTCTTTGTCATGTATGTGTGCCATACATGTCTGTGTGTGTGGGACCGTATCACAGACGGGCTTGAGTGTGTCAGAGTGGCCGCTGTCTCGCAGCTTGTAGTCATATTTCATGAAGCCTATGAGACTCAGTTGGCGGTATGTGTGAGTTCTGTCTATTTCCGTCTTTCTGACTGTGGCACTGCCCACTGTGTGTGAGTCTGTGTATGACTTCCTACTGTCTATGCAGCGTGCCAGTGGGAGACCGCCATCCTGTGCCCCCTCGCAGCGAGATCCACCATTCCTATGCCTTCATCTCCAACCAACCATCCTCTCCCTCTTTCTGTGTGTCTCTTTTACTGTCTCCACCTCCTCACTGTATCTCTTTATTTCTCTCTGTGGGCATCCCTGTAAAGTACATGGAGTTTGGGCAGGCAACAAACTCGTTTATTAGTGTTAGATTTCTCTTTTATCTGCACTATAAATAGTTGTCTGATTGATGTTGCGTTTCATTTGTAGATGCCTGATTTAGACGATGACATGATGCGCTCTGATCCAGAAATCATGGCTCTGTCCCCAGTCCCTAATGACTCTAGAGCCTCTACCCACTTACAAAACATTGTTCAGTTGACAACTGCAAACTTTTATCAAGCTGCTTGACTTTTGTTTTCTGGCATAGACCATATACCTGCCAAAATGATTCTAATGATTTGATTTTGATGACATATACTGTAGGCCCAGACGGAGCGGGTTTTTTATCTGTGGTCATTTTGGGAAGTCTGTTGAATGGATTTAAACTTAGTAAAACTCTTTTAGCTACACTATAGTTGTTAGCTATAAGCATACTTAAATTTGCCTAAAATATTCAATAAAATTAAAAAGATGGGAGATTTCTTAGAGCATTTTGAACAAAGCATGTTCCAATTTTGTCCATTTTTTTATATGCCTCTACCTCACCCTAGTCTGTCTATCTGTCCGTCCATCCATCCAAATATTTCCAAAACATCATATCAAAACCTTGAAATGTATGTATATATATTTCTATATTTTATTTAAATATATAAGAGATCCAGATAGCCAGTTGTGTCTGTCTGTTTCTCTCTCTCCTCCAGTTTTCCCACCTCTCTTTCCTCCTGAGGGCAGCAGCAGCAGTGGCGGCGTCGGCACTCCTAATTGGCCGTGCGCTCGACGTCGCCTGTTGTGATCATATAAATTTATTGGTGCTTAGAAGGCACAAGCTATTAAAACATTACAATAGACATTAGCGCAGGCCCAAGCAGCCTGCTTGGCCTAACGAACATATGCTTCCCTACCAATGCCTAAACTCTTATTTATGGATTTAATTTAATGTGCGGGAAGAATTCTAAATTAAATTTGGTGTGTGCCTCTGGAGAGTGTCGGTGTATAATAACATGGTAATTTTTACACATCTTTATGAGAAATGAGAAAATTAATTCTTTCTGACAAGCTGTAATTACTGGGCTTGGACTAGTCGCAGCTGAACAGTTTGAGCTCAGCTAGTCTGCCAATGAACTAAAGGAGAGGAGAACAGATAAGGAGGACACACACAATTATGGACGCACACCCACACGCGCACACAGACACAAAGACACGCAATTATATACACCCACAAACACACACCTACAGATCAACATACACGCACGCTGAAAGCTAACACACAACTACTCCCATCCGAACTAACAGACTCCTACATACCTACAGTAACTGCACACAAAACGTATAGAAGATGCCATAAAGCAGTGGTTGTCCACTGGTTTTGCTTCAGGACCCAGATTTTCCATCGGGTGTCAAGTGGAAACCCAAAACTTTACAAAAAACTGTAAACATTTTCTTAAAATCAAACAGTGAAACCTTTTAATATTCCAGTTTTCTCTATTCAGGAATGTCACACAACCTGTTTGTGTCGGACTCTTCTTAATTTGTCTGGTTTCTTGACAGTGGAATTTGCATAAATAATGTGTAGAGTTCGATTGGACACGCAGCTTTTGTCACCAGCAACAAAAATACATGGTAAATACATTCTCTTGTATTTTATTGTATTAATTGTATTTAGCATACTCCCCACCCCACCCCATTATCTGTGACCCTAACAGTCCTGCGGCTTATTTTTGGGTCATAACCCACCAGTTGAGAACCACTGCAAAATAGGGATCCACAATCAATCAGCCAATATTTATGTATATATGCATGTGTTTTGTTTGGTTGGTTGGTAAAGGTCAATATTGGATATTTAATTGTGCTTGCTCATATTTATTATTATTTTTTTTATGTAGATGGCCTTTGCTGCCATGTAATTCTCACTTAACTATGAAAATGTATTTGTAGCATTTAAAATGATTTATTGTTTTATATTTTTTTATTTAGACAAAATAATGTAGAATTTTAGCATTGGCCATTTTTCAGTTATTGGCCTTAACATGAATAATCATCAGCTTGTAGTCAGAATTTTAATATTGGTGCATCCCTACTCTAAACATTTGCCTGGTTCAAATATTGTATTGTCTCTTAAAGGGATACTCCACTTTTTTTCGGAAATATGCTCATTTTACAACTCCCCCAGAGTTAAACAGATGAGTTTTACCGTTTTAGAATCCATTCAGCCGAACTCCGGGTCTGACGGTACCACTTTTAGCATAGCTTAGCATAGATCATTGATTCAGATGAGTCCAGTAGCATTTCTTTCAAAATGACCAAAGAGTTTCAATATTTTTCCTATTTAAAACTTGACTCTTCTGTAGTTAAACCGTGTACTAAGATCGACGGAAAATGAAAAGTTGCGATTTTCTAAGCCTATATGGCTAGGAACTACTCTCATTCCGGCTTATAATCAAGGAACTGTGCGGCCGTACCATGGGTGCAGCAGGCGTAGTGATATGACGCAGCGCCTAAAAATAGTCCCCAGCTCGGTAACTTCCAACGTGACCGGGACTAAGTTTGTCTAACCTATTAGACCTATTTTCAGGCGCTGCGTCATATCACTACGCCTGCTGCACCCATGGTACGGCCGCACAGTTCCTTGATTATTACGCCGGAATGAGAGTAGTTCCTAGCCATATAGGCTTAGAAAATCGCAACTTTTCATTTTCCGTCGATCTTAGTACACGGTTTAACTACAGAAGAGTCAAGTTTTAAATAGGAAAAATATTGAAACTCTTTGGTCATTTTGAAAGAAATGCTACTGGACTCGTCTGAATCAATGATCTATGCTAAGCTATGCTAAAAGTGGTACCGTCAGACCCGGAGTTCGGCTGAATGGATTCTAAAACGGTAAAACTCAACTGTTTAACTCTGGGGGAGTTGTAAAATGAAAAAAGTGGAGTATCCCTTTAAGCACTCTTGCAACACGTCTAAATGTAAGATAGCCACATGTTCAGTCTAATTGGTTCCCTTCAGAGAAGTACGTGACAAAAGACGAAATGGACGTTTCGGACACAGTTATGGGTGAGGTCTCAGCCTGTAGGGAGTTCTGTTGCCCTGTCTGATAAACATGAATTGCTAGCAGGTCTGCCCCATTCAAGGTCATCTGCCATTTAGTATTCACAGCAAAGCTTGACCATACCACTAGGTCTCATAGCTAAATAATGATCACACATACTTTACCCTATTGCATTTTGAAAAGAGAGAAAAACTGTTATAGCTGTTGTTTCTGTTGCTATCGGTATGACATTATGGGTCACTTTAGTTTCCGCACTGTAGTTGTGTGGCATGGATAGGTGTATGCGCGTGGCACATGCTGACTGTGCATCCAGGGGCCATTTCAGTTTATTTATTCATTCTGTTCCATTTTGTCATGCGCTGTTAAATGTTTAATCCTCTCATCCCTGCGGTTGGGGACCGCCAGGGGAATGCCGCCCTAGTGGTCACCGCAGTGAATAATACATTATGGTGTGTGTGTGTGTGTGTGTGTGTGTGTGTGTGTGTTTGTAGTGATGAAATGCAGGTGTCAGTTCATAAGATGGCCATTTTGATGACCGTGTCTCTCTCGCTCTCAATCTCTCTCTCAATCTCTCTCTGTCACACACACACTTTAAAACACTAGGTTGGAGTCTATTAACCCTTCTGAAGGGTGGCCTGTCAGAGTGTGTTAGCTGATGGCTCCATTGTCTTTCACTCTCTGTGACTTACTCACTCTGAGATAACAAGTTGAGCTCTCATAAGCACTCTGCTCTGACTGTCCTCTGTCTGTAGATGGAGAGGATAAAACATTTATTCACCTGGAGTAAGGAGTTTGGCAACATACCACCACTCTGTTTTTGATTGACAATGACAAAGAATGCTGTTATGCTGATCAGACAACAATGTAGAGCATCCGTTTGTGTTATAGACATGAATGACATCTCAAATAGTGAAGCTTGTTGAGGAAAGTTATGCATTACTTTTCTAATTCCACCACGCACTACTAGACTGAAACTCAGTTTGTGTTTGTCAAATTAGTGACCACTTTATAATTATAATAATTTGTTACATTTATATAGCGCTTTTTCTGAGACCTCAAAGCGCTTTACATATGGAAGGGGGGAATCTCCTCAACCACCACCAATGTGCAGCATCCACTTTACCCTAATCTCAGTCCAGCTGCATCAATTACAAGATCATACTCCTCCCTTATTGTAGATACTGTCCTAGATTTTGATACAGATTTTATCTTAGATTTCAAATCGCATTTCTAATCAGATTTTAAAGGGGACCTATTTATGCCTCTTTCAAAAATATCTCAGGTGTCCCCAGATTGTATCCAAGTTTCAGTTCAATTTACCCCCACTGATAATTTATTATACCATGCTGTAAATGCCCCTTTTTGGGTTGAAGCAAAAACATTCTGTTTTCATGCGTGTATCCTTAAATGCAAATGAGCTGCTGCTCCCTATCCAAAAGAGGGCGGAGCCTTTACAGCTTGTGCCTCAGATACTCTGCCAACAACAAACAAAGAAAAACAGTTTGTTTATTTATTAAAATTTGTATTGTGATTCAGGTCTTATAGTAGCCTGGCAAGCCAGACCTACATCAAGATGTTAGGTCTGGCAACCATAGACACGGCTCAATCCGAGGGGCGGGATAAACGGCTGTCTTTCAAATTCACTCTGCACGCAATAGGACAGTGCTTCAACCAATCAGAGCGTTTTCCCAACAGCGGAGCTAACGTTAGTTGATAGATTCAACTTTTGAATCTGGCCGGCAAAACTACGAACACATCTTCCTTTTTTAAGAATGACTTAAGTGCCGTTCTTTTCTCTTTTCTCAAAGAAAAACGTAACTCCAAGTCCTCCAGAGTCGCGGCCAAAGCCAATTCGAAAGACCGCTGTTCGCCAGCAGCAGCAGCCATTCTTTGTTTTCAAGTAGCAGGGAACCGTCACAACTCTGTCGTCATTATGTTAAGCCCGCCCCGCCTACTCTATACACGATGTGATTGGCCTGACCCAATTTAGGTTTTTACAGCTCCGAAAGTCAACGGAGAGTTGCTAGACTACCCTGGCTGCAAAATAAATTTTGCTGCCGCTAGGGTGCGTCTAGATTTCTAGGCTAGTCTTATAGTGCTTAAACTGTGAAATGCACACAAAGTTCAGTTGGTTGTGAACGTAAACAGCTGGGGGAAAAATCACGTCTATATTAGATCTGTATTAAAACGGAAGCAGCCTAATATACAGTACCTGCTGTTGTCTATCCTGTTAATGTGAATTGAACAACAAAAGAAAAACAGAAATTCACTCACTGCTCTTGACTGAATAACTTTAGTAGCTTTAATAATAATTAATTTCTTGAATGCTACTATTAAATGCTCTAGCGAGGAGATGGCAGACTGTGTACAGCTCAATCAGGGGAGGTGCTAAGCTAATAGGCCAGATTCTGTGGCCAGCCATGGGCGGGGCCTGTCCCACTGTGACATCACAATGGGTGCATTTCTGAATGGCCACCATTTCTTATTTATGGGGAAAATAACATATGGAGTGGATGTATTTTTACCATAATAGGGTGGTTGTGTACACACTGCGGACACGTAGTTATGTTCAAAAACAGTGTAAAAGTGAATTTTGCATAATAGGTCCCCTTTAAAATTGTTACAAATTAGATTGCAGTCTTTTTGTTGTACTCAAAGGGCAACAAGCTTCAGTTTTGTAGTTTGCATTTTACTTAAGTAGTCAGACTTGCATTGGGTTGGCCTTTTTAATTAAGAGAAAGACCAGTTTTAATGCTGCATCATACATTGACATCCTAGAGGATTGTTTGCTGCAACAGTTTTGGAAGGGTCTTTTCTGTTCGGGGTCAATGCCTCTGTGTATAAAGAACTTAAATGGCCTCCTCAAAGCCTAGACCTGACACAATGCTACCAGACACAATTTCACAATTGCTGGTTTATTTCACTGACGCCCTCTTGTTTCCAAGAATCTGAGCATGCACACAAAACTATTAATCAAACCACTCCCTATATGCAAATCAGCCCCTTGTTAACCCCAATCAGAGAGGTCACTGGATGCTGCTTTCAACATCCCTCAACGCAGCATCTCCGCCACTGCTGTAGCCCCATGGGTAATTACAAAGCTACCCGGCTAGTCTGTCTGACAGCGTTGTGTCGCTATGCTCATGACCCCGGCATGACCTCTGAGAGTGTAGGTAATCACCTGTGTGTCCTGAGCTTAGATCTCTATTAGCGCAGAAGCACAGTTCAGCTCCACAGAGGAGGGCGAACACACCCCACATTCATCTCCTCACAGAGGGCTCAGCTCACCTATGAGAGGGAGATTTGCCTGCGTGGTTAGCACATGGCCCAGTGGATTGTGGGATTGCATTTCAGCTTGATATAGCATGATAGGAGCTGTCATGCTGACTATGAGGTCTTTGAATGTTTTTTTTGTTTTTTGTTTTTTGTTTTTTTAGAAGGATAGGTCAGAGTACTGAGTTTTGTGGCTTTTTGTCCATTTCTGGTAGCTTTGAGGTCATTTATATGCTAGTGTACTCTTAATAGTTGACAATTTAGATTGAGTTTTAGCAGATCAAAGCTAGTAGCTATTAAAAAAAGATTACATATATTATTGTTTATCAATTTATTATTATTATATTTATTACAGTATTAAATTAAAATATCCGTTTGCATTTACATAAATTGTTATATTAATATATATATATATATATATATATATATATATATATATATATATATATATACAATTATATAACATTTAGAATTTGTATGCCATTTTGATGATAATGATAATAATAATAATAATGATAATAATAATAATAGTTGTTGTTGTTGTAAAATTAGAAAAGCTGTTATTTTATTTTACAATTTTCTACGTATTTAAAATTTTAATATAATATAATGTTGTGAAGGCAATTAGTTGTTTCTCCAATATTTTTTGTATGAATTGCCGGCCACCTGCACTTCCTGTAAATCTCTCACATTATTATCTGTTTTTCCGTTCTCGATTGTGTCACCACATCTTTCTACACTATGATTTTTTTTCTTTTCTCTTTGTTATAGCCAAGAAAGCGAGTGATTGCTTCTGTATGAATAGTGTGGGAAAATAACCAACAAACGATCTTTCCTACTATTATAGACGTGATCTAATTAGAAGTATAATAAGATCACATGATGTGGCCGTCCAGATGTATACATTCATGCGAAGCTCAGACACTTTGACAAGGGGCACGTCAGCTGTCCGCATTGGTATGCAGAAATGCTGTCCCAGCCCTAATGTATTCATGGACATAATCCCTCTATTGGTCTGACCGCATGCATATGCATGTTTTGTTTGGACCTTGTGTCCAAGAGGGCAGCTAATATGCTTCAAATGAAGATCAGCACTCCATCAGAGCAGATTAACATCAGGTGCAGAATAAAGTCATGTGGTTCCTCTGTGTGAGACTAAAGCAGGATAAGTTGAAGTTTGTGTTTGATATCTATCTGTAACCAAGCGCTTTAGTGTCTTTTCTGTAAGCAGGTGTCAAAAAGAATTGTGGGTTCCCCACTGACCCAGAGCCTGTTCCCGGATTTCAATCCCAGAACTCTAGCCACCATGTCAGAAGAAGTGACACAGGTTCTGTTCAGGAGTTTTGCTCCTATTGTTGCCATGTAAGATAGAAATACAAAAGTCTTTACGGGTAGAAACACTTTTGATAGAGTTGTGGGATGTCTGTGAATATAAGCTGAAGGACAACCATTGTCTCTGGGCGACCTCAATTTGGTACTGTATAGTTCTTTTTGCCTCATTGTCTGCAGCCACAAAGCCACCATTCTCCTCTTCTTGCTCTCAAGAAAGAGGGATTAGTTAAATAACGCAACTGCGTGTCCAGATTTCTAACTATCAGACCACATTACAGAGCGAAGAATGAGTCCTGGGGAATGGGGTGGAAGATGTTTCGAAGAACTTCTCTTTTAATTTCCCTTTTCCACATCTTTGAGCCGGAATAAGTTGGATCGGATGGATAGAGAATGATGGAAGACCATTAGGAATGTGGGGTATTTTGGGGGGAGGGGGAGTGGTCCAAACGCAGCTGCATTTCCTGTTTATTCTTGGACAAGTATGAGGCGCTTCATGAAGAACAGGAGATGCATTCTTCTCTTTCTCTTTTTTTTTCTTCTTTCTTTCTTTCTCTCTCTACCTCTACTTAGCCACTTCATCCTCCCATCTGGGCTCCAATACGCATCATTCCTGCATTTTTTTTTTTGCCTTGCTTTCTCTCTCCTTCTTTCTGGGATCTGACTGAGGTCTTTGTATGTGACGGGCCAGTTTTTAGTGTAGACGCCCCTTTCATCACAAATTCTGTGGGTGCAACCCACCTCAGCTGACAAGAGGGGGCTGTCAAATCCCACCAAAAAGTTTCATTTCCATCCTTTGGTAGTCTTAAAGTTGTGGTCCTTCTGTAAACGATTCATTGCTGAACTTTATTCCAGTTACACTTTATTTCAATGGTCCACTTTAGACATTCTACTAACTACAAGTAACTTTGCAACTACATGTCAACTAACTCTCATTAGAGTAATAGTAGACTGTTAGGTTAGGGTTAGGTGTTTGTAGAATAAGTTGATGTATAGTTGCAGTTGCTTATAGTCAGTATAATGTCTGTTGGAGACCATCAAAGTAAAGTGTTAGCAGATATTAAGCAAACAATCTACTAATACTCTAATCTTGATTCACTTGGAAATCCGTTGCATCTTGATACAAATCAATAGAACTTACTGCTGTTCAATAAACCACCTGGCCGGGTGTTACTGAGCAGTGATGTTTCATTCGCCTTCATCAGTGCTTTAGAAATTGTCTGAATCTTGCATCTTACCATTATCTCAGTCCTGAGTTTAAGACATCAGAGATGGCCTTTCTGCTCCTTTCTCAGTTTCTTTCATCGAGTTGACTCTTCATTGAATTGGTTTGAATCTGGCCTTATATGACCTTCATTGTCCTCAGACAAGAGACACAGAGCGGGGACTTGAGCTAACCTGCCTTTTTCTATTGAAAGACCTCTGAAAAATCCAGAGAACCAAAGCATAAAACGCTGGGTGTCACTCAATGTTGCTCAAACTTTTCCATTAGCAACTTTGTGAAAGTCACACTATTCAAACACAGGCTTTAGAAATGATGCCCAATGTGCTAAATGACCTTCTCACTCATAGAAATCTGTAAACAGACCGATTGTGAAGAATGTATGAACTTTGAGCCCTGGCGTTATATACTACTCAAAAATATATTATTAACTCCCTTAAGAGTCCCTTGATATTGAATAGATTGAAATGAGTTTGTACTTTTCCTTCTCTATTAAATGAAATATTTTCCGAGTTCATTTTCTTTCAATCACAGTATTAATTCCCTGTTTTGATACATCAAGTTTCAATAGAGGTTGAATAGTTTCAAATGCCACAAAGATATATATATTTTTTTCCATATTAACAGCATAATTTAGTAGAAAACAGTATGTCTGAACAGTAAAAGAGCACTTCTCCTTGATAACTTCACCTCTCTGTCATTCTGTCCTCGCTGAGTTTTAGATATAATGAAGACGGAAGATGAAACAACAAGACAATTATTTTTGCACGCAGATTAAAGCACCATCCATCATGCTTAATTGCCTTTTTAAGATCTGCCCACATACAAACTCGTGCTGTTTATTCTTCAAGGTTAAATTTGCTTTTGTTACCCGTTATGTCGGAGAGGAATAAACGGCAACCAGGTTGAATCGAGGAGCACGTCTGATGCGGAGTGAGGGACCGCTAACCGGTCATTTCAGAGTCCTCTGGTGGACTGGGACGTGCTACTCCGTTCCTAATGTATTCATTACCGAGAGGTGACTCGCGCCGTGAATCGTGTTGGCAGCTCACAGGTGTTCGTCTCTTTCATTTCTTCTGCTCCCGTTCTTGTTTTCCACCTCGCTCATATTGAGCGCTCATATACGCGCACACGCAGGAACAGGCACACATGCCCGCAGACGTGTACAGCTGGTTCGTTGTTGTCGCAGGTCTGAAAAACAAAGCTTCAGCAGATGGTTGTTTTAGTGCCAGAGCAGAGAGGATCTACAGTTCCATCACCATGGTCACACACACACATACACGTTTACACTCACAGTCACTTTGTCTCTGTCTTGCCTGTGCTTTTCTCCATCTCTGTAATGTCTATCAAGAACATGATTCCCTCTTCAACTGTCACTTGCTGTAGTGGTTGTCCTGCATTCTGCTTTAATGAGAGCAGTGGCACTTTTCACACACGCACTTACACTTTGCTTAGTTATTTAAATGAAGACACATCTAGACGTCTGTTGTTTTTGTTGTTGTTGTTATTGTTGTTGTTTTTGTATGACAGTTAGTTCTTGCCCATGAATTTTATTGGTCGAGCGGCTTTCCAAGAGTGCTAGTATTTAACAGCACTGGGATTTTCAAAGGGTTCTATCAGGCACGTCACAGTATAGAGCCCTATAGGGGTTCCCATCATGAGATCATTGTATGGATTTAGTTAGAATTACTTTTGATTTAATTCATTGTTTTACATTTTATTAATTAAACCGCTCGTAAACATACTTTATCATGAAAAAAAAACAAGTATTATTCAAGACATTTATCCTTATATAGAACCTTGTTTTGTCTTTAATTCTTGTTTAACAAGTATATATATTGTGTGTGTGTGTATAAAGTATATACAGTGAGGAAAATAAGTATTTGAACACCCTGCTATTTTGCAAGTTCTCCCACTTAGAAATCATGGAGGGGTCTGAAATTGTCATCGTAGGTGCATGTCCACTGTGAGAGACATAATCTAAAAAAGAAAATCCAGAAATCACAATGTATGATTTTTTAACTATTTATTTGTATGATACAGCTGCAAATAAGTATTTGAACACCTGAGAAAATCAATGTTAATATTTGGTACAATAGCCTTTGTTTGCAATTACAGAGGTCAAATGTTTCCTGTAGTTTTTCACCAGGTTTGCACACACTGCAGGAGGGATTTTGGCCCACTCCTCCACACAGATCTTCTCTAGATCAGTCAGGTTTCTGGGCTGTCGCTGAGAAACACGGAGTTTGAGCTCCCTCCAAAGATTCTCTATTGGGTTTAGGTCTGGAGACTGGCTAGGCCACGCCAGAACCTTGATATGCTTCTTACAGAGCCACTCCTTGGTTATCCTGGCTGTGTGCTTCGGGTCATTGTCATGTTGGAAGACCCAGCCTCGACCCATCTTCAATGCTCTAACTGAGGGAAGGAGGTTGTTCCCCAAAATCTCGCAATACATGGCCCCGGTCATCCTCTCCTTAATACAGTGCAGTCGCCCTGTCCCATGTGCAGAAAAACACCCCCAAAGCATGATGCTACCACCCCCATGCTTCACAGTAGGGATGGTGTTCTTGGGATGGTACTCATCATCATTCTTCTTCCTCCAAACACGTTTAGTGGAATTATGACCAAAAAGTTCTATTTTGGTCTCATCTGACCACATGACTTTCTCCCATGACTCCTCTGGATCATCCAAATGGTCATTGGCAAACTTAAGACGGGCCTTGACATGTGCTGGTTTAAGCAGGGGAACCTTCCGTGCCATGCATGATTTCAAATCATGACGTCTTAGTGTATTACCAACAGTAACCTTGGAAACGGTGGTCCCAGCTCTTTTCAGGTCATTGACCAGCTCCTCCCGTGTAGTTCTGGGCTGATTTCTCACCTTTCTTAGGATCATTGAGACCCCACGAGGTGAGATCTTGCATGGAGCCCCAGTCCGAGGGAGATTGACAGTCATGTTTAGCTTCTTCCATTTTCTAATGATTGCTCCAACAGTGGACCTTTTTTTCACCAAGCTGCTTGGCAATTTCCCCGTAGCCCTTTCCAGCCTTGTGGAGGTGTACAATTTTGTCTCTAGTGTCTTTGGACAGCTCTTTGGTCTTGGCCATGTTAGTAGTTGGATTCTTACTGATTTTATGGGGTGGACAGGTGTCTTTATGCAGCTAACGACCTCAAACAGGTGCATCTAATTTAGGATAATAAATGGAGTGGAGGTGGACATTTTAAAGGCAGACTAAGGCCCTGTCCCATTTCTCCCCCCTTAAAACTTCCACTTGGTTTTGAGTGCTCTCGAAAGTAAAATCCCCTCAATGAGGGAAGTGGAGTTGAAGATCTTTCCCTATGAAATGGGACACCACTATATGCAAATTAGCGCGGCAAACCTCACTACGTCACGCGCAGCAAACCTCACTACGTCACGCGCAGCGTCGACGTCTCTACTATTACTACTATTTTCATTCAGAAAATGTAGACGCTGCCACTTTAAGACCGAATGCAGATCTAATAATACACATTTTCTCCCAACTATTCCACAACTAACTCCCATTTAAGACATAAACTGTGTTAAAGTGAATCTCCAAACCGGTCATTTAGCCATATTTTTGTCTGTATTTGATCGTTTAGACGCGCACATGAAACCCAAAGTATAGTTTGCTTGTCTAGTTGCAGTCCGTTTCCGAACGCGCACCGCCATGGGAACAGGGTCAACGTCTCTTGCGCGGATCATTGTGCTTATAATAGCTCTTTTTACAATCAAACACCTCCCGCAATTTAGAATCAGCCGACACTGCATTTTACAACAATCACTGAGCAAACATTGTGCTCAGTGCTGTTTGGGTTTAACGTTATGGAGAAGTGACAGCGCGCTGTGAAGAAAAAGATGAAGCACTAGACGAACGCGGCTAGTTTTTAATAGTTTTACCTCACATTTTCTTTTTATAATCCTTGGAAGCTAAAATCGAAAATAAAATTAGATGAACCCAGATCAGATGTATATTTGATGGGCAGACTCTCTCGAAGCACTCGGCAGATATCATCAACATCGTATAGATAGCTTCGTGAAATATTTTCTAACATTAGTGTTCAAAACGTAACAGTCCTTTGGATGTGCATCAAACTAACATATTCCAACATATTTAGAAATTTTAATGCTTATTTGCGAAAATATATCTACAATTCAATTGTTCCTTTCCAGCGGTGTCCGCCATCTTGTTTAAAAATATTTACCAGTTTGCTGAGTCCGCAAGGTATCCTGGGTAATTTCATCTTCCACTTCGTTTTAAGCCTGCATCGGACCGCACTATGTTTTTAGGGTTGATTTTAAGGGGAGAATAGCACTCCCCCTTGCTCTTTAGAGTATTGGGACACCCTACCCCTACACGAGAACGCGCAAAAACAAGGGTTAGGGCAGAAATCTAGGGTAAGGGGAGGTATTGGGACAGGCCCTAACAGGTCTTTGAGGGTCAGAATTCTAGCTGATAGACAGGTGTTTAAATACTTATTTGCAGCTGTATCATACAAATAAATAGTTTAAAAATCATATATTGTGATTTCTGGATTTATTGTTTTAGATTATGTCTCTCACAGTGGACATGCACCTACGATGACAATTTCAGACCCCTCCATGATTTCCAAGTGGGAGAACTTGCAAAATAGCAGGGTGTTCAAATACTTATTTTCCTCACTGTACATACATACTGTACACACATACATACACACATACATACATACATACATACATACATACACATTTACAGTGTGTGTGTGCTAGACACTCAGTTTCATTTCCTTGACTTCATCTCCAAACAACCATCCTCTCCCTCTTTCTGTGTGTCTAACCTAACCCTAACCTTGCTTTTGCGCAGTTTCTGTGACTCCGGCTCTTTTATCCTGAAATTGTAAAGCTGAAATGAACAGAAATTGTTTGTGTGTTCACATACTAGTGTGTAACTGTGTAACTGTGGTTTGTGTGTGGAGAAATGGAAATGCCATCGATTGAGTCTGTCTGTCCTTAACAGGCCCTAAAGTGCAAAGTTCACAACACAGTTGTCTCTCTCATATTGTTTGTTTTCCTGTCATAGACTTTCCATTGACTTGTTTTGAGCTAATGATATTTTCTATCCCCTAATCCTGCTCCTAACCCTAACCCGAACCCGAACCCTCAAACAAATCGTATTAGGTTTTCACTAAGACATTCCATTAGTTCATTGCATTAATTTTCATTGAATTTATTCGTTTATTTAAGCTAGTTTCAGGTTTTACTCTCCCTTTCAGCACAATGTCAGCAAAGCTTGCCTCACTCACAGAAACAAAGGCATTATGAGAGATTTATTGTGGTTTGCGAAGAATCTGAATCATAATGCATTTCTTTCGCATTTTAGCCTAAGTAGCTTATTTTAGCATGCGATTTATGTTTGAATTCTATGACCTAATTGCAAGTGCTGTAAAGACACATGCACGTGCAGACGTGTGTGCACGTTGCACATGCTATGGGGCCAGTTTTTTTTATCACCTGTAAACTATTCCTAACCATAACGACTTTTTAAAAAAGCTGGTGAAAATGCATTTTTAAATCTGTTAAGTTCTATTAAAAAGGCTGAAAAGTACATTTGCTCTACAAACTGTGTCAATAATCTGTTGTGATGCTCCCATATTTCCATGTCACCGTGGCAGCTCATCGCCATGGCAGCAGAGGAAGTGGATGCTCCGCTGCGGTCATTTGGCTTGAAAATTTGATCTCCACACCAAGATGACAGTGAAGATGTCACAAATCAAATTACGCTCACTGTCTTTAACAGTGGCTTACGGGCCTGTGAACGGGACTGTTCTGTTCTTGAATGCTCGTTAAATTTTTTACTCGGATCTTAATAATAAAGAATAATAATAATAATAATATCAATATCAAAAGGAATATTGAATGGGCAATACATATGACGTTAGGTACTGTAGATGCATCATTTGACTGCTTTGGTCCTAATGTTCATCAGGGTGGAAACAAACTGTGGATGTTCACTTTACATAGATCTTTCCCTGCTTATGTAGGCAGTATTTTGCCCAAATGAGCTGCAAAGTAAACCAGACTTCACTGCAATTATCTAAAGTCTAGCTTTGTGAGACTAGAGGGTCTACTCAGAGGAAACCCCCAATGCTGAAAGGATGGAATTCCCACAGGAACTCATATAAGCCGAATTTAGCTCAGTAGTACATACAGTAGTATTCCTACCCCTATTGATGCTGTATTTAAAGCCCTTAAGATTTGGGCACCTAGAGTGCAAAGTAACTGCACAAACCCTCGATCACTGGACATGGGGCCGTTCACTCCAGTGGTTGCCGCCGCTTGGGGACCAGAGCTGCTGTCTCCGTGGTAACGGTATGGCACTGAGGAGATCGAAAGCTGAAGTTCAGCCGTATTGATCTCTAGCTGTTCCCTCTGTGCGCAGTCACTCTGAAAAATGGAGAACGAGAGACGGAAAGTGAAAATGACTGAATGGTGGAGTCGTTTCCCGTTCGTTTCCCATGGCTCTCAGACACTTAAGAGACGCGCACACAAACATACGTGGGCCAGGAATCAAAGGTGTGTATGCTGACAGGAACTGCACACTGTATGTAGTTTGAGAACTTCTTAACCTACTTTTGAAAAGAAATAATGTCATTTGTATATTCCACGTGATTTGAGAATGATCCAAAGAGCATCTTATGCTTCATTCGAATGTCTGTGCGAATGAGTCACTTGATCACTGTGCTTATTGTTTGAATATTCACAAAATTTCTGTGTATTCTGTTAGATTTTTGTTGTGTTCATCATTGTGTTCGCCGTAAATCAATGGAATCTTTGTTAAAAGCATCATGTTCTGCAGCGCAGTTTGATGAACAGGTTAAAGTTCTCACCATTTCTCCATCTATCATTTTCTTTTTATCGCACCCCCCCACCCCCCACCCCCCACCCTCTTTCTGTCTCGTTTGCTTTGCTTTATTCCTGAGAAGAAAGCCTCCCACACTTTTATACAAAACTGCTGAAATTGTATTGAGTGTCATCCTGAATGAAATGGATGGAAACCTTGACCAGTTGTCACCCCCTTCAAGAATCCAGGTGCCTGCGAGCACACAAGCGAGTTCACTGTGGTTATTTGGAACACAGACCCAGGCAAATTGACTCAATGCTTTTTGTAAAGTTGACAAATTAACGTCTTCATCTGCGCTCATAGCGGTCGTGTTGCCTTTGGCGTTTTGGATATTGGTTTCTTTTGAGCGAGAACTAAAGAGCGGGTCCGTGCACGCGGATGCCATAATCTTCCTCGTGTTGCGAGGAATGTTTTTGTCATCTTTTAAAACTTTTTATTACTTACTACTTTTCACTGGCTGCTTGAATCATGACTAGTTGTCTGTTCAAAGCACTGCAGAGGACTGTTAAAGACTTTTATGGGTTGTTAGTTGGTTTTGAGCCACTGATGGTGGAAATGGAAGTGTCCGCTCTTTGAAGGCCAGAGACGGACAGTGGCGGCAGCCCTGCCACCCCCCTCCTCCGGGCCGTGGAGAGACGCTCTCTCTGGGCCACGGCTAATTGTGGAGAGTTCAGGAAGACCATCATTAGCACTCAACGCCACACATGGCCACCAGATGTGTAGCTGGCCATAGAAACTGCCACGTTTCTCTCTCTCTCTCTCTCTCTCGCTCTGTCACTTTCTCTCGTTCTCACATGCCTCCCCCTTCATCTTCCAACTTAATAATCTGCCTTTTGTTTCCATGCAGGCTATTGTTCATTAAGATGGCCTCTGCCGTGTAAGAGAAGTCACTGGGTACTGAATAGCATTCTTTGTAACAAAGAGACGAGAGAGAGAGAGAGGGGTATAGGGCGGGGGTGTGGGGGGGGAATCTGGGGGGATTTTGTGTGTCCCTCTGGTATTTTTATGGCTTGTTTGTGCAGTCTGAGAATTGGACATTGTAGTTTGTGAGACAGACGCGGTACCTTTCCCTGTCCGTTAACGATACAGTCACACTTGACACTTTAGGTCCTTTAAACCTGAAGTTCATATGGACACATCCATAGTCGTCTGGATTAAACGTACCACAGAATTTGTTGTATGGACATTAAGAGTCATCAAATAATGCCGAGTGCGAGGTGTGTTTTTACTTATGTGATCATACGAATTACAAAGGTCCAGAATATCAAATCGAAATGTTTCGGGCCAGTGTTATTACAGATTTATTTTATTTTATTTTATTTTATTTTATTTTATTTTATTTTATTTTATTTTATTTTATTTTATTTTATTTTATTTTATTTTATTTTATTTTATTTTTTTTATTTTTTTTATATTAGATTTTTTTTGTACTGTTTTATTTTTGTACTTTTTTTTGTTGTCTTTTCAACCTTTTTTTTAATAGTTTTCCTTTTGTAATTGTTGGCTTTTATTTTTCTAGTTTCAGTTTTAGTTGTTTATTTTTGTTTGTTTTAATAGTATTTAATATTTTGTTTAATATTTTAGGGCTGCCAAAGTTAAATTTAAGTATTTAATTTAATTATTATTTAATTGTAGTATTTAATACAAATATTATTTAATTGTTTATTTTATTTAATCTGCATTTTCATGTTTAATGCAGACTTTAAGGTTAAGTTTTATAATATACAATGTACACTAACATATAAAAAATTTAAATGAATACATTTTATTTTATTTCAGTTAGCTTTGGAGTCACAAAAATGTCTTTTAGTTATACTTTTTTTACTTTCAGTTTTTGCCAGTACTTCAGTTTGCGACTTAGCGTAAATGTTTTTTCTTTAGTTTTTATTAGTTTTTTCATAACACTGGATTGTGCTCTTTTGAATTGAACCAGTAAGCAAACACCCTAGCAACACCCTAAAAAAAAACACTTAGCAACCATATAGCAACACACTGACAACCACACACAACACCTTATCATGTTGGTGAGTGCACATAAAGTGCACAGACATTTTCTTCATAAAATGTCCAAGTTTAGCTGTACAGTATGTAGTGGTGTAGAACATGCTGTGCAGTGGATATTTAACTCTGTGTTTCCACGTTTTGCTATGTGAGTGTGTGTATTAATGCAAGCGTTTATGCGTGTGGATGTGTGTGTCCATGTCCTTTTAAGTGAATGTATGTTTTGTATTGTTTCTATTTGTGTTTGTGTGAGAAATAAAAAATAAGTTGATATATAATAAAGAACACTAGACATTCTTCGGGGGTTCTGCTCCGATTTCAGAGAGGCAGCAGTTGCCATGGCACTGTTTACAAACACTTCTCCCTCCCTTTAGCCTTTCTTCCCCTCAAGCAGAGGAGCTGTTGGGGAGGTGAGTACAATCGATTCACAATCGAACCGGCATTACTCTGTTTGGAAGCTAATGCACTTTCGACTGAACTGGAAGAAAGAGGGGGGGAGAGGGAAGGGGGGGGGGAACGCACACAACAAAAACCAGTTGGAGAATGTGTTACGCCAAGGAAAAGAAAGGGTTGTATTGAGGCGGAAAACATGTTCTCTGGGAAGAAATCAATTAAAACGAACCTTTAAATTACGCCGCATGGCCGCGCCGTGTCTGTTAGGGGCCGGGGCACTGCTGTGGTCTGAGCGAGCGACGAGCCGCGAGGGCCCACAACCGCTGTGAAAAGTGCTGCAATAATGGCAGACTGGTGTGAGATGTCAAGTTGTGGCTGGTGTCTCAGCACTAAACTTTCTTCTGTGTGGGATTCACTTGGTTTGCCGCCAAATCCTCATTGCGTATGGAAGGCGTTCCAATTTCGGTTCAATTCAATTGTATGCATAAGGAGTCTTTCACAATTGCCATTGTCACCAAGCAGATTAACAGAATTGCATGGAGGTGTCGTGCTCGCATACAAAACGGTCTCAATTGAATATTTATGTCTCAGAAAATGAATCCCTCCTGCACGCTAAAGCCATTGCTAAGAAGCCTGTTATGAGATGTAGATGCATAGTTTACTTAAATTTAAATTCTGTCATCATTTTCTCACCATAATGTCTCTTTCTTCTTTTAGAAGTTGTTTTGATTAATGTTTATGCTCTGCTCCATACAGTGAAAGAATTTGGTGGCCAGGGGCTGTCAAACTTAAAAAATGAAAATAAAAGTAGATACAGTAAAGTACAAATGAGTCTTCTGAGGCCGCTCAATAGCTTTATGTGATAAATAGACCAGAATCTTAGACGTTAATCGCTTAAAGGGATGGTTCGGAGTAAAATCAACCTAGGGTCCTTTGCACCATGACATTGAGCCAGACACCCCCCCCCCCCAGAAGCCTTTTTTCCCTTGGTTGAACATTTTTAAAGAGCTTATTTCGAGATATCAGCCGAATGGCTTAGTGCAGGCGCTATTGGCTCTAAATTTGCATATCGTAAATTACCCCACTAATAATGCCCAGAATGGTACCAAACTTCTACAGTAATACAAATAGGTTCTGTACTCATAAAACGAGGCATTGGAAAGTTTGTAAGTACATCAGGAGTTTATTTAAATAACACTTGCCTGACGGATCATGCTACTGCTAACCCGGACACTGACGTCACTTCACTGAGTTGAGAAAAGCACATAAAAGTCCTGACAGAAAGCGATGCATAAGGATGTAGTGTAACGACGAATTATTATTTTTTCCGAAGTGTTGACAACTTAGTGTTAACTAATAATTGTTATAAACTGATACTACCAACAAAATATTAGTGCATTCCTGGAACTGGGCGTCGTTACACTGCATCCTTATGCATCGCTTTCTGTCAGGACTTTCACGTGCTTTTCCAAAACCACTGAAGTGACGTCGACATCCGGGTTAACAGTAGCATGAGCCAAAAACAGTCAAAACCAAAATAACCAATCAACCAAAACCAAAATAAATAGTGTTCCAACCAATCACCGACAGGGGTGGGTGTTGTGAGGCAGCCGTGCACAACCGCAAAACCTCACAACACCAACCCCTGTCGGTGATTGGTTTATTTTTATTTATTTTGGTTTTGAGTGGTGGTGAAACCAACTGTTTTTGTGTGCAGATCTCATAGGCTGCCTATAGAGACGCGTTTTTTTGACGGCAGCTAGCGGATCGTTAGGAAAGATTAGATGAATGTGATCATTTATGTTTGGGCCTGAAATCGCTGATACAACCTTTAAGGTGCAATCACATTTAATGTTTCGGAGGCAAAATCCAGTCATTTCAAAAGGAATCCACTCAATGGCAAATTTCATGTGAGGATGAAAGCTTTCCCCACACAGATTTCGTAAATGGTTCATGTTGGTCACATGGATTTGCCATGCTGCTTAGTTTGAAAGTGACTTTAACATCTATCACTTTAACATTTAGAGATTAAGATAAGTCCTCTTGTGGAGTTGAGGATGAGGGTTCTTTATCTGAGGGTCTGAGATGGGCCTCCTTGCGGAGCTGCGCTGTAGGCCCTTCCAGTCTGTCACAAAGACAGGCCTGTATACAGTCAGGATGTGTTCTCAGTTATGCGTCCGTACCACAGTGTCTTGTTTGTACAAGGCTGGCCTCAATATTGTGCTGTTCTACAAGGCCGTGTGGCTAGACACAGCTGAGTGCCTCTCGACGGAGCCACATCAAAGGGCCCTGTATTCAGAAACAGACAGGTTGAGCATGTTACCTGTGCGGAACGGCTGTTTAGAGATGGGAGGGCTGTATTAAATGAAACATATTCAGCACTCTCAGGTAATTACATCAGTATGTAAAAGTCTAATTAGTGATCTCCAGCGGGACACATCTACTGACACTAATTAAATATAGTCAATCCTGCATTCCTCTCAACCTCACCACTTACACACATTCAGATACCTCACACATCACACAGACAGGTGTGTGTGTGTGTGTGTGTGTGTGTGTGTGTGTGTGTGTGTGTGTGTGAGATGTGTGCCCTGGGCTCAACAGTAAGGTTTTATTCAGATGGTCGGTCAGACCAGTAGTTCATATTTTATTTGCTCTAAATTTATTATTTAGAGATATATTCATTGTATAAATCAATTGCATTTTTAATGTCATTTTGAATTCATATTTTTACACTTAAAAAAGCATCATGACATTGACCTTTTTACCAAATAAATTCCTAGTTGATGGAATTCATCTAACTTCGCCTCATGTGACTGAATAATTCTACAAATAAACCTAAAAACTAACCAGTGGATCAAGACCATTGCATAATATTATGTTGATGTTGAATATAAGAACACAACAAGATCAACAAATGTAAGTATAACACATAACTTCCCTGAAACTCTCTCACATTGGCCTAGGCTGCACTTATAAATGAATACTTCTGGCCCTGGTGTGTGAAAGCTGGTATTTAGGAAAGAGGGCAGGGAATAGATATAGATCAGATACAGCTGAATGTGTGTATTGTGTCTCCGTCTGTTTTAAGGTTCGACTGTGGGCCTCCTGTGGCATTTTTTCGTCTTTCAGTCAGTGGCCTTTGACCCCGAAGTCCTTCTCTGATGACTGCATTTGTGTGTGCGTCTGGTTTGGAGTGACTTGTGCACGGTTACAGTACTAATTTACTACCCCACCGTTTGTGTCTCTTCTAATTAAGGCCAAGTCATGGCAGACTAGAGCTGGGCCCCATCTTACGTCTGCTCCTTGTTATACATCGAGCCTCGCACACTCTACCACACAGTCACACACACAACCGGAGAGATTACCCTCAGGTCCAGTTTAATCGCTTTCTTCCTTCAAGTGCAGGCTCAGGGGCGGAGCATGCTAATTCCGGCAGGGGGTCGCCAAGGTAGCGAGGGGCTGCAAGGGCGGGACAATGGCAGTGTGCAGGGCATTGATTTGAACCATACCTCTGCACATTCCTCCACAAAACACAATGAAGTGCATTATCCTGCTCGACTAACCCCCCTTCATCTCTACCCCTTTCCTCTCCTCTGTCCAACAAAGAGCCTTTCACCCGGTAATGTCTAAAGCTTCTCGTCCCACTTACTAACTGTTCTCACCTTGAACACAGCAACACACACATATGTATACATGTCTACATATACAGGCCAACATTGTCACTTTATATACATTGGAACCCCAACTGTAAGCTGTTGTGTTGTCATACAAATATTATGGTTAAACTTCACCCAAAAATATCAATAAGAAGCAGTGTTGTTGCTTCTTATTGATATGGAAAGATATTTCCAAGATATTTCCATTATTGATATTTTTGGAAAAAAGCAGTTGTTGTCAACTAAAACTATTAAAAATCATTTTCGTTAATTGAAATAAAGCTTAAATAAAATAAAATGAAATATAAATATAAATATTCGATAGAAAAAGTTAAACTAACTGAAATAAAATAAATATAAAAAATATAAATAAATAAAAAAAGCTAAATAGAATAAAAACAAAATAGCACAAAACAAAATTACTAAAACTTTTATTTAAACTTAAAAGAAAATGACTCATCCTCACGTCATTCCAACCTGTGAGTTTTTTCTTCAGTGGAACATAAAAAGAGATGCTTTGAAATATTTTCCATGCTGCTCTTTTTCAATTAAAGTAAAGCATATTGCGACCAAGGGCAATAAGGCTCAAAAAAGTACAAAGCAACACCATAAAAGCACCATAAAGAAAGTCCATATGATTAGTGTGGTATAGTTCAAGTCTTCTAAAGCTAAATTTGCCCCGTTACAACTGATTACATGCAAGAGCGAAAGGTGCTTGATGTCATTGTCAAATTATGTCATGTCATGAGGTCGATTAAATAATTACCTTTTTTTTTTTTTTTCGGGTGTATCGCCCCTTTAAGAAACAGGATGAACTGTTTCCTGCTTGTTTTTAAGATGGCAAAATTCCGTAAGACTTGCTGATTTTTATCAATCTATCAACTCAATCGGGGGCCACAAAATGACAGGGAATTTATCTTTGTATCTGTTTCTTAGCAAATACAGATTATCCTTTAACTCGTTTGTCAGTATGTTTGCATATCAGTGGGAGTGAGAGAGCAGAAAAACACTTAAACCATTTTATCAGACTCGTTCGTCGTGTAAACAGCACAGAGTAAACAGTGTCGAGTCCAAATCTACTCCAGAACCGTTTGGTTAATTAAAGCCATCCTTCCCCGTGTACAAGCGAACAAATCAGCTGTCTTAATTATGATAATTAGCAGCAACATCCTTTCAGATTCCTGCACAAAAAAATGGAGAAATTGAATCGCATGATGCCACTCGTTAACGAGGTCGTCAGTCAAGCAGCGCAGCTAATTACGACAGGAGGGAGATTTCTCTTCAAAGAAACAGTGATTTTTCACCAGCGAGTCAAGGAAGACGCTCACACACCACACCAGGGTTTGCAAATGCTATCTCTCTCTCACACACACACACACACACACACACACACACACACACACACACACACACACACACACACACACACACACACACACTCACTCGTATATCTGGACTTCTGCTTGTAAAGCAACTCTAGGGAGGTTTGTGAACTTGTCAGCCGGTTTATATTTGTAGTTCTGTTCTCTTTCACTAACCATTTGGATGCCGTTTCAAATGGTTGACTGCGTCTCTGTGCAGCCCGTCGGGGTCATTCCAGAAGCTTCAGCTCCCATTTAAAAGAACAAGCTGCAGCAGCCTCTGTCTAAAAGTGTACATCTGTATTTGAGAGAGACAAGAGGATATTGTAGATGTGCACTTATGTAAGTGTGTTATCTGTGTGTGTGAATGTGTGTAGAACAGGGCTGATTGAATTAGAGTAATTAGAGACAGCTCACAGTGTCAGTATTAATCACACTGCAGTCTCATTATGGGCCCTGCACATCATTCCTTTCATCTCGTAATGATCCTCAGTCACCAAGTCACACATATTAATCCACATACCCCGTTTCTCCTCTCTCTCCGTCTCTCTCGCTCCCTCTTACACACAGACATACATGCAAATGTACACATAGGGCCTATTAAAGGTAACCCCTCCCTCCACACACACATATTTATTTTATTCAAAACATTTGTTTATAATTTTTTTTAATTCATTTTTTAAATTTTTTAATTTTGATTCTGATTTATTTTGATTTTTTTATGTTTACTCTGATTGATCAGCATTTATCAGTCATAAAAATTAAAATACTGAAAAATGGCTGTGTACTACAGTATGTAGCTGTAAAAAATATGCATTGTATATATTCACATTTTTCCATACTACATTTTTTTTTTTTATATATATATATTTTGTTGTAGTAATACCACAACAATATAACATATTTTTCTATTCATAATTATTGTAATATTGTTACGGTGTGTGCAGGCAGGCAGACGAAGACACAGAAGAGTAAGGTTCCAACACAAAGTTTACTTATAATCCAAACGGGTAGCAATCCAAACAGGTGGCAGAATAACACGTATGCATAAACGTGACCGGACAATGAGTGCAGGAGAAGGTACCAATATAAATAACAAACTCAAACAAGATAATTAATCAAACACAGCTGAAACAAACAAAGACCAACGAGTGGCGGGAATCTGAACAAGGAAGACACGTGAAAAATGAAAACAAACTGCGAGTCCATGAAAACAGAAACTAACTGAACATAACAGTGACAAATATATTTTTTAAGGACCATATTAAAATTACATTTTCATATCATAAATAGCAAAAAAAAATCTTTTTTTTGTAATTTAGTTACATTTTTATGTAGTAAGTGTGTGTGTGTGTGTGTGTGTGTGTGTGTGTGTGTGTGTGTGTGTGTGTGTGTGTGTGTGTGTGTGTGTGTGTGTGTGTGTGTGTGTGTATACAGAAAGCTGTGCACTAGCAATGGCAAGTTCAATTCATCAATCTCGCTGACAGAAAGATTGCAAAAATAGACCTTTGTTAAAGGAACTCAAATCACTTCTAGGGTGAAGTTTGCCCATAGGGATGTAACAACTTCATTTTGCAGATATTTTCTATGACCTGATAATGCCAACATTTTTGAGGCTCAGGCAGTATGCAGCATCCATGCAGTGAAACATGGTGGATACTTTGGGGGATCATTCTGGAAATGGGTAAACTCATAAGGATAATGGGGAAAATGGATGGAGCTTAGTCCAGATAAACCCTGGAGAAAAGCATCCTGAAATCCAGACGAGTGCCTGGACCTGGAAGATGATTCAGATTCCAACAGTGCAATGACCTGTAACACACTGCTGTAGTCAGACTGGAGTGGCTTGAAACCAGAATGGTTAATGTCTTGGAGTGGCCCAGTCAATCTCAAACAACTGAGCACCTGTGAAAGTACTTACATGCTGCTGTTCAAGAACTTCATGGGGAAAATTTGACAAAAATGAAGATACACGATGACAGACACTCAGAGATGTCTGACATGACTGCCATTAACATCTGACATGACTGCTGACAAATGTTTCCACACTTTTAACTCTGAGGGACAAATACTTTCCTACTTCCATTGCAGTTCTTCTTGTAACACACAGTTCCTGAGGTAACTGATGTACACTGTAAAAACGAAGATGGCAAAAAGAACATAAAGAACTGTGCATATGCACATTAACCTGTATTCTGTAATGACTGTGTGTTGCAGACTGTTCAGAGTGATCTGGCCACACATTCACACTCACTATAGAGAGGAAGGGAGACAGGTGAAGTTAAAGACAGCTAGGCATCGCAGCTTATGGTCACTTCTGAGATTTTACAATAGTAAATAAAACCTAGTAAACGGACACATCTCAATTCTACACCAAAAACGGGAAACTTGCACTTGTTGTCACACGGCGAAGTTGTCACAAGGACTATTTCTCTGTAACGGTAAGATTTTGCATGCGTGTGTGTTTTCTCTAGCTTTCTTTTTTTCTGGTAACATATCTCACAGAACTTCTGTGCATACCATATTAAAATAGTAATAATATTTTTGGTTTTAATAGTTGTTGGGTAAACAGACAAGTTGTCACATTTTTGTCTGCAAACAAATTTGTTGCCCAAACCAATGTTTTCATATTTTTATTCATGATATTTTACATTTTGCATGGTTTCTGATTAAATTTTGCTGAAAATCCTACTCTATGCTATTTATGGCAGGTTCCATTGTGTCAACTTACCCCATTAAGTGTGACAAGTGTGGCATTGTCAACTGCAGTACCTGTGTATTTAGTGAAGTGTACAGTATTATTTATTTATTTATTCTCTACAATAACAGAAATTACACATGCTCTGTAAGAATGTATCCAAATAAAAGAAAAATACATTTAGTATTCTATTTTATTGTATTGGTCATTTGGAAATGACAGATCTCTGGTAGAAATATTAGTCAATCATGGACCGATATGATTTCAGAATGTCCACAAGCTTGGACTAAATATGCAAATTAAATGTGAACTTTTATATTCCTGACATGATGAGTATCAGTCTGCTTAGAAATATGTATCTTTAGAAGTTAATGTCTATTGTGTGTTATGACAATGATAAATAATTAGCTTGCAGAAATGCTGAGATTAATTTCTGCTCATTACGTGCTGAACTTGTTTACACAACAGCAAAGGGAAAATATCTCAGTTGAAGGAGAGCAAATCTCCAGTGTTCCAATGTCATTTAAGTTTTTTATTTTTTTATTTTTTTATGTCTCTGAAATAATTATTTGGTTTGAGAAGTGCAATCCCTAATAAGGTGTATCAGAAAAAAACAACAGGGGAAAAAGGAATCAGGGGAGCAGCGTCTTTTGAGTACAGCCACTGTGTTTGTGTTAATGAATGCAGGTTGGGTTAATGACGAGGAATAGACTTCAAACAGCGCAGTGATGCTGTCTGTCTCTGATGGGGGTCTTTTTGATGCTTTTTCATAACCGCTTCTAAGGATAAAGTCTTTGCATAGGCTGCTCTCGTCTCTATAGCGCACGGTGTCACGTACATGCCGAACTTTGATCAGGGCTTTAGGTCAGCAAGTCTGTTGTAGAAATCGGGAGTAGTGATTGGAGACTGAAAATGGCTCGTCCAATCACTTACAGCCGTCTTCATTTGCTTGAGAGAGATGCAGTGTGACAGTCCGTGAAATCATTTAACAGGTCTGCTGAGGCTAACAATGTGGGCTGATTTTGGACTTTTAAATAACTTAAGGCATTATATTATCATTAGGGTAGTAGTTGTTGTTTTTTTCTATAGGAAGCGTGTGGTGTGTGAATCTCAATACAAGTCAGACCCCATCTGTACCTAGAATGTGAAGTGATCCTTAAATACATAAATATCCATATGATTTTAGGGCTGTCAGAGTTAACGTGCTAGTTTAATTAAACGCAATTGAACACATTTACGGCGTGAGTTAATTACCACCGATTAAATTCAAGAATGGTTGCTGTTCTTGCATCTATATTAATGGGATTCCTCAGAACGGGATCGTCTTATTTGTGGGTTCAAAATGACAGCCTCGTATCTGAACCCTCCTTCATACCTTTCTATATCTGCGTCTGTTTTTACACCCTCTCTCAGTCTGTTATTTCCTATCAGTCATTCTCTTTGCATCTGTCTTGTTTGATGACATAAGTGCATGTTATCTAGCGGACTGAGGGCTGTTTAATTTGATCTAACCAGATGAAAACAAAACGGGCTGTTCCGTCACTCATCTCTGTTCTATGGACTTATTTCCTTCCTTCCTTCCTTCATTCATTCCTCCCTCCTTTTTCCGGTCTGCTTCTCCTATCATTCTTTTGTATACACACCCATTTCATTTGCTTCTCCTTCATTTCACTCTCTCTCTCCTTCATTTGTTCCTTCTCTTTTGTTCTCTCAATCAATTTTTTTTTTCTCCCCCACATGCTCTATCGTGCTTTCTCTCACACTAATTGTGTTGTGAAACACCTTTGCTGTGTGTTTCTGGGCCCGAGTCCATCAGGGCCAGTGTGTGTGTGAGTGTGCGTTTGATGTGTAGTGCTGTCCGCACTGCTCTGTATGCTGGTGAGAAGGGGATCATTATGTGTGCTTGTATTCGAGTCGTTTTTATTTAAGATGCCAGACAATGGACTGGTGATTGAAGAAAACAGCAGGCTGACAATGAGTCTCTGTGTCTGATAATGCAGCACCATCCTGCCGGGCAGCTTTAGGAGGGCCCCGGCTCATTGTGGCTCCGAGGAGAAAGGGAGAGAGGGAGCGAGAACAAACCCGCTGCTTAGTAGGAGGAATATTTTGTCGTGGTATGTCATTATTTTGCAAATTTGTATTATCTCATCATGTTGTCTTCATTGTAATTGCGGCTAATTAGAGGGCTAGTTAGAGGCCGGGCTTTGAGGCTAGCTTTAGCGTGAAAGAAGCCCGCCGATTAGCACTCTCCACCGGAGGAAGCACAGAAAGGGGAGATTAATCTGGTTACCTTGACGACACTCGCTTCCATCTGCGAGGAACAATGTGGTTTTGTTTCTTTGGATCAGTTCGGATCAACAGAACGTGGTGCTCTTGCTTTAACAATGCCCAATTCTGTCTAACCTTCTCTGTCGCCCTCCTGTTTTGGGCCCCCTTGCCACCTCCACTCCTTCTCTAAATCTTCATCCCCTCATCTCTTCACTACTCAGTTTTCTTGCTTCTTGATGTCCCTGTGATTTTTCAGACTCTGTGACTTTTAAAGTCTTTAAAGTGTGTGTGTGTGTATTAGGGATGGACATTGTGATTGTTTTTGTCCACTTGACGCATAAAAGATAATTGATCGAACTATTCAAGTACTCGACAAATGCATCACCCAACTATTTGACAAGTAAATAATCGACTTCTCGAGAGGTAAATCACCTAACTACTCGACAACTTGACAGATAAAGCATCTCACCACTCGAAAGGTATACATCATCTGTACTCGCATACTCGACAGGTAAATCCTCTCACTATTTGAGAACTTAACAGATAGATTATTCAACCTCTTGACAGGTAAATCATTTGACTACTGCCAAACTCGACAGATATAAATCATCCAAATACTCAACAGTTAAACAATCCGACCACTTGACTGGTAAATTATTTGATTACTTGATCACTCGGCAGGTAAATCATGTGACTACTCGAGTACATGACAGATAAATCATCTGATGACTCGGGTACTTAGCACATACTACTACTACTACTACTACTACTACTACTACTACTTGAGTAGTGTACATATGCTCATTAAAAATAATTTTGTCTATATACATATACAGTATGTTTGACTGATCTGATCATTGCTGTTATGATTGAGTACTCTGGTACATGTTGTCCATCCTTAGTTGCGTGTTGATTGAAAGGCAGGAGAATGTGTGCTGTGACAGGCGGAGGTTACCAGAGGTTGTGACCTTGTCACTCCAAGCCTGAAGATTTTTCCCAAATCCTCCTCTGGGCTGAAAAGCACTTAATGAAATAATACACCCGTCTGACTGTAGACCCAGCTTAGGGACACCCCTCCAAACACCAACCGCAGAGACAGTGAGCTGTGAGCCTGTACAGTGGAAGGGAGAAGGCTTTTAACAGTAAAAAAATAAAAAAAAGTATTTTGTTTTCTTTGTGATGGGGAAGAAAAGAGAGAAGGAAAAAGAGGAAGAAAATCAGCCTCTCGTTTCACATGTAAGTGTTCATTGTGATGAGCAGTTAGAGTTGGAGCACAAAACGCTGTCTCTCCATCTGGTGTTCACTTTGCACTCTGAACAGAGAGAGAGAGAGAGACAATTGAAAGAATGCCAGTGACATCTGCTCCCATGGGCGCCACAATGGAGATCCATAGAGATCATACTCGCACAGCCCTCACTTACAAAGACACCACTGTACGTGTGTGTGTGTGTGTGTGTGTGTGAGAGAGTGTGTGTGTTCACAATCCATGTGATCTGGGACTTCACAGCATCTTGACAAAGCCATGCCCATTGTACTCTCCAAAGATGGAACTCTTCAAACTTCTGTTCTCTATTCTAATTTAGAGAAATGTAGCAAAATACATTTATTTATTTATTTATTTGTGTTTGGATATTGTTGACAGTCTGTTGGTCTGTCAACTTTATGCCATTGTTAAAAATATAACATGTGTGTTTCTAAACGAGTGAAGGCAGGCATAATGTACAATCAGCCTGTTGTTATTGCAAAAATAAACCCAGACAGGATGATCAAGCTTCTTTTTTGGAGATTATGACCAGGTGACTATACATTATTCTAAGGTAAAGATCATTGTAACCCACTAGTAATGACTCAAGTATTACCAAATCCTTCATAAAGAGTTACTAATTATTTGGAACAGTATTCTAAAGTGAAAAGCAAGATAACTCTCTAGTAATGACTGAAGTCATTAAGCTTTTAAGGTTTTTAAGGTTTTAGATATTGATTCAGACGGATTTGGTAACACTTGACTTGAGTCATTACTACTGGGTCGCCATGATCTTCAATTTAGAATACTAATATACATTTTTAGTAATTCCTTTAGAAGGAAGTAACACTTGCATCATTAGTGGGTTTAATGATCTTCATTTTAGAATACTGATCCAAATAATTCCAGCAATTCCTTTAGAAGGATATAGTAACACATTACCATCCAAGTCATTTTAGGGAGTTATCATGCTTTTCACTTTAGAATGCTGATCCAAATAATTAGTAACTTCTTTTGAAGGATTTGGTAATACTCGAGTCATTGCTAGGTAGGTTACAAGGATCTTTGCTTAGAATTAATTATACATTGTGCATTACTCTCATTAATTATAAACCAGTATATAGTAGTTCTTATAGTCCTCTGGCAGGTATAAAAAAAAATAGTAGTTACTGATTAGCTAATAGTGAACTACCTCATTCAACTGAGCGCTGTTACTTAATTCGTTAATCAGAGTTTCTTGTTAGTTAATGGTAGTAATTAGAATGTTAATATTGCGTTACTCATTTGTTCCAGTGTAGTTATTCAAATGACAGTATTCTAAAGTGTTCCCCCAAAAATATATTAAATAGGAAAGTTATTTTAAATTGTAGTAATACATCACAATATTACTGTTATTACTGTATTTTTGATCAGATAAGTGCAGTCTTGGTGAGCATAAGATACGTTTTTTTTTTTTTTTACTTTTATCTTACCAACCCCAAACTTTTGAATGGTAGTGCATACAAAAATATGTTCATTACTTTTTACTTTGGACAATTTATAAATGGAACTGTTTTTGTAAATTCTTCCAGTTTCAACCTGAAGTACAACAAATGAGGGTAAGGCTAGTTCGTGTATGTGGGTTTGTTAGTGTGGGGGTGTGTTTTTGTGTGTTTCTGCATACTTATCTTTGAGGAAAATTTCCCCTGTTGTGTTTCATGTGCATTCAAACCGGAGTCTGACGATACGCTCGTAATTTTCGTAAGTCATCTCTCTCCAAATCGCTTCAAAGATTTGCAGAGTGCCAAAGATTTCCACCGTTTTTTTTTTTTCCTCGGGCCAGTTCTGGCGCGGTGCAGCAAGGCGTGATGAACAAATAAACAACAAAACAAAAAAAGAGAAGTGCAAAAAAACAATATATGAACAGAAAGTGTTTTTTAAAGGACCTCTGTCGAAATGAACTTTTAGATGTGTCTTCAGCTGCACACATCTGCTGCGTGTGGTACATCTGTTCTTCAGCCACTGAAAGCTGACAGGAAATATCCTCATTATTGAAGCGTCGCTGATTTTTCATATTCACTCGATCATTTGTTCACCCACCTGTTTATTCGTTCACTCATTCACTCTCTCCAAAATAGCAGCTTGATTTGAATGTAGAGTGTCTTGTGTCTTCACAGAGGAAATGAGGGTGTTTTGTGTAGAAAATTGCTGTGGTTTGAGTTTACATATGGAAGCCAACTGAAATGTTGGAATTTGGAGCCAAGATGGCGCTCATCATGCACTTGACCAGATAGAGGGTGTGTGTGTGTGTGTGTGTGTGTGTGTGTGTGTGTGTGTGTGTGTGTGTGTGTGTGTGTGTGTGTGTGTGTGTTTGTGTGTTTTTGTGACTACACCTGATGATTATGCCTTGTTTGGCAGGAGCAGTGGGGGCTATCGTGCCACGTCCTCTCTATGGTCTGCTTACCGTCATGGCAACCCAGCCATGGCCCCGCTCTCTTAATGGCAGCGTTTATGACATGATGTCACCTGTGTGAGCAAGCTATTGTTTGACTCCTGCCCACGTGGCATTTTCCTCCCAAACACATGGCCTCTCTGTTACATATACACTTAGAGGAAAAGAAAAAGCAATGGGAGCTGGACCGGCGTGTTTCACACTGCTTTAAATTCTACTGCTTGAGTCATGACTCCTTAATAACCTACGACACATCAATGCAAATTGTGTCTTTTTCTTCTTCTTCTTTTTTTTACTCTGCCTCATGTTGTTCCAAACATGTATGATTTTGTTTAATAAGAATACTTAAGAATGTGCTACCGGCTCTTTTCAGTATAATGAAAGTGAATAGGGACTGGCTCCAAAATAAAATTAAGTGCTATATACCAAGTGTTCATAAGTCATTCGAGCCTTGTGTGAGAACCAGACTGATGTTTGAAAAACAGATTAGAAAATCTGAATATCTGACCTAGCTCCTACTGGCACATTCATGATGATGTGGGAGGTATGGTGATAAAAATCTTTTGATTTGAATCTTTTCACTGATTCAGTTGATCCAGTTGACAACAACTTAATGATTTGTTCACAGGTCGAATTGATCTGGTTGTTGAGTTCAACTCATTGATCCAGTGAGCCTGTCACAGCAGTTAACAGCTGAAGTTAAAAGCTCAAGAGAAGATCGAATGACTTAAATTTCACACAAATATATTGTGCAGTATGACTTCAGAAGACTTGAAACATAGTAATTGAGTCATATGGAGCAATTTTAAAAGCCTTTTTGAGCTTGAAAGCTCCAGTACTCATTCATTGTAATAGCTTGGAAAAGAGCAACCAGCATATTATTCAACATTTCAACACCTTTCACGTTCCACAGTAGAAAGTCATGAAGGTTTGAAACAACATGATGGTAAGGAAATGATGACACTTTTTATTTTTAGGTGAACTAAAGTAGTTTTTTTTTTTTTTTTTTTTTTTTAAATCTAATAATACTTTGTCACTTACATATCATGGGACTTAATAGAACAGCCTTGTATCCTAATGAAACAATCAAAAGTGTGTGTAATTATGAACTGGGTGTCCGTGGAGATCAGCGAACAGATGGGAATTAGTCATTGTTGAATATCAAAGAGTGCATGGCATCGGAAGCAGATCCTAAAATCACAGGGAAGTGACATGGGAGAGAGATAAAAAATGAAAAGTACAAGCAGTATAAAAGATGCAGAAGAAACAGAGCGAACCCTCACCTTTAGAGACCCGTACCTATAGGTATAGATGCTAATGAGATCCCTTTTTGGGAGGGGGAGGGGGGTTAAGGGTGATAGAGAGTATACCAGGGTATTGTCTACCCCAAACACACACAGACACACACACGGCCCCCTCCCCTCCTCGTGCCATGCAGTCTGCTTGGCGATGCCCTCTGTGCCATCTGTAGCCTGTGCCCTGTGTGCGTGCCCCTCCCCCGCCCTCTGCACTGTGCTGGGTGGGCTTAACCATCTGTGTGCCAGAGGGGGATCACAGGAAATGGACATTACACACAAACGTACACAAGCACATATACATCCACTCTGCATGGATGAGCCCTAGCTATTCCACCATGTATTCTTAACGGAAGTCCTGTATGCTGGTAATAATTTTATTACCTATATATGAGTAGCTAATTTAAGTTCAAGTTTATGCTTTGTAAGGTAAAATGTAGTGACCAAAATAGTGGTCAGGCCAATTAATTGGCTAATATTTGGGCCTTTTTATCTCAATGGTGATAATTAAATTCTATAACTAAATTGTATTTTTATTCTAAATTGTCTGTCTGTCTGTCTGTTGGTTATATTCTTTAATTCTTTTTGCGTACCAAATGCTACAATTATAATTTTATTATACACTTTTTATATTATACAAATATGTATTTAGTACATTATTTTATTTTATATTTATTTTTATTTATTTTAATTTTATTCTTTTATTTTTTGTTAAATTAATTTTGTGTTATTTTATTCTTTTATTTTATTATATTATATTATTTTATTTTTCTTGCCAGAGACATTTGTTTGCTCATAATTGGTCAGTCTTTTAACATATCTATTGTTTGTGTGTACCTACTTTACCATGTTTTGGGGATACATTTGTACACAAAAGTGAGATAAACCTTACCATATGTGTATATGTATATGTATGTGTGTGTGTATATATATATATATATATATATATATATATATATATATATATATATATGTGTGTATATATATATATATATATATATATATATATATATATATATATATATATATATATATATATATATATATATATGTGTATATGTGTATAAATATAAAAAAAAACCGTAATAATAAAGTAAATGAAATGGGGTTGTTGTTGTTTTGTAAATCTGTAAAAATGTTAGGGTGTGGGCTAGGGTAAGGTTACAGTATTCAAAACTAGCATCGCAATGTCCCCATTTGTATAGCCGTGTGTGTGTGTGTGTGTACAATTATATTATATTGTGCCATGGTGAACGTAGTGAACACATATTGATTACATTGTAATCATTCCATTGTAAAAACATCGCCTCTTCTGTTTTTTTGTTTTCCTTTCTTTCCTCCCCTCTATTATTATTTCCGCTTTCCTCCTTTGCATTCCCAGAACCCTCCCTGAGGAAGTTCGTGCTGGATGGCAGTATTTGAGGGTATTTGGCAATCTGGGAATGGGGAAAAGTCTTGGATGTTTGGCAGGTGTGTGTGTGTGTGTGTGTGTGTGTGTGTGTGTGTGTGTGTGTGTGTGTGTGTGTGTGTGTGTGTGTGTGTGTAAGGAAGGATCTAGGATGTTTGGATGAGATTACATGGCACCATGTCTGACAGTTTGGCATGGTAAATGTTGGCCTTATGTGTTTGCTAGGTAGTCTAGGAGATTTGCCGCTCTGAGGGTCAGCAGTGTCAGGTGTTTGGCTGAAAAGTGGAGGTGGTGTGGGGCTTTGAGCTTGTAGTCCTCGGGAGTTGACAGGACCGTGGTGGGCAGAGTGGAGTGTTTGGCGGCGAGAGCGTGAGGGGCAGAATGGGTGTTCTGGCAGCCGGGTCCAGGATGGACGGGGGACGCCCATGGCACAGTGAGGAAACATGGCTGGAGGATTATGCAGAAAGAGAGGGAGAGAAGTCTGAGCGGCAGAGGAAAAGCTGAGAGAGAGAGGATGTGCCTCCAGGTGAACAGGATTAAGAGAAAGATCTGTTTGCAGTTCCCCTCAGAACTCCTGTTGTCTCTCTCTCTGCCTTTTCGCTCTCCCTCGATGGCTAATCGGCTTCCTCAAAAGCAGTCATTGCAAACATTACAGTTCCCCAGAACAAACAGGAACGCCACCGCCGTACCTTAACTTTCTCTCCCCAGAGGAAAGAAAAATTACAAATGAGATCCCTTTGATATCGACATTGCTTTTCCTAGACGGCAGTAAAATGACATGGAGAGCAATTGAAATCCCCTGCTTCTCAGATTTTTATCCCGAGAGAAAGACTTTAGTCTCACGTGTTGTTATAGCTGTATAGCTGTATATGTTGTATAGCTGGTAGCTTGTTTTCACCTCAGAGATTTTTTTTATAAGAAATAAAGTCCCATTGTGAGAGATAAAGTTGCAATTATGAGAAATATAGTTTAAGTCAAGTCACCTTTATTTATATAGTGCTTCATACAATAGAAAAAGTTTCAAAGCAACTTCACAGTAATAAACGGGAAAAGAACAGAATCAATGATGCGAACATCATCAAAAGCCCTATTCGGACGGTACTAGTTTTTCAGGGGGGTCGTTAGACAAATTTGTGTTTCACAGCCGTACTTTGCTATTTTAATCCCGTCCGAATCTGCCAAGTCTGTGTTTTTCTCACGCAACCTCTGTAAATATTCCAAGTCAAATTACCATACTGTTTTTCGGCAAACTCAACATTTCTCTGAGAAATCTAATCCTGTCCTAATGCGAATGTCTGTGATTGCTGATCTTGTGTTATCCTAACACTTCTCCTTGTGTGTTTTTGACCTAGCTGAGCTACCGTTTGCGCACCAATCTTCGCCATGCTTTTATTTCGTTTCAATATGGATGGTATCAGTGTCAGGAAAGAGTAAGATACTTGTCTAGATTTCTCTGCTCACTTATTTACTATAAACAGCCACTGCTATAAACTTGTGAAGTTTACTTGAATGTTTTTTTATTAATTTTTTTATATAATAAATTAAAATAATATAAACAAATAATTAATAAATTAAAAGACATGATGCACACACTGCACATGAAATTCTGTAACAGCCACATCTAGAAAACACACACTCCCACTTCTGTAATAAACACGGAGATGTTGGTCCCGTCCGAATCGGTACATGAAATCACAGACGAACAGTGATAAGAATTGTAACTCAAACGTCTTTTAGAAAACTCCCGTCCGAATAGGGCTAAAAATGAGACAAATTCACAGAACTCTACAGAAGACAATACTGTCATTATTCAGCTCGAGTCAGTTCGATGTTGATTCAATTCAGTGTCTCTGTTGCAAAATTTGTCAATTATGAAATAAATTTGATTCAGCTATACAGTTGCAATTACAGGCTTCTGAACATGTTGTCTCCTCCTGAAGTTCCTGAGGAGATCTCAACAATATCTCTTAACTAAAACCTCATTTCTCGTTTCTCAGGTAGACACAATTGACTTTTTAAACAATAAACTCTATTTTCATTATGCAGTAGAGCTTCGGTCTTTGCTTTATTCACCGTTAAACGGCGATTGCGGTGGCAGCATCAGAGGCGTGGAAGCAGGCGGAGGATGAGGAGGTGTTGTAGCTGCAGGCTGGAGATCTGAGAGCTTCTCGCAGATGGACTTTTAGAGGAGCTGCACAAAGCCACTGTGGAGAATCATCTCAATGCTGTTTTCTCCCTCCCTTGTTTTCCTTCCTCTTTCCTGACTGTTCTCCGCAGGCACAGAAGTGCCGAAGCCGTTTAGAAGCATGTGCTCTTGAGTTTCCTGGAGAGAATTGCCAGGTATATTCTCTCGGCAAACTCTGTCACACGAAGAACTCAGGACTGACACTTAAAGGGGTTGTATAATGCCCTTTTCACAAGATGTAAAATAAATCTTTGATGTCCCCAGAGTGTGTATGTGAAGTGTTAGCTCAAAATACCCCATAGATATTTTTTATATAGCATGTTAAAATTGTCACTTTTTGCACGTTTTTGTGTCTGTCCCTTTAAATGCAAATGAGCTGCTGCTCCCAGCACAGAGGGCATAGCTACAATAGTGTATTTTTACCTCACACACACATGCACTGAACATTTCAAAAACTTTTAGCCTTTTATGTTCAAACCGGAGTCAGACAATGATGGAGAGACTCAAGAAGAAGTGACAACATTTCCGAATGTTTAGTTGATTAATTTATGTAGCTTATTTGTAGTTATCTTCTAGTCATTGATTAGCATATTCTGTCATGATAATCTATAAATTGTGTTCCCGGGGGCGGGGTTTATGTAAATTTTAGGGTTGGTGATGTCACTAACCCGGGAGGAATCTCGTGTAGTCCCTACCAGCCGTTTGTTGTAGTCCTTAAAAAGCGATTTCTTTAAAATAAAATATCTCCCTTTGCTTTGAACTTTGAGCTTTGTAACTTTGCAGATGTTGTTTATGCTCAAACAGCAACATTACACACTAACTGAAGTTAAAAAAGGGAAATTATAATCAACCACCCCTTTAAATTTAAAAGCGTCTGGGCTTTTGGGAAGAGTTCGATGTACTATGTAGGCATACTTTAATGCAAGGCTTTCTCGCCTGTTTACCCAGATCATTTAATAGGAACTAAGCTGCAAAAATGAGTCAACAGTGGGTTACACACAACTACCAAACACTTTAAAAATAACCCAACAAAATGCCCAGCAGTCTGGGTAAAAAAAACAACAACAAAAAAACACAGTAAATTTGACATTGTAGCCAGTTTATGAGGTATCAGGCTTGTGTAACCGAAGTACATCGAAGTACAAATATAAATTTCCCCAATGTGTGTGTTTGTTTCTTATGCTCACCAATGATATATTTGATCAAAAATACAGTAAAACAGCAATAATGTGAATTTTATTACAATTTAAAATAACTGTTTTCTATTTGAATATTTTTTTAAATGTAGTTTATTCATGTGATGGCAAACCTGAGTTTTCACCAGCCATTACTCCAGTCTTCAGTGTCACATGATCCAACAGAAACTTGCACATGGTGCTCCAGAAAACATTTATTATGTTGAAAACAGTTGTGCTGCTTAATATTTTTGTGGAAACCATAATATATAGTTTTTCAGGATTCTTTGATGAATAGAAAGTTCAAAAGAACATCATTTATTTGAAATGGAAATCTTTTGTGAATTAAAAATGTATTTACTGTCGATTTAATGCATCCTTGCTAAATAAAAGTATTAATTTCTTTCAAAAAGAAAGTAGAAAGTAGGTTGAGTCTAACACAGCAGTTTAGTGATAGGAAGAGTAGATGAACAGAGCAAGGTACGGATGAAGGAATTGAGAGAAAGGATGGATGGATGGATGAGTTCCAGGGGGCATTATCGTTCGTCATTATTTGAGCTCATGCAGTGCTCCATCGCGGCTCTAATGGCGCGAAGACACTTGGTGTTTCTTTCCTCTCTTCACTCTCTCTCTTTCATTCACACTATTCTTTCCCAAGCCTGGCGCTGCAAAGTAGTTTAGTCTGTTAGAGCTTGTTTCAGCCTTGTTATGTGAAGTGAAACACAACAACTGTCTTGTGAGTACCTGTAATCCAGTAGACTGGTTCTTGACTGTAGGTTCATGGTTGTAGTGGTGCGACGTCTTCGTTGTAATGCATTTTGTAGTACCTGAGTCATGTGAGGTTGTATGTCTCTTTGAAAATGAAATGAAGCATAATTTTGCCCTCCAGGTTGTGAATTTTCTTCCCCTACTGGGAGGAAGCACATCTCCCTGGACTTTGAGAGAACAAATGTGCAGTTGTGTTAATATTCATGTCCCCCCTGTACATTCATGTGTTTGTGTATCAGGAATTGGACACTACAAAACAGTGTCAGAATGTGTCATTGCAATATAGCAGGGAGTTTTAATCTTAACAGACCCAGCGACCCCAATCCAGACTCAGCCAAATCAGGGATCAGTGTTAAAAAGGATTATTTCATTAATAATCTTTAATTAATAACATCAACATTATTATCTTCTGTAATGCTGAACAGATCAAAAAAGTGCCAGTAAAGACATTTATAATGTTACAAAAGTTTTCCTTTTCCAATAAATGCTGTTCTTTTGAACCTTCTACCATTTACAACATTGATAATAATAAGAAATTATTCTTGAGCTCCAAATCAGCACATCAGAATGATTTCTGAAGGATTATGTGACATTGAAGACTAGAGTCACGGCTGTTGAAAATTCAGGTTTGCCATAAGAGGAATACTACATTTTAAAATAGAAAACGGTTGTTTTAATTTGTAATATTTCACAATATTGCTGTTTTTATCAAATAAATGATTTGGTGAGCATAAGGGACTTCTTTCTAAAAAATAGACCGAACAAAACAGATGCATTGGGCAATTTTATATTTTCTCTCTCCTCTACTGTTTCAATGGCAGTGTAAATAAAATGGAATATATGATTCTTTTTGTGGACCCAAGGTGAAGAAAAAGGGATCGTTCACCCAACGTTTGTTGTTGCTGTTTGTGCAACACAAATCTGTGCAGTTTTACAACTGGTTGGCGGGTCATTCACGACTACAAACGGGCATTATAGACAGCCTAGTGGGTGAAACAGAGAAAAAACTTTATTACAACCCCAGAGCGCCTTGCAGACACATAAAAGTGTAAAACATGTAAAAGCAGTTGTTGTGTATTTTGTGATATGTTGATATTTACCATTGCAAGATGACTGACAGCAGCAAAGGACAACAGACAGATTTTTCAGTGTGTGTGTGTGTGTGTGTGTGTGTGTGTGTGTGTAAAGCCGGTCTTCTGCTGAGGAGGGAAGATAAGGACTCTATCTTAATAGCTTCTCTCGTCTGCCACTCAGCCATCAGACAGAGATTTCCTCTCTCTCAGTCCAGATAAACGCACTTCACAACCTTGTCACATGCCTCACACAAGCCAAAGAGAGAAAGAAAGGAAGAGAATGAGAGATGGGCAACCGTAGAGATCCAGAGAGGATTAAAATTAAAATGCTGTCATCATTAACTCACCCTCATGTCATTTCAAACCTGCATGACTTTCTTCTGTGGAACACAAAAAGGAGAAATGTTTCGGAACGTGCTGCTCTCTTTTCTTTACAGTGAAAGTGAATGGGGACTGGTTTCAAGCTCAAGGTTTCAAGCTCAAAAAAAAAAAAAGTTATCCATATGACAAGCCAACCAGTTGTGAATTTCACAGATTTGGCAGTTTTATTGTAGGCTTTTCACTGGCTTCATTCTGTTAAAGTAGAAAAAATCCAATTTGTGAATGAACCATTTAGACCGGATGAAGCTAAATGAAGTGACCTGCACATTTCTCAAAATATCTTCTTTTGTTTTCCATTGAAGTAGTAAAGTCGTATGGGTTTGGAACAAAATGAGGTTAAGTTAATAATATGTGCAAAAATGTTAGATTTTTGAACTACATTATTTTGATCTGTTTGATATTGTGAAGGATATAAATACTGTTTGGCTTTAGTAGAACTTCCCTGATTTTGCCTCTTAGGGGGTAATAGCTGAATTATAGCGGTGTGTGTGTGTATGTGTGTGTCTGTAACGGTGTAAGGGAATTGTTTACTGCCTGTCTGTGTCAGACCCTCAGTACTCGGGGCCTCTAATGCAGCACAGCTGTGAGGGGGCTTGGACACTACACATCTGCTGAAGGGACCTATTGTGTGTTTTCATATGTGCGTTTGCTGGATGCATGCATTTGTGATAAACGGATAAAGACGGAGCCCACATGCATTTTCCTTTACATTTGTAGTGTTTTTTTTTTTCTTTCTTTGCATGTATGCAAATACCTGCGTGAGCATATGTGTGCGATGCAGTATAATTCTCACATAAAAGCCTGTGGTTAGAAAAGTGAAGTTGGTAGATTTGCCGGAATTGAACGAATCAGCCCATCTGGAGAGTTTGAACCTTGAAAGCACCTGCCTTCTCCATTCACGCTCCTGTTCTCTTAAAAAGCCATCTTCATCAATAGCAGCCTTAAAAGTGGATGAAACTGTGTGGAACTGCTCTTTATTCCTGTTCTGATGGATTTTCTGCTCTGTCTTTGTCTCACTGGCTGTTGTTGATGTTATTTCAACTCTCTTTTTTTTCATTTTCATCTATTTCTCCATCACCTTGCAGCCTTGACTCGAAAGATCGTTAAAATGTTTAACTACAGATAATTGCTACCTGAGAGAAGCTAATTAATTTGCCGCTTATGCTGGTGTGTGCGTGTGTGTGTGTGTGCGCGCATTTTATTCACTACGTTCTTTTCCCTTTGAAACATCTCTACAGTATCCTGTCTTCTGTCACCACTTTGTATTAGTGCTTTCTAAATCAAGCATCACTATTACTATTGCTCATATTTGGAGTTAGGGATTGAAACAACCCCTTGTACCTTAGTATTAAACTTTGCCAATGTTGTCCAGCACAGTTTTGTCCTACAGACATATATGAAATTGTGTGGCTTATTGACTAGAATTGTGCTGTTTCTAAACAATCAGACGATTTCTGCATGATTGGCGGATGTATTCCCACAGACTTTTACTGAAGGAGGGATTGTTTGAAGACTTTCATAAACTTATGTGTGTATATATACAGTATATACACACACAAAACCACAGGAGTTACAAGTATTTGTATGTATTAGGGCCGTTCTGCAAGCGTACAATTTTAGCAGGGGTCAGGCTGGGTCGGTGTGTGCCTTGAACATTGTCATGCTGCTAACAATTTCCTCAGTGATCAACAGGAAAATGCACAAATAATGTTACCACAATGCCCTAACAACATTATTACTGTGTGTGCTGGAGAGGCCAGGTCACAGTGCTATTCTAAGGTCACTAACTTACTCAATAAATTGGATTATCTACCAAACATGACATGATTTTTTTTTCAGGCTTATCATAAATTAAATGCCAATGCAAAGACAATTTTGTTGTAAATATTACCGTGACTTCAGGAGACATAAAGGAAATAAGATGATTAGTGTGTGTATGTGTATGTGTATGTGTATATAAATATACTGTATATACACACTAATCTTATTTCCTGCATGTCTGTGTGTAACTTCACAGACGTACACTAAATGTGTCTGCAGTATGTTCAGAAGGTAGACTGCAGTGTTTGTGAGGTTGAGAAAAACTGTCACACTGTTTAAAGTTCACCGTTAAAGTCTTGCTGCTGTATTTCAATCTGTCAGACGTGCTTTCCTCCGTTTAGAAGAATAGTTCCTTCTCTCTCCCTCTGTCTAACTCTCTCTCTCACTCTCTCCTTCTCTGTAATAAAGAGTGACAGGGGCAGTGTGTTAGTTACACTGTGAAAACACAAAGCATACAGCTTGCTTAAACTCAGATGTGTTTGTGTGTGGTTGACATGCTTAAGCTCAGCATTGAGGGTGAATTCAGGAAAAATGGTAAACCATCTCGATTTGCCAGAATTGAACCTAAAAAGCCTTGGGTTTCACCTAGGTGAACCTAAAAATGGTTCAGGCCGTCTTAATATTTTCTTATTTTATTTTAACATTTTTGTTTAGTTTTAAGGCAAACCAACCCCAAAAAGTGAGGAAATTTTGCTAAACTTTGCAGACGTCTGAGGACATCCTAAAATGGAAAAATGACTGGAAAATGTGTCAAATACATGAACATTTTATATTTTATATTATTTTTTATATTTTACACTTAGGTTAAGTGTGTAGAAATGAATATTGTTTTATAAAAAACAAAAGAAGCCTATGATATTGTACAGCCCCGTTTAGATGAGCAAAGTATGAGTGTGTTTGCGTTTGATCATAAGTGTGTGCATTTGATCAGAAGCACAACAGAGGGACACTGTGGCTGAAGGAAGGGGGCAGTGCTGCTGCGTGTGTGTGTGTGTGTGTGTGTGTGTGTATGTGTGAGTGTGAGTGTGAAGCTGCGCTCCGCGCTACACCATGTCATGCTGGCCCTTTAAGAGGCGATCTAGCAGCTTAGAGCCATAGAAGAGGGGTGGAGAGAGAGTGTGAGAGAGAGAGCGAGAGAGAGAGAGAGAGAAAGAGAGAGGGGAGGGAGTGCGAGGTTCAGCGTGTGAGAGTGTGTGTGCAGCAGAGAGAAACAGAAACAGTCTTTGGTTTTGCGAGAGGTTAGAGGAGCACCAGGCAGCGTGTATGTGTGTGTGTGTTCTCGGAGGTCCCTGGGTGTTGGACGCGTATGTTGTCGTGGAAGGACTCCTGCATCTCAGACCCCTTGTTTCAGCATGCTTACTGAGCCTGAGCTTCCTCAGGAGTTTAACAGGTACGTTCACACACTGACGCATGAGACATTCACTTTACCAAGCCGTGCCGGGTGGAGAGAGCGAGGGACAGGCTGATAAGCAGGAGAAAGTGCGCGTGTGTGTGTTAGTCTAACAAACAGGCTACTTTATTTGTTTGTGTGGCATGTTTAGAGCTTGCTGTGTGTGAACGTGTCTGTGGTTTAGAAAAGAGAAGAAAGTTGAGCGTGACTGCGAGATTTTTGTTTTATAGACGCACTCAGTGAGCATGGAACGCTGGGACTGTCTTCTTCATATCCCACTTTGAAACTAAGTTGTAAATATCTCTAGTGTCTGGTCTAACAGGTTACATGCCCTTTTGACATGTTTGTACACTATATGTCTATCTCCCTGTGTGTGTGTGTATATATATATATATATATATATATATATATATATTTGTGTGTGTGTGTGTGTGTTAGATGGTGTTTGATAAGGATCGGTGATCTCCCGTCAGTGTTTCCCTGGCACACAACCTTTCTTTTTTGCTCATGTTGCACCTCTGGGTAACACGCTTGGAAACCAAAAGTCAGGGGGTTTTTTTGTACAGGTTCTTTTGTACAACTTTCTTGCTTTGCAAAGACTTGCAGTCTTTTTCCCATTTGTCCATGTTGTTTTAATCTCTGTTTTTGTTGTTTTATTGTGGCCAGATGTCTGCGTTGGCCTTCTGTTGTGGTGGTCCGAGGTGGGAAATGTTCTCACCTACTTTAATATGTCAACAAAAGTGGCTTTGCTGCCGAATAAAGAAGGTTTTACTTTAAAGCTCCATAGGGAAGATTATCCATAATACTCAGTTTTAATGCGAGCTTCACCCCCCAACACACACACTTTTTTTTTTTTATTGCATTAGAGCACTGCACTGTTTTACCAGATGAAACTAATCTTTTGTTCAGCGATAAACTCTGGGGTTTTATCCCTGAATTAAGAACACATTTATATGTCAGGAAAATGTGTTTTTAATAAATCATCACGCTCTCTCTGGGGGGAGGATGAGGAGAGGGGGAAGAAAAAGATAACAACAACTATGAGGAATTAAACATTTAAAGGATTACATAGGAAAGCAGAATGTATAGTGATAAATGCAGGGATTACAATGACTTAGAAGAAAAGGATGGTTAAACTCTACTTTCCAGTAATGCTGGCTGTCAGTGGTTAAAGAGCATGAGACTGAGTGTGTGTGTGTGTGTGTGTGTTCGTGTGTGCGTGTGTGTGTCTGCGTGTGTATCTGTGTCTGCGTGGACGGGAGCGAAAGCGCAACATTTGTCCGTGTGGAGTGTATGTGTGGCTGTGTGTGTGTGTGTGTCTCTCCTGTTCTGATGCTGACTGTTTCTAAAACACAAAGTCTGTTTTTATGTTCAATTTGTACAGAAAAAAACAGTTTTTATACGAGAAAATATTATGAGACCTAAAAAGGAGGAAATCATGATGTTTTATGCTTATGTGATTTATAATTATTGTTCGTATGTTGACATCCAAGAGCACTGAAAGTATTTACTTGATTTCGTTTTATGAATGCTTAAATTATTGAATTAAGATGAACCTAATTTTGTTTTTGTTTTTAGAACACTAGTGCAATTTAAGATGCAAAAGGTTTTGTAAAAAAAAATTGTAATAATACGTTATATTAATATTTATACAATGTACATTTATTCATTAAGAATATTTCCTGTTTGGTATTGTTTATTTTATATATTTGACATCTAAAGATACAGGATTAAGTGTTTTAAGTTATTAAGTGCAAGTTATCTGTACTATAAATAAACAAATTCTAATTAATATTGCTGTATCTTAAATATATTAAATACATATATTATATTAAAATATTATGATATAATATAATAACTGTATTATTATTATTATTATTATTATTATTATTATTATTATTGGTGTGGTAGTTTGAGTGAGTTTAGTTTTATTGGAGGATCACAGAGGATATTCTATGGCCAAACTGTCACATTCCTCAAAGAGAGAGAGAAAGCAAGTGAGTGAAGGAGGGAGGGGGAAAGGGGACTTTAACACTTCTCCATTTGTCTCCCTCCTTTAATGGATAGTTGTGTTACATCTCTCTCTCTCTCTCTCTCTCTCTCTCTCTCTCTCTCTCTCTCTCTCTCTCTCTCTCTCTCTCTCTCTCTCTCTCTCTCTCTCTCTCTCTCTCTCTCTCTCTCTCTCTCATTCTGTCTCTCTGTCTGTCTGTGGGTCAGACAATTCTTCCTGGTAAAGATGCACAGAAAACACTGTGGGTTGGTTCACCACTATGCGTGTGTGATTGAACTTGCTGGTGACAAATGTGGCTGATGCACTTCAATTTTTGAATCATTCAAGTCAAAGATAAAACTGATTAAACCACCAGCCTGCCTTTACCTCTGTCACTTAAACACACATTATAGCAAGCAAGCTGCTTTGTAGAATACGCAAAGTGTGGCATTATGTAGTTAAAGAAAAAAAAAAAAGAGGTCCCCATGAGGGAACAAGCTTGTAAATCATACAGAATGAGTTTTTTTGGAAAATGTAAAAATGCAGAAAGTTTTCTGTGATGGGTAGATTTAGGGGTAAGGGGATAGAATATGCAGTTTGTATAGAATAAAAAACATTATGTCTATGGAGAGTCCCCACAAAGATAGTAAACCAGACGTGTTTGTGTGTGTGTGTGTTCTGTCTGATTGATGGAGGTTCTGGATCTTCTCTCTGGGTCATTCATTGCAGACTGGCTCCATTGTGTAGTCCGTGTTATGAGCTTTCTCAGCGGCTTGATAACCGTGTCTCCATGAAAAAAAAGGAGGGTCAGCATAGAAGAATGCTGAAGTGTTTCCTCCTCCCCCCTTCAGAAGTCTTCCCAGACCTCCCCTGTGCGATCAGCTGACAGTCGAGACATCCTCTGAGATAGAGGGGAAATTTAGGTTAAAGTCTTATTTATCAAGACCGAGAGGATAATAACACAGAAACCGTATGACATCAAGGTCAGAGGTGAGGGCCCAAACAATTGCATCATTGGGAAGGATAATAAACATCAATGGACTGCTTGGCTAAGTGCTTTCGTTTGTATCCGATCCTTCAAGCTGTATAATAACAGCTTTGTACATGCAGGTAAAGGAGGAGTTTGGCAGGAAGGATGTTGCGTACATCTTTTAGACATAATTTGTTGTTGTGCAGGCCTATATGAATGGAATGAATTGTACCAGCACATGTTTTCACAGCAGCCGGGGCTTCTGGGAGCAAAACACGATGGATAATCATTTGACGGGGATATCATATTCACAAACCCTCACTCACTCTAAAAGAAGGCAAGCAGAGGCTGAGAAAGTTTTCATAGAAGTTTCAAGTGTGTGTGTGTGTTTGTGTGTGTGTGTGTGTAATATGTAAAATGTCAGTGAAAACATGAGTCAGTCCAGAGAAATAAATAATTAGAGAAGAGAGATGACAGGAAACTATGCAGACAGATGAAGCGATGACTAAAATACTGGCAACCCCCCCTCCCTGTATATGTGTGTTGATGCAGCAGTTGCCTTGGCGCTGTGGGCACGACACTCTCGCTGGTGCCTTGTGTCCACCCAGCGGCAAACGCTCACCATTGCTTATTGTGCGTTTGTGCGTGCAAACGGGTTGTTTTTGCTTTGCTCATATGACTTTTGATTGTGTGTGTGTGTGTGTGTGTGTGTGTGTGACTTCACCTCCATGCCTAAACAGTAATGGCTGACAGTGACATTAGGCTCTGTGTTCTTGCCTTTTGTGGCGACGCTGGACAGGAAATTGGGGTGGCCCTGCAGCCCTCGCGTCAGAGGGGGAAACAGAGGCAGCTTTGTGTTTTCCCTGAGTACGTGTGTGAATAATGTGTGTGTATGTACAGACACGTACGTATGTGTCAAATGATTATTCAGTGACTTTAAGGGGGGACCAAATCTTTGTTAGCACATTTAGCTACCTATCAGCTATCTTAAAGACATTGTAAACCAAATTTTTTGTGATAGATATATGATGTGTAAATCTCTAATAAAGTAATGAGCTATTTTTGTGGTTAAAGTACCATCTAGTACAGATCCTATTAGCATTTTTTTTTTTTGGTGAATGTGTCTTTTTACCACTTTACTGTTACTGAGATGTTTTTTTAACGTCGTTAAAAGTATATGCACTTTTTTTGTTATATTTTTTCAAGCATTGATGAGTGGAAACGTGATCTTTAGATGATGTTCTGGAAAATTAACCCGCAGAAAATCCAAGTGCCCTCACAGCAGCGGCGAACACTGTGATTAGTGATTACAACGTGAATGATGAAGAGCCCTCAAAAGTTTGCACTACGGATGAATTTACTTCAGCGGAGTCGCTCTCTCTTGACTCGCTCTTCGCTTCCTCCCTGCTGCCGGCCGCTACATTCCCACAGAGAGAAAAATTGAGAGAGCTATAAATAGCTGTAAAGTAATATACTTAAAAGACTGTTCAAAACAGAGAGAGTTGGGCACAAATGGTTGATTGTGCAAAGGGGGCTGTCCTGACGGGACTATCTGCGACTTTATCGTCCTGGGAGCAGAAGATAAAGAGTAAAAAAGGGATGAGCACATCTAATGTCTGTGTGGATTGTGAGGTATTCTCAGTTTCCTTCCGAAGGCATTGCTGTTGTTATCTGTGCTGAACGGGCTGATTGTCTGAACTTTTGGACACACTTCGTTTCATTCCCACAGTCTGATAACAAAGAAGAGCTGACCTACCTAATGAAATAGTTATATTACACAGGAATTTACCTTCACCCGGTGTAATGATGTTTTTGATATATTTTTTTTATAATGCCTCATTAAAAAAGAAATATTGGCAGTGTTCGTGTTGATTTACTTGGGAGATATAAATGCCCCCTAAATCTGACAAAAACTTCCTTGGGGAATGCCCAGGGATGTCCTCAAATATAAAAGTAAAACATTTAATTAATATTTAGTGATAAATTATTCTCAAAATGTTTATTAATAAATAAATTGATGAATATAAAATATCATTTATTCTAAAATAAATCAAATGTTATTCATATGCACAGTTTTGCTGAAAGGCTTCAGTTATTAGGTCAAATAATCATTATTATTCGCATTATATATAAAAACGATAGATAGGTGTCTATCATGACTTTTTCAATCATTCTCTGTATATCGGAATGCTTTTTATCGTAGGCATTCATGCGACATCCGCAAAGCATCATCGTGCAAGTTTTTCTGTGGGCCATGCACATCCCAAGTGTGTGCGTATGTGACACTTTTAGCCTCTAAATTATGTCCTGTCATTAGAGGCACTTCTGGAGTGTTAACCACTGCTGATGGTGATTAGGTAAAGCTCCTAGATTCAGTATTTAAAGTGCAGCTCCACTCCGCTGTTTAATGGACCCTGTATTTTGGACGATTAGCGTCTGCGGAGAAATGTACATGTGATATGAGAGGGACTTAGGAAAGCGCTCAATCTGTGTCTAAGCTCATAGGGAAAGTGTGCCTTTAATCTGGGCTTAATGTACGCAGCCGGCGGGAGGGGGTCGAGTGGCACACACCGGTGGGGCGGCCATTAGCTTTTAACAATTAGCCATGAAAGTTAGCCTCTAAACCTGCAGTTCAACTGCGATGGGACTGGGTGCGAATGCTAAAGTTCATGAGATATGAAAAAGTGATGGCATTTTCTTTGATAATACACCCCGAACTGAATAATACTAATGTTTGGAGATTATACTGACATCATTTGTGTTTCGGCATATGTGTTTAGTCACCTCACCCGTATCAGCACGTTCGGCTTTGATATTCAAGGCTATTTATGAATAACGTAATTCTTAGCTTTGTGAAAATGAATGGCAATAAAGTTATTAATCCACCAGATAATGAGCGAAGACTGCTGTTAAAGTTTACAATGCAAATTAAGCAAATACGACTAGCCTGCAAGGAAGCTTCAGAGACTGTTCTTTGTGCGTGTGTTGTGTTAGCAAGTGTGTGTGTGTGTGTCAGCGGACAGGGTCTGTGTGTTTGGCAGGCCGGCCTTTATTGGAACCACAGAAGGATGGAGTGAAATTATGCTAATGGCTGCTAATTATGACCTTGGAGACCAGCTTTTCTGCCAATTTATCTGCTTAATAAAACCCTCTCTTTTTTAATCCCAACATCTCGACAAGCTTTAAATGTTTCATGTAGACTTTCCACCATGACAGGTCTGCCAACTTTAAATAAAATAGTGGCTATAACCTGCTCACCCGGGGAGCAGAATTGTATAGTAATTATACTTCAAAGGCTCGCAGGAAAATAGACATTTTATTGCACAAGAGGAGCTGTGAAAAGCTTCTGTCAATGGGCCGGCAAGGAAGTAGGGAAGAGAGAGGCAAAAGGAAGAGTGCACGAGACGGGGAAGAGCGCAAAAGAGATGCAGACGTGTCCAAAGTAGCGCACGGATAGGAAACAGCTGTGAATTAGTTGAAAATAAATGTTGAAGCTATTTTATAACACTCACCTGAGTATTTATGCAAGGAATATTGCACTGGGAATGGGAAATTATAAGAAATGGTTCTGAAACGGATTACGCTAAATGATTCCGGTTCCATTAACACTTTTAAGGAAGTATTTTCTTTTGTCTTTTAAAAATTATATACTGAACATAAATTGCTTTTTATTTACATATTTTAATATTGTTCTTTAAAGTATTTTTTACTACAAATCACTGATCTGAATGTGTTCCTACTAGCTTTCCAGCTACTCATTACTCTAATTTACTGTAAGTCTCACAAGCCTTAACTAAACAGTTGGTAAAACAACAGTTCTCGCTTCGAGTTGGATGTGACGAGCAATTTGCTGGTTCTAATAAGAACCGTTTCTCGATTGCCTACGTTTAGTTGAGGGTCGTGTGTGTGTGTGTCTTTGTTGGTCCTGATGTGTGTATTGGGGGTTGGTGTGTTAGAGAGAGCGGCACAGAGGTGTGTGTGTCAGAGTGAAACAAAAGGGCCCAGTGTGTATGAGTGTCTGGAGGTAGAGTAAACAGAGTGCTGGTGGAGGGGCAGACAGGCCGTGCGGCTCTGACGGCCCAACTGCAGTTTATACAGCTGCACTGACTGCTTTTACTGCCCCAGTGTGAACCAGCATACAGCCAACGTACCCCACACACACACACACGTTCACATTCATACAGCCAAATTAACACAGATATGGTCTCTAGTCTCACATTCGTACATATAATACACCTGTGTTACAGAATTTGTTACGCCAGAGCAGTTGCTGTCAGACTCTGCATCAAAGTGTATCATTTAAATCTCACCTGTACAGTCGAGACTGTCTTGAGCACATCTTTTCATAGCTGCCAGTCTTAGGTTTGATTGAGGCGAGTCTTTTTTTATCCCGTCCAGACGGTTAGAAACATTATATGGTGTTTGTCTTTACAGCTAATCTAAACCAAATAAGCAGTAAATGAGAGAAAGAGAAACCTTAGCAGCACCCAGGAGCTCAGCCAGATGTGGCGTCTGAGTCAGACCAGGTCTATGAGTATACCATTCAGTTCAGCACACGCAAAACGGACCGTACTGAGACTGTGGATGCTAGTTGATGAAGGATATTGGAGCGAAAAAAATAACTGCACCCACTGTGTACATATGTGAGTTTCAGTTTCTACCTCAGAGCATAAAATAAAAGGAGTAATTATGAGATGGTGTAATATAAGAAATAAGGTTTTTAAGGTATCAGGTCTGAGCTATAAAGTCAGTTATGAAATCAGGTTTATGAGCTATAGTCACATTGTGGAAAATAAAGATGTAATTGCAGGGGAAAAAGGTTACAATTGTAAGAAATAAGGTCACAGTTATGAGAAATGAATAATTATGAGACAAAGCCATATTGCGAAATATAAAATCACAATTGTAAGATAAAGTTACGAGTCATAAAATTATGAGTCATGGTTGCAATTGTGAGAGAAACAAAGAATAGAATTGTGAGGTAGAAAGTTGCACTGATGTGTGTACTGGTCGAAATTGTGAGATGTAAGGACACATTGTAAAAAATACAGTTGCAATTACAAGAAATAGTTGCAATGAAAAATAAAATTACAGTTGTGAGGTATAATTTCATAATTATGAAAAAAGTCACAATTATGACGAATAGTGACAATTGTGAGAGATAAAGTTGCAATTATGGGAAGTGTGTGGGCATATCATATGAATGAAAAGAAATGGGCTTCCATAACTTTGCTTATAAAACAGCTTATGGAGAAAAGCAAAGTTACTACGACACTGCCGTCAAATAAAATTTGCTTGTCAATTCTTTTAGTTGCAGAGTACAAGCCAAATAAAAGTACTTCTCTCCATCTCCCTTTATCCTTGTTTGTCCTTTTCTTTTAAAAGAGTGGTACTTATTCCCCAGGGCCATAGTAACACTAGCTCCAAGGCTGAGAAGCGTCTATGAAAGCACTTAGGCAATGCCGTAAGCCAGATGAAATCTTATTACAAGAGCATATTCATTTTTCCTCACCATGCATTGTGGGAGAGAGAGTTCATTTAATAAATGCTTTTTCTTCCTGAAGGAACACAGACCGTCATCAAGGCCTATTTTCTCTGGCAGTGTCAACACCATATACACTGTCATTAACATCTACTGTGGCACACACGCTCACGCACACAACGTTGTCTGTCTGTGTTCTTGGCTAACGTGATTTTTGATGTGCGCTGGGCTGGCTGCACTTTTCTTTAATGGGCCGCTCGAGTCTTTACATCAAACAGGCTAGCTAAACACATTGTGTGCGGCGCTGCTACAGTAAATGGCTCTGTGATAGTGTAGGTGGGACGTGTCTTTGATGGAGGGATGGATGTGGACAGAGCTATGGCGTTGATGGCTGTCATTATGCGAGTAGTGTGTGTGTCAGGTGTGTGTGTGTGCGTGAAATGCTCCCGTATATGTCACTCACAATTAAACAACAGCCACGTCTCTGTCTCTGCCATGTCTTTCCTGAATGCCTCAGTCACTTTTCCTTTCTCATTTTTCCAGGATGTCTTCCAAGCGACCAGCCTCTCCATATGGGGGAACAGATGGAGAGGTAGTCATGGCGACAAGCAGACAGCGATTGGAGGATGAAGAGGTTGACGGACATGCTGTCATTCACTTGCCCCTGAGTTCGTACTGCAGCAAAGTGTCCCCGCGATCTCCTCGACTACTCGACAGCCCCCCAACACTACACGCGAACATGGTGAGTCGCCCCCCAGGAGACGTCTATACGCTCAAACCCCTCTCATACGATTGGATGAAGCCCTTATTAGCCCCTCCCAGTTGATTAATATGCATTTGATTGACTCCTCCCGTACAACTTGTCTCCCCATTGTCTCTCTCTCTTGCTCACACTTTTGGTGTGGAAATGCCCGTCACGCTCCAATGATGTCATAGGCAGCAAGACAAGTCGTCTTTTTGAATGTGGCCAAAATGAATCAAATGCTTGACAGTTCATCTGTTATTGCGGAGTGTGAGTTCATGATGGGTCAGTGTAGTCATGGAGGTTATAGACATTCATGTGCTGTTTGTTTAAAGCCATGAGATGAAAAATAAGCAAGATGGACCCTGTAACCCAGATTGCACGTCCTCACGTTAGCACGCACATGAGCTGTAGTATCTCTTCTGTGACCTTTTCCCCCGACTCCACTATCTCTCTCTCTCTCTTGATAAACTTGTGTCGCCACAGGCTTTGAGAATCAATTTGGCTGTAAAACAATGAATCAGTACTTAAGGAACTTAACAGTAAGCTAATTCTGCAATTAACTCTGATTACAGGGCACGCTGGACTCTGGTTTATTGTGAGAAACAGTTCCAAAACTGCAAAGTCCTCTAGCTTTCTCACTCAAGCGTTTCCTTCGTTCTCACTTTACACACTCGACTGCCAGCGCAGTGTGTGTTTGTTTATGACTGTCAGTTGTCTCACTTAAAGTCACTTGCAGTAAAACTACTACTTGGAGAAAAATGTGCAAAAATCTACAAAACACTACACCTGTGACCCTAATCCATACATATGGCATACAATTGATTGTTATTCTTATTAATCGTAATGTGAATAATTATGTATCGGTTACAGTGCAGTAGTTGTAATTGTTGTTTTATCTGAAAGACTAGACTGCTGTATCTGTCTCTTGCGCTGACATGACAGACGTGGCATGAAAAAGCAGGCGCACTGTATTTGATGTGGATTAATAAAGCGTATCCGTCTCAAGCACGGGTGGATTTTGGGGAAAGCAGGCTGGCATGTGTGAGACATTAAGTTTCCCTGAGCCGATCCACGCTGACTGGCAGAAGTGTTGAGTGAGAGAGAGATTTACACGAGTGGGGACTCGGAGGGGCTTTGTCACGGCAATTGTATAAAGTGATAGGGAAGTGTAAATCGACTCGGAGAGTCCCTGGGTAGCGCGCAGTGGAAGATTACCGCTTTATCTTGTCATTGTAAATTAACACGGCAGCGGCGCACACGCGCTTCAGACTCCGCTGACCTCTTCATCCTGAGAGAGAGAGAAGGAGGGAGGCGCGTGTTCGTGACGATGGGGTCAGCGGGCTGAACCTGCTACAATAGAAGTTGGTTTGGCGGTGCGCGTCCACGGCAGTCTGTAAACTCCTGCCAGTTTTTTTTTTACAGGCGGAAAGTAGAAGGCTTTGAATCCGAAAGGTGGAAAGAGCTTTACACGCGGGTGATAATAACGAGGTGTTAATTACTCTCCCTTTTGTCCAGTTAATGATTAGAGGCATTAAGAGAGGACGTGTTCATGTGTGTGTTTCACGTTAAGATTTGTACTTGGATGTGTCAAATACAGCCTTTCATTGTCAAAAACAACAAAATACCCATCAGTCTGGACTCTTCTTAAAAAGAGTCTTCTTTTTTATATAGAAAGTAAATCAATTTAATCCTTTGTTTTTCAGAATTCCAATATTAAAAGCTAAGTTAATTTGTTTTTATACTTGTAACTTTTATATATTTTTATATTTGTTATTTAATCATTTATGTAGACGTATGTGTGTGTGTGTGTGTGTGTATGTATATATACATATACATATAACAAAAACTACAAATCTGAGAATACATTAATTTTGAAGTTTCATACAAATCTATTAATTTAAGCCTTTTTATATGACATAATCTCATGTAAATTCCCTATTACAGAAGGACAGGGACGAGACAATGTATGGTTTTTTTTAACTGTGTGAAGCACTTGTAAGTCTTCATCCGTGTGCGCGAGTGTGTTCACGGCAGGATCAGGGCTGACAATAGCTCGGTTGAGCCAGGTTTAGAGGTGAGCGGATTGCACACACACGGTAGAGATCAGCAACACGGGCTTAAGACAACAGACGAGGTGTCAACACTGCAGGAGAGGAGAGATGTCCAACTCGAGCGTGTGTGTTTCAGCAGCGGGACTCTTGACAGTTTAACTGATAGCAAGCATAGAGGTTAGTATCCTAGCGCGTGGTGAACGCAAGCCAGAGAATCACACGGCCATGTATCGAGTTAGACTCGTTAGCTAGACGCTACCTGTGTCTGTAAAATAACTGGATTTAATTTAGCATATGGAAGCGTGCTTTATTTAGGGAGAGAGAACATATGAGAGAAATGCTCTGAGGGAAACAGGTTGGAATCCTGCGGAGTACAGGAAGGACAAACATTTTTTTTTTTTTAAGATGGGAGAAAAGAGGTGGCATTTAGAGGAATGCTGGCATCTGTGTTGAAGGGAGAAGACGAGAGGAAAAAACTAGAGGGGGAAAGAAGGCATTTTGCTTTTTTGGCAGGAGTTGAAGTGTGTTTAAATGTGCTTCTTTCACACATGAGCTTAAGAGGACAAAAGTTGTTTAATTCTGTCGCCATGCTGCCGTGGTTCAAGGATGAAGAGAGGGTCGTGGAGAGAGGCGCAGTTTCAGCCTTTCCACGAAGAATTGACATCTGCACAACTAAAAGCAGAACCGCCCACACCGCACAGAACAGCACATCAGAAATGCATATAAATACATATACTCACAAGCACAGAGCTTTGCACACTTATTCAAATGCGGCGTAAAATCAGACGCACACACGTAAGCAATGAGACGAAGGACAAAACAGGGGGTATTAACCTGAATATCAACCCTACAGTAGACCTGTTACTCAGTGTGCCTTATATTTAAAGATAGGGGAAAGAAAGCAACACATAAGCCATTAGCTCATCTGCTTCTTTAAGAATGATGCTTCATCTGTCCGAGACTTAGTGTCACGGCCGAAGACTTTAAAAAGCGAAGGAATACAGTTTCCTCCGACGCCATATCACCTTCTATTCGAATTGTTTTCTAGACATCTCTGGAGAAAGACGCAAGCTGCGGTTTGAAGTATGCAGTGGATTAGATAGATTGGAAGTGACAGGTGTGACCGTGTTTTAAGATGCATGCCACACTAAAGCAGGCAGAGAGAAACGCCTGCCATTCTGCCACTCGCTCCCACTCTCTCCCTGGCTTTCTCGTCCTCCCCTCTTCTTTCTATCTTTCTTCTCTGTTAGTTCTTTAACAGCGAGTTGGCAGTTTTGTTTGCGAATGACGGGGTGATCTCGCACCGCTTAGGTCATTCATGACTACAGAAGTCTCCTAATCGCAGTTCAACTACCCTGACTGGAGCTGATGGGGAAGAGAGGGATGAAACGAAGGGGTGTGTCGGGAAAAACATGCGGGTTTTTTTGCAGACAGATTACAGAAATGGGAGGAAATCAGTATGCAAGCTGTCATATTTTCCGTGTATCATAAAAGCCTGTTAAGATCTTTTAAGCCTGCCAGTCATCAGTCTGTTTGTGAATGAGTATCATTGTGAAATATCTCTCGGTATGCCTTCGTAGCGAGTGAAAGTGTTTCAGTTTAATTAGTTCTACAGTAATTATTATTATCATCATGATGATGATGATGATGATGATGGATTGTGACGAGTCAATCTGTGTGATTATATTCAGTATATCTGGATATATGGAGTGTTGACAACTGTATGTATCTGAATATGTTGTTTATTTTTCTGTTATGTGCAAAAGAAAGTGGCTGATGTTTTAAAAATAAAGCATATACATAGCTGATATTAATTAAGTGACAACATTTATTAATTTAATAATTTTATGAACATAATTAATAAATAAATTGAAGAAAAACATTGTTAAAAACAGCATATTAATAAATTACTAGTACTGTGACTGAAATTGAATAAATAAATACTAATACTATTAAACTTATATCCATTGCTACTTTTTCCATGTTGTATAGATATTTTGTTGATTAGATATAAATAAATACCATATAATCGGCTGATGTTCCATAAATTTCAAAACATTTAATAATGTTAAAACATTGTCATTTTATAATTTTTCAACATAAAAATGTATCATTATAATTAAATAGTAGACAAAACTTTGAAACTTTAAAAGTGCACATTAATAATTGCTATTACTGGTAAAAAATGTTGCACAGAATGAATTGTTTTGTTGACAGGGCCAAATCAGATAATTTAAGTCTCTATGTAAAATTGTATTTGCCACTGTTCTGTGTCTTCTGAAAGTCTTGTGTAATTCGTGTTGCATTAAGCTCTAGTAAATGAACCATCTGCTGCTCTCTGTTCACTCTCTGAGTTAATGATTAAAAACAGATGTCATTTTTAAAATCCAAGCAGGTGATAGAACCTGATCAATCCTGTGAACTTGAGTTTGGACTGATGATATTTCACTTTGCATGACTGATGCAGGTGGCACGGAGGAGCTGATGTTGATTGTTGAGGTGTAAATCTGGTCACTGGTTCCAAACACGTCAGTGGGATTATGCTATTGCCTGATTGGCTGAGGCTGCTGTCAGTCACACTGGTGGTAAGGTAGATAATAGATGAGGATTAACCAAAGATTAACCTTGATTAATGGACTTGGACTGTTGACCTTGTCTCCTAATACCTGACTTGTTTTGTAATTAAACTTTATAAACGGGATCCGGAGCTGGGTGAAAATAACGTTGTGTGTGTGTGTATGTGATAAGTCATCATCATAAATCTCCACATCTGTCATTTACCCAGTTTTCCCAATTTACCTAATTTGTGTGCATATAAATACATAAGCAAAAAAACACCAATGATAAAAATAAATTATATGTAATTATATTGTGTATATATACACTTTATATATGTATATTTACAATATATTATATAATGTTGTATGTGTGTGTATATACACAATTTTTATATAAGCATTAGTGTTGTATGCCATTGCATTTATGAAAGTTTCACGGTAAAAATGTCTTGTCATTTGTATTAATATAATATATCCCCAATAAAAGTCATTTTATGGCTCAGATCAGGTAGAAATAGCCCCTTAAGGCAACAACTGCACAGTTTCATTTTAATAGTGTACAAGCTTAATTCTGAGCCACGTTATGTAAGAAACCATAAGATGGGAACTGTTATATATTTGGACAGAAGATCAATGCATGAAACACTGAAGAAGGTGATTGATATTGCAGCTGCCATGTTGGTCAAGAACAGAAGAAAAAAAATGTGGTTGAAAAACTTGGATGTTCTTGTGTGTTTGGAGCTGATTCAAAGTAGAAAAACTTCCCTTCTCAGAAGAAGAAGTTCCTGTGATGGTGAAATGACTGAAACTTTTTGCGCTAATGATTTTGTCTAAAGCGACTTCAGACCGACAGAGGCAGAGAGAGAGAGACTTTCTACAGTCCAGATGGGCAGATGAGGATGAAAGTAAACCTAAACATGCCTCAACACTCAGGAAGAGGACGAAATAATTAGTGAAGGCCTGCTTATTGCTTTGTTTAACACCCTGTCTCTTTCTCCGTCTCCTTGTCAGGATCAGGATGGCTGTAAAGGCCTGGCCCTGAGCCCCTACCCCCAGCACAACTCGTCTACCTCACCCAGTAAGCAGCAGCATCAGCAGCAGGAGGAGGGGTCCATGCGGCCGGGCAGCGAACCCAGCTCCGCTTCAGCTCTGGGCACCCCAGAGAGACGCAAGGGCAGCCTGGCCGACGTGGTCGACACGCTCAAACAGCGCAAGATGGAGGAACTCATCAAGAATGAGCCAGAAGGTGAGTGATGGAGAATTCAATACACGCTTTGACACATGGTTGTGACGTTCGCATAGAAAAAGCTGTCCTGAAGCCTTGTTTCACCTAAATTCTCACCTGGTTTACAAAATCTTGAGAGCTGAACAACAAAATAACCTCTCCACTAATGAACATGTCGTATTGTGGTGGTTGTTTGCATATTTTGAGAACATATATTAACACCAACTCATTTAATTTAGCATCTTTATCACAAGCTACTTTTGATGCCATGGAAAGAAATTAAAGATTTAATATTTCTTTTATAAAGATTTATAGATACTTTTGATACCATGGAAATAAAAAAAAATTTAAAAAAAGTTTTACTTTATTTATAAAATTAATTGCAATTAATTTATAAATACTTTTGAATAAAGTAGTAATTTGTAATTTAAAGAATGAATTGATTAGTAATTAATTAATACATTGTTAAATAAAATTCATAGCAATCAATTTACATTTATGCATTTGGCAGACGATTTTATCCAAAGCGACTTACATTGCATTTCAAGGTACACATTTACATTCTTATCAGTTCTTGCTTTCCCTGGGAATCGAACCCATGACCTTGGCATTGCAAGCACCAACGCTCTACTGTTTGAGCCACAGGAAAGTTTAGCTTTAGTTTAACACCCTGTTGAATTACATATTTAAATTAATTTAAAGATGTTTAGCATCGTCACATCAGACTTTTTTCCAGTGTAGTGAGTTTCTTTGATTATTGGGAGCTATCTAGCTTTGAGTTGTTGTTGTTGTTGTTGTTGTTGTTTTTTTAAACTTCCTGGTTGGAGACCAGCAGGTTTTAGGAGCCATTGCGCAGCCAGTTTTTTTTCCCCTTCAGAACCAGTTTTTCTGTGTGGAAACAGCACATGGAATAGATCCAGATTGGGCACCGGTTTCCGAAATCAGCACTGGCACCCTGTCGGTGGAAAAAGTTCACTGTATTAGACAGTCAGAGGACATTGGCACACGTGTACGTCTTATTGTGATGAAATTACAATGTGAAACCGACTGAAAGTGTGAAGGATTTCATGGCGAGCATCTCTCACTCTGTCTTTCTTTCTCTCCTTCGCTCACTCGCACGCACACATTCTTTCTTGCATCTATCTACCCATCATTCCTGACTAACAAATTCTGCTTAATGAGAGCTGTTGATAAAGTCAGGCCTTTGTTTAAGCAGGCAGGGATCAGCTGTTCGGAGCCATTGTGTGCCACACTTTGCATATTCATTTCAGACTGATTACTGAGATAACGGCTCTCAGCTCCTTCCACAGGATCTCTCTCTCTCTGTCTCTTACATCACACCACACTCGCTCTGTAATTAGAGGCCAGTTCCTCATGAATAATCAGAACCTGCTCCCTATGTGAATTAGCCAATGTGTGTGTTAATAAACATGTGAAAATACTGACACTGGACGGATGGATGGATATATGGATGGATGAATGGATGTAGGTAGGTAGGTAGATGAATGGATGGATGGATGGATGTGTGATTGTACAGTGAGAATTGTTTTCTTCACCCGTGCACACTGAAGGCTACTTAAAGTTGATCCTGCTGTCAACCATGTGAAGAATGCAGGCAAACAAAGCTAGCATTCACTAATTTAGCACTCACATAGTATTTACATACAGCAGGCTTTAGCGCGCTCTCTTTTCTGTATGTACAGGAGTGCGGAGGTGTCTTACAACTGTTGCGTTACTCCATGCTTTGTCTTAAACTGAGGTCATGCTAGATTTTGCTCCACTGACTTCCATTCAGGTCTGCGGTTTTGCAGAAAATTTCTACAATCATATTATATGTTATTTTATTTTCAGCTCTCATTTGGGGGAAAATCTGCAGAATGGATTTAAACATGATACTGGTATATAAAAAGCATCATGATTTGATCATCAAGACTTTGCAAATGACAGGCATTGGAGTTTTGCTGGCACTGATTCTGCTCATTTGTGTGAACATCATCCTGTTCTATAAAAACCAAGCAGGATTTTGCTTCATTTACATTTGATTTTAATAGTTACGTCAGAAAAAAATAGTTACATTTGAGAAAGCCGTAAGGTCATACCAAGAGTCTGGCCGTGAAATTCAACAGCTGCCGTATACAGGAGGCCAGGAAAAATATAGGAAGGATACTTATAGAACTTGAGAAAAAGCAAGCAAGCAAAACAGACAGTCCATTAGCAGGAGACTACAGTAGCGCATTATCTCTCTACTCTGTTCAAATGAAATGTGCAAACAAAAGAATCCCCAGTCCCTCAAGAAGCTCGGACACAGAGAAAAAGAAGCAGAAAAGAAAAGAGAAAAATAAAGAGGGGGAGGTGGGCAGTGCATTTAGCCAGGCCTCTCATAGCCTGATAAAAATCCCTTTTCAACTCGCCTGTCCATTGTTTGCTTGTGTACCTCACAAAGACCATTAGCTGCAAACGGCAGGTTATGATGAAAAATTAATGAATGCTTTAATCATTATGAAAGGGTCGTATTATTACCGTTCTCTCTCTCTCTCTCTCTCTCTCTCTCCCTGCCCTCCCTCTCTTTCCCATACACTGCTTCTAGACGGATCAATCACATGCTTGCATATACATGCACATTCATCGAAAGTCGCTCGGTGTGGTGGAAATGTAGCGCTGGCTTGTGAAGGGAAAGTAGAAAGGAAATGGGTCAGAAAGCAGTAAGAGAATAGTGAGAGGGGGCCACATGCATCTCACTCCCTGTGTGAAATCGGGAGTTTGTTAGTCAGCGTGTTAGCGAGCCGTTTGCTCACCTGTCCCCCCTCGCTGCTCCACTTCCCCTCAGATAAACAGCCCGAGCTGAGTCGTTTGTTACGATGAGATACCAGCCAAGCTTATACTGGGTCAGGTTGTGTGTGTGTGTGTGTGTGTGTGTGTGTGTGTGTGTGTGTGTGTGTGTGTGTGTGTGTGTGTGTGTGTGTGTGTGTGTGTGTGCATGCGAGCATGTGTGTTTGACCAAGAGCAGAGCATTTGGCCTTTATAAACGCGCGTCCGAGTCTGTCCCTAATCGACTGGCCTCAATGATACTGCACATCTTAAAGCAGTTTCCGTATCAACCTGTTACTGCTCACATTCACAGATTTATACATTGTTGCAAGTGGGTAAACAATTGGTCGGCCAAAATGGGTTTATATCTAGAAAGCAGGCTGGCATCATATATTAATATATGATGATGATTATAATTAGAAAAATTAATATATGATCATAATAGATGATGATATATAGCAGAAAAGATGAACTCAATTAGGTGAATTAATGAACATTTATTTTAAACAAAATTTATTTAAAAAAAGAAAATATTCAGCACAGATAAGTAGCTTGAAAATAAAAATAAAATCCTTCCAGGCCTCTTCTTATCTCTCACTATATGTGTAGCAATATATTTCAGAACTGCAGCAAGAACAGTTTCCAGCAGCCTGTGTGTGTGGTGTGTCAGTGTCAGTGTCAGGCGGCAGCGTGCTGGAGTGTGTGTGTGTGTTATTAGCTTTAGTAATGGAAAGAGGGCAGAAGGGCTATCAGGGGTTCAGAGGGAGCACAGTGTCTCTCTCAGGGGTCTGGACAGCAAACACACACTCACAGAGCACTTCCTGTGTCCTCCACACACAACACACTCTTAAAGACTGACTGCAATCAGAAGGCTATGCTGCAAATTAACTTCATCCTCATCTTGAACTACTCCAAATCTTTGAGATGCTTTCTTCTTTGATGGTATGATCACACTCCTCCTCCTCTCCCCCCAGCTCTCTGTGGAGGAGATGTAGTCCTCACTAGTGCTTGGCAGTCTGTGTTATGTGGGGCACAGATGTTCAGGGTCTCCCGAGTGTCCACGCGTGTGTGTGCGAGTGTGTGTTTGTCAGCCTTGGCGCTGGGCTGAGCTTGATTCATGGTCTGGGCCCAGCTTTGGTTGGTTCCCTTAGCACTGAACCTTACACACACACACAGTTCTCAAGCTGAGCATACGTGTCACAGCCCTTTATAGACAATGGTCTCATTCACCTTCCTGTGCCTCTCTTTGAGTCTCCCCACCCTGTGGGCTTTTACACACCAAATAGATCACTCCTCTCATCAGTAACTCTCATCCAGAGTCCATAAAGTTATTTTTGCCATACCTGTTAACTACGGGTAAATTAAGAAAATGTTCCAGTCGTAAATAGTATTTAATGGCTGTGAAACTATGTGAAATTATTTTGTAATTTAATAATATATAAATATATTATATATATTTACAATATTAGGTAATTATTTTTACATTTATTTGTATTTATAATTTAGTGTTCTGTAATATCTGTAACAGCGGAAGTGATTGCAGTATTAGAAATGTGAAGATTTATTCTTCATGTTTTGTTTTGTTTTGTTTTTGTTGGCTTAATGCATAAAATATTCCACATACATGAGACAAATGACGAATCATACTCGACTCTCTTGTCTTTTCTCATAAAGTTCTCCATCTCAGATGCCGTACAGCCCTCTTGAAGTAACAGCGTGGTCTTGTTTACGAGTGCTGGCCCCCTCGTACCGGATGGCCATGGAGTGAGCCGAGATTGATGGTTCAATTTAGACTTGACTAATTGAGTCCCTCTCCTTGCTTCTCTCTCTGTGGGATGCTCTGGCTTCAAAGCCCGTCCTGGGGTCAGCTGCTGCCCGGATGCCTCTATTATCTTACGCTGCCTCCACCGGTCTGGGGTCAGACTGGAGGTGGCTTTTAATGCACAGTGGGCCGTAAGTTGTGCGACTGCACTGTTTTATAGCATGACACTGAACTGTAGGGCACGTCAAATGGTGTTTTAAGATCAGAGCGAGGTTGCACCGCACACACTCTCACATTCTCTTTTGTGAGACGTGCACGAGGGGGGTGTTCGGAGGCACTGGGGCATTTTATAAGACAGCACTTAGGCCCTGTCATTGTTAGCCAAGGGCTCACGCATTCATACCCCTCAATGAGAGAGAATAAGAAGGGCGGATACACTCTTCCATGAAGACGAAAGGGGCAGAAGAGCTCTGAAGCAGTTCAGCAGTGCATCTCTGTCTAAATCTCCCCAGGGTCTGCTAATCTGCTATATGACTGCTGCTGTGGAGTGCTTTCTCACACACACACACATGCATACTATAATTGGACCCCAAATACACATATATGCGTGCACACACACATAAACACAGGTATGCACAGTTGTAGGTTCTTTTGCAGCTTTTTTAGGATGCATCAAGTAAGATCGAACAGATCGAACAAGGAAAAAAACACCAAAGGACTTCCATATGCAGCCAAATACAGACAAATTCAGGCACATAGAAGGCGAGGAGGGCATGCTACGAGCAGTGAGAGCGTCTGTGAGCGGAGAGAGAGAGTGGGAGAGAAAAACTTCAATGTGCAATTTCCAGCATTTGGTAGTAATTAGCTAGATGTATAAATTAACATTAGGAGGAAGGTTTTCACTGGAGTCGTTTGTCATTATCTTCCCCTCGTGCTCTGAAAAACGAGGTCTGAGTTAGAGACTGAGGACAGAAACAGAGAGAATAGAGAACTACACAAAACCAAAATATGGATTTGTAGAGGTTATTGAAAGAGAGAGATTGTTGTTTGAAGAAATCTAAAGCTGTTTCCCTTGATTTCTCTCTTTCTTTTGCTCTATTTTACTTACTTTTAGTACCCGATAAGTGTTGATTAATCGTATAATTTTGACAGCCCAACTTTAAACCCACCCATAAAAATGAATAATGACAAATTAAATAATACCTCAGTACTCTTATTGTACTCAGTCAGCAGTTGTCTCAGAAACATATGAGTCAAAGTTGATAATTGAACACTCAAAGAGCAATAAATCTTTTCCTCTGGGTATATCTGTTTAAAAATGATGCAATCCAAACTGATAGACAAACAGACGCCTTCTGAATAAAGTTTCTATCTGTTTACAGAATCTAGCGCAACAAAACACTAGCTATTCTAACTCGCAGCCATTATAGCGCTAAAGATTTTTCTTAGTAACGCCGTCAGTCTTTACTGGGAAAAGCACAAGATGCCTCCTTTTTTTCCCAGAGTAGACGATTGCATGCCTGTTAATTTGTCTCCGGCTGAATCCAAGTCAGTGTACTTTTCTTTGAGGTTGGCAAAACAGCTGAACACATTAGAGTTAACGGGGCCCTATTGTGAACGAGCCATTGTTCCAGCGTATGAAAGGCACATTCAAGTCAGTTGTATTGAATTGTTTGGGTCTGCCTTTCAGTTTGTATTCTTCTGCTGCCTTGCACAAGACAATCAATAGGGATGAGCCTTCTCACTGGATGGGTGATATTAGAGCTGAATGCCGCTTACGGGATGGGAAAAGCTGTCTGAGGGGACACACACACACACACACACACACACACACTTAGAGCCTTTGGCATAACAGCGCTGTGGTCTTTTTTTTTTTAACTTTAAGTGTGGGCATCGGATTAGAGACTTTGAGATGGACGTCTTTGTGCATTACTTATGTGTGTGTGTGTGTGTGTGTGCGCGATTGTGATTGTGTGTCTAAAGTTTTGTTATTGACCTCCTGGTGTGGCATTAAGAAAGGCACAAAAGCCGGAGGTTCATGAATTAGACTGTGGCTCCATAGCAGGGCCATTATAGAGCTGACTGTTCCATAGCCACACCATTGTGGCTCAAGACTTGGACAGTTGCACACAGCCATCATTGACGTGCATGAATTGGAAATTTTCCTGAGCCGTGATGGCTGAATGCAGGGTTTGAACATGAGGAATCCATATATTAGCAGCTCCGTTTGCTTTGCTGGATTTAATGATGTGCCTGTGAATTGCATAATATGAATATTCCTTATGGAGACGTGTAGATGATGACTGATTTCATGAGATGTTTAAGAACTTCTCTGTATGCCAGTGCATACGCAATCAGTATGGAGAGGCAGCGCCCTGAAAAATAATCAGTTCGCACAAATAAAGTGAGTTCTTCACCGTTTGTTTAGTTATAAAGCTCTCAGACGTTGAGCAGTTGCGTGATTCTTATGCTAATTTGCAGAGCACACCCATATCTATTAACATGCTAATTTTATTTTGTGTGTGTTGGCATTTTTGAAGCTAATGCTAAATAATGGAATACAATATCCCATGAATATTCATTGCAACTTTTAAAAACTGAGCGAGCTCTATAAAATATCACTCACCCCTCTCTTTGATCATGCTTTAGTAGATAGAGAGCTTTCTGAATCTCCATCACAGCACTTTTTTTCCCCAATCACACTGGTGACGTTTTTGAAACTGTATGTGTGTGTGTGATTTCTGTAAAGGGAGTCAAGGCAAGAGGAAATATAGCAATAGCAGGCATGTGCATATGGTTGGACCACTAGGCTTTGGCGTACTGTTGCATTATGGGTAATTGCGGGTCAGTGGTTGTTGGTTATTTTGATGTGGCGTTAGAGGCCTTGCACCAACTCGCAAATCCCTTCCCCATATCCATTACGCACCCCTGTAAATCTAAATCCAAGTCCATTCTCTTCTTTTCTAACACACAGACACACTCACTTGAGCCTCAGCAGGGTTAAAAAGGGATATGTTAAGTAAATTACAAAGCAGGTTTAGGTTTATTTGCTTGGGTTGGAGTAGATAAGAACAAACAGTGGATGTGCACAGGCCAAATGTCAGGGGCTGTGTACACACTTGCTCACCCACACAACATGTAGAGTATGTAAAAACACACACACAAAAGTCTTCGGTTAAAGGTAAACACACAGAAGTCAGTTTGTCAGGATATTTTTCTGTTAAAGATTGATTTTAGTCCAGAAACAAGTATTAAAACTTCATTGGCTAACACATTGTGTTGTGCACAGTCCTGTTGAGTACACTTGAGCCTCTTAGCAGTACTCAAGGAGGCGATAGAGTTACCTTCAAATTACTTTCTCATTAAACTGGAAATGTTATGATTGGCCACATCCAGCCAATTTCATTGGTTAATTCAATCACACAGTCACCTGTCAAGAAAAGTTCAGACTTAAGTTCAGAAATATCATGAATGGATCCGATAATGACAAACAGTTAAGTTATATTTATATATCAGGATTTGCTACTAGTGCTATTCTAAAGGGTTAAAAGTTTTAAGTTTGGAGATAGTTGTTTCAGCGTTGTGTAGGCAAATATCACATGACCTATGAAATCTTTATAATCAGTAGAGGGACAGGGTTAACGCTCAACATTTTATGTTGAATTTAATGTGATTGCAAACTAAGATCTTCCCTTGTTGATTGTAAACACAGCACAGTCTATCATTGACTCTCCATCACATACTACACACTCCTTACAGCTGCTCCACTTCCTGGTTTTGAGTGCACGAGACTGAATGCCGGTAGTGGACACCAGCGAGTGAATGAAGCTCCGGTAGGGGGTCTTTGAACACGAGGGGGAAGTTCAGAATTAACCCCAGCAGTCCTGCGGTCAGGCATCGCACTTTGAAATGAACCAATCTGTCTCTGCTGAGCGGTCCTAGGTCAGCACCCTTCGGCCTGCCAGAAAATAGGCCCTTTATTTGAGCCAGATGTTCAGAAACAAGCTAGGCGGATCCCAATCCTCCCTCTTTCCCTTCCAGTGTCTCTGTCTCTGCCTTCCTTTGCTCTTGGACTCCTTCCTATTCCGCCACTGCCCCCCTCCCCCCCTTCTCCTGTCCCATGGTGGCGGTGAGAGACTCCGGGAGACTCCGACTTCTCCGGGAGAGAGAGCTCTAGCCTGGCTGCACGCCCAAGCCTGATCCCCTGCCTGGACGTGGGGACCGCTGGAAGACTGAACAGGTGTTCTCCACTTTTTGATTTCAGTGCATTTGAATTAATCCTGTCAGCTCAGCTGTTAAAACAACTGTCACCCCCAGCTGCTAGTCATTTTAGGCTGGATATGACACACTCCGCCAGTCTACGGCAGTCGCCGATGACATACACACACTCTCACCGTCTGTTCCCTGGCCCATTGTCACGGCCACAAAGCGATTTGCACACACACGTACATACACAGACGCATACGCACAAAGGAAATGCTTCAGCACATCAGCATAGTCCAAAGAATATTTTAATTGAATGTTAAAACATTGTTTATGATATAAAGAAACTGATTTTCACTTTGAAAGCAGTCTTCACAATGAGCTAACACAGGTTATGTAGCCTGATGAGGTTTATATATTTATCTAAATGACAGAGAAATGTATTATTTTAAAGAAAGGCAATTGTAATTACAATAGACAAATGTAAACCTTAAATTTATAAATGTTTATTTATTTACATTTAAATGTATTTATGTAAATGTATTTCTTTTTTTTACATTTACATTTATTTATTAATCGTTTTTACTTTTTAGGTGTACATTTTTGCCAAATTTCTAGGTACAATTTTGTCCCCCCGACTATATCTATCTTAGTAAACCACACAAATGATCGTACATTACCTGTTTCCTTCTCTTTCCACACTATATATTTTTAATTATTGCCATTTAAAAGCTAAACCTCCTCTTCCTCTCCCCTTCACCTCTTCTCGCCCTCCTCAGCTCAGAGGTGCTGTTTCAGAGAGTGTTGTTCCTGTCGTTCAGTTGGATCTTTTTCAACCTCCTTTTCTTTCATCCGGATTCACATACCCCTTAGTCAGATACAGGTTACACATTCTGGCAAATGTTTCTCGCACATTTAAATATCTGTTTACTTCTTTTTATTGCCAAGAGCAGAGAAAAACGCAGTGGGTTAATTACTGGTGGATGATAAATGGTTGGTCGAGGGAGTGTTCAGAAACTTGGGCTGTTTAGTTTTTGCCCTGCCTTCCCTTTTTTATGCAATGCCAGTCAAGAGGGAATACATTCGTTTCTCCAAAAAAAGAAGAAAAAAGTTCAGGTGTGTGAGAAAATGTAGGATTCATTAGCTTCATTTAGGGCCAGCACTCCAATGTAAGTGTGTCAGGTTTCCAGCGTTTTTAAGAGATGAATTCTCTATCAGAGGGCCAGGCCACGTTCTAATCTTCTCGTAAGGCTGTTCTCACCTTTGGAGAGAGAGAGAGAAATGGAACGCAGAACAGAAATAAGCACTCTTGCACTGTAGAATGTATAGTTTGTCATGTGTTTGGTATATTTGCTTACAGGCTTATGACGTTTCGGGGACTTTGGACCCCAGTGTGCACACAGCAGCAGGAGAACAGAGCGAGGTCGTGGATTTAGCCCCCACCCCTCTGTTGTTTTCTACAAAGATAAACCTCTTCATACTACTTTTTGTGCATTGCTTTAGTCTTTCCCAACCTTTTTTGTTTTGTCTTACCACAGGCCTATAGTAATTCTTAAGTAATCCGTCATTGTTGCTTTTGTAACTTATATTATATTCTACTTCCTGGGGGTGCACGTACCACTGGTTGGGAATCACTGCATTACAGTGTGTTTCTGTTTGAACGATACTGGGAACTGGGATAGTGTGCACACTTAATATTTATATCTGATGACTATATTTGAGAACTTCTAAAGTGCCGCGTTCCAGTGCATTTAATATGTTAACATTATTATGAGTGCACTGTACAGACTCGCACAGTAAGGGTTTAAATAAACGAATTAAGATGAAACGGGCCGTTTTTGCCGTCCTGTACCCCTGCTGGTGACTAACCAATGGAAATGCAATATAGCTTATAAGTGGGGAGGTTTTCCCATGACCAACCTTATCAAGCAATCAAAGTTTTAACTTGAAAGCGTTTACCGCATCCCCCACCCTGTCCACCTCCCCTCTTCCTGTCCTACAGATGAAGAGAAAGAAGTTGAGGGATGTGTCGGATGGTGGGTGAAGGGGTCTGTTGGCTTTGCTGGGCATGGGCAGCTTCTTAGAGCTGTTAACAATCACCTAATGGCTCTCACATGGCTACCAGTATCTGGGAGCAGTGAAGCCCACACAATGCCGGCCATTCTTACAGCAAGCATTTTAACTGCCCCAGGCACACAGAGACAACAGCAACAATTAAATCCAGTGTAAATCCGGAGTGTGTTAGGGAAAAACATTTCTTTAGATTCCCTACTTCCTGCTTGCACAGGTCAGACGGAGCCATTTTGCGTATTGATAAGCGTCTGTCCATGCCTCCGTCAGGAAAAAAAGCTGCGTCCGTGAATGTGAAAGAAATGAAAAACAATGTAAAGACAAGAGGAAGCAAATTGTAAAATGGGTAATAACTGTTTTCATTTTTCATTTGTTATGACAAGTTTAAAATGGAGACTTCTGAGTGGTTTTTGTTTGTTTTTTTTCCTCCAAAATGCAAAGCAGCATTATCATGTCAGCATATTCTGCCTGTGTGTGTGACAGGCCCGTGACAGCTGCTTTCTGAAAGCCACAGTACACTTCAACGTGACATACAGCAATTGTGATTTTAACAGACACCGCGGCCTCTGCCGTGCGCTTTGACAAATTTTATATATATTTATCTAGTTACTTTTTTATTTATTTTCGATTACATTCCAGTCCATGGTTTGTGTGATGCGGACTTTGTGATAGTAAGTGTTTGCAACCATATGCGTGTGTGTGGGTTGCCTCAGTCCAAAGGTTTTTTTTTTTTTTGCTGTCCCACAGTTAATGCATCAGAGACTCGGACGAACACGTTGTATTCTTTTGTTGTCATTTTAAAGTGATGTAATGAAAGCGGGTGGCGGCAGGGCCCCGGGGCTATGACAGCTCTCTGCTGACTGGGCTGCGCACGAGACACGCTGAAGAGGGGTTATTGCCACGAGACAGATTGAAAGTGTCATTTTCCATTATAGAGCACACGGAGGAAGCACAAATATGCCCTGGCCTACTTTAACAGGATGCCTTTGACAAGAGAAATGTGTGTGCTCAGAGAAGAGGGGAGCCCTGAGCCCAGCTTAACCCTTTCTTCTGACTTACCGCGGCACGAGAAATTACGCTCTTGTCGGAATCTGGTTGTAGCGCAGATGAGAATAGTTCACTCGAAAATGAAAATTTTGTGTTATTGTGTCATGTTATTTCGAACCCATATGACTTTCTTTATTCAATGGAACACATAAGGTGATATTTAGCAGAATGTTTAGCACAATCTGCTTTTTCCCAATAATACAGGGGGAGAAAAAAGGTAATTTTACCTATTTAAATGATCATAAACATCAATTATACAAAGTACATTCCCATATATGCGAAACATAATCCTCACTGCATATTATATTTAAGACCTAATTGTCTGCAAACATTCTATGTAATTCTTTGCTTTTAGCGTTTAAGAATTTTGATGTGTTAATCTGTTCATGCTTATTCACTTAAAAGCAAAACTCAACAGTAAGCCACATTATAAAAAGGCGTGTGTTATGACTGCATGTGTGCACATTAATTAATTTCTGTATGTATGTACAATTGCATATATTTGTGCGTGCTTGTGTGTGTGCGTATCAGTAGCGTGGCTGATACTCAGATGTATGCCAGCCAGATTTGAAGTCTTGGACGTCCTCAGAGAATGTCTTAATTTTCTCAGACTTTCTCACACGTCGTGATGGTTTTGCTCACATTCTTCTTCACAATGTCATGCCCTCCACGCAGTTATTTCAATCTGGCAGTGTAAATTTGGCACCGCGCAAGAGGTGCCAGAATAAATTTGGCGGGAGTTTTGGTTCAAATCAAATTGGACATAAGCACCCACAACACCATCTGTCAGAGAAGGATTGCAGATATGTGAAGGGCACAATTCCGTCAGAGATAAACGACTTTTTCAATTTGTAAATCTCACCCTGCAACTTAAGTTGGGAATTATTTTCCATTCATTTATGGAAAATTGATTTATCATCATCTAACTAAGGACTAGAGCTGAAGAGCACACTTTGTAGTGCTTGTGGGAATTCTATATCACACTACGCAAATGTAGTTTACACATATTCCACATTTCTAGAACATTCTATAAAGTTCAGTAAAATACTGCATTAATTTCTGTAAATTGTTCGTTAAACTTAAGTTTATGTTCAAATGGTTTTGCAAACAATTTGCACCGTTCTGCTCGTGTTTCATTAATAAGTTCTGATGTTTTGATTATGACAAATTCTAATGAGGAACTATACAGAGTTCCGTTTACCCATGATGTCATTGTTCTAGAACAAAATACTACCGTCCCAAAAAAATAACTGTACAGATGGAGAACAAACAGGGGGGTGTGCTCTTGTTTTCAGGCAAGGTGTTTTCTTTTTATATTTTGTATTATAAAATTGTGCCTGTTACCCTGGTGACCGCTCTTGAAGGTAAAGGGTGTGTAACCTTTAACTTCAGCTCTGCTCTTTCTGTTGACTTCTGTTAACGCTTTACACGTTACGACTTCACACAAACTCTAAACTCTCACCTTATCTCACTCCATCGCGCTCTGTCCCTCCATGTTTCCCTTTTTTCCTTTCTGCTCGTCACCTCTCTAAGACAGGAACGTTTTTTGAGCAAAAACAAGAAAGAAGACATTCTCTGTGTGTGAGTGAATGTTTGTACAGAGTGTTGCTAAGCATTGCCTTTTCCTCCATCAGCACACATAATTGGGACTTTTAGCTTGAATGGCGGCTTTTGATGAGAGATTTGGTCCGATGTTTTTTTTTTTCTTTTCTCTTTTTTCTTGCTCTGTGCGTTTCTACACTCACAGTCTCACAGTGTCTGCCGCGCCGGGAGAAAACACGAGCGACTGCTGATGTTTGAACGTCCTTTAGAAAGAATTTTCAACATGGTCTCTGGGCAAATAACAGCCATACATAAATTGATCATCAAGGGTGATTATAATCATCTTTTCATTTGACGGGAATTCAGGAGCAGAGTTTGCACAGCGTGTTTGTTTCTGAATCAAACTTCTGCCGTTTGCTCTTTAAAATCTCATGAACTTTTTTTAAACATGATACCCTAAATCTGGAATCTGGACTGCATTCATTGATTTATAGTGTTTTAGTCACAAAGGCTGTAATTAATTACTAGTTTTGTGATTGAAACCCATCTTTGTGTGTTTGTGTTTACTCCTTACAAAGATCTAAGCGCAGCTGGACTCCTGTGTGTGCGCGTCTCGTGATGGACATTTATACGGCACTGAACTCAAAGTGTGTGACCGTCCTTTCTGTCCAACCTTAGATAAACTAGCTGGGTGCTTGTATAATTGGTTATTCAATCCTGACCTCTGTGGCGACTGGGAGCTGCTGCAGCGTGTTGCTTTCTGCCAAGAGCAGTCAATGTGGAGCCTGTTCTGGTGCTGTGTGCTGGGCCGGGCCCGAGCCAGGGCCTTTCCTGTGAGCCCTCCCCACCCGCGTGAAGCTGGCGCTGGGACACTGGCCCTTTTGTTGTCCACTGTGGGCCTGGCTCTCCTTGTCTCATTCCCCCTCCGTCTCCCCGCTTCTCTCCACTCCTCCAAAACCAACCCCCGCCCCCTCTTTCTTTTCCGAACAAAACATCTCATTGGCTTTGCAAATATGAGATAATTGGAAAAATGGAGTTGGCCGGGCTGAGTCAGAACGTTTGGGCAAAAAATAGCACCGCAACGGCAAGGCATAGAGAAACACAGAGTGGGTGATGAAATTATTTGTGAAGTATAGAGCCCAGACCGCCTTAAGTTGGACCATGGTGTGTGAAGAATGAAAGTGCACTCGCTGGTGGCACATCTTGAGTGGTTCTTCCACGCTTTTGGGCCAGGTGGCTGGACATCTTGGCTTTGGCTCTGCCAGCTGCTGGAGTCCTCTGGAGCCAGTGAACTTTAATAATGCCCCATAATTCACCTATTATTGCCAGATTAACTTCTCCTCTCCCATTTTGGCATGGTTTGTGTGGTGGTTGGTGAGTTTGTGATCTCATATTCAGTTTACAGATGAGTGTGCGCAACTGACGCACTTGTTTGTCAGATCTGTCTGCCGAACATCCTGTTCAGGACACAAATAGAGGTGAATGAGTATAGGGACAGTTCAGGGGTTGATGTTCCTCAAAATCTGATCAAGAGACCCCATGGGGATATATATATATACATTCACACACACACATACATACACACACACACATACACATATATATATATCATATATATATATGTGTGTATGTATGTGTGTGTGTGAATTGCTCCTTCCTTATTAATATTACACACATTTATTTTAATACTATTATTCATATTTTATTTTTGTCCCTCACCACTACCTTTAATTTGCTCACTATTTTTGGTGCTAAAGCTGCTTAGAAACAATATTTCAAATAGGACCATTAGAGAGAAATAATACTTTCTCGCTTTTATATCTTTTAACAAACATTCTCTCTCAGTCAGGTTATGTCTAATTGACACATCTTGGCACAGGCACTCCTTCTCTCAAACACACCCTTGCTCTGTGTTTTTCCACTGTTCTCTTTCTGCTGTACCCCTCAGGCAGTGCTGGTCCCACCAAAAATGTGCTCCCCACCTTGTAAGGGCGCATAGGGTTCCACCCAGCTGCCACAAACAAGACCTCTTTACACTAATGCGTACAAGCTGTGCTGCTGTATTGAAAATAATGGGACCAGTCTCAAGGTTTCTGCCCTCTCTCACTTCTGTTTCTCTCTCTTATGCACATATTTTGAATGCCGATAACATATTCACATAGCAAATATAGGTATTCACATACTTTAAATCTGCAGTTAGTATGTTTATCTTTTATCTTTATAGAACATTTTATAGTTCAAAGTTTTCTCATTCAGACTTGGAGTTTTCACATGGGTTTTATTTAAGCATTACATTTTTCTCATACGTTTCTTTTAAATTTCCTTGAGAGATATAAATGAGATAAAAAAATGAGACCAATTTGAGCATGCAGTAAGTATATAGAGCTATTACATTAATATGGTTAGCTTTGGTCTTTATAAATATTAGATGAGAAATGTTTGAGTTCATATTAAAATATCTTGAAAATATCATATTAAAATGACTTTTCATTTCAGAATTCTGAGCATATAGTGTGAGACTTTTGAAGCTGTAGGGGAGACATTTGAAAATAGTTTGCCTTTTTTTACATTTGAGATGCAGGACACTCCATCAAAATTCTCAATTAATTTAAAACCTCAATCCATTTAATCTCAATATATCGAAACAACTGAGATATATAGAAGAGATCTCATTTGTGATTTTTAGTTCACTACATTTAAATAAGAGTCTGTATTATTAGTACACTCATGTGCTCGTGTAAAGTGGCAGGTTAAAGTCCTTATTTTAGCATTTAAATGCATATGCTGTTTTTCATATTGAAAAAACTAAAAGCAACATCACAGGCTGAACTGAAAGGTGCTTCTATCAAAGGCCCACAGAAAAGGGGCGCCGCAACAGCCGCAACTTTTCTTCCCAAACCATGAGAGAGGTTGAAGAACGAGATCAAGACAGGGGAGCTGCCACGAAAGACAGATACATCAGCATATCTGCTTCCTTCTCTGTCCATTTTGCTGTAAACGATTGCACAGATCCCCGCTGCGGGCTGTCACATAAAAGAGGGCTTTCTATTTTTATTAATAGTTAAAGTGAAGGAGCTGTCAGCAGGGACAATAGCAGCCATGTTAATAAATAAAAATAATAACTATTATGGTGCCGCGGTGAGAGAGAGGGAGAAAGTACTATACTATACACGGAGAGAGAGAGCAGGCAGGGGGGATAGACGGAGTGGCCATTTGTTGAAACCTTTCGCTTGTCAAAGCTCTTGGGCTTAAAAGCCTCTGTCATTGTTACGCACAGATGCCAGAATAGAAGAGAGAGAGAGAGAGAGAGAGAGAGAGAGAGCCGAGGGCTAATAACACCTGTTGGGGTGACAGTGAGACAGCTGTCAGTAGAAACAGCAGCAGTGAAGGTGATTGGCTGAACTGTGAGGCAGTGCGTCCATAAACCAAAGACGTCTGTTACAGGCCTGAAAGTGTCAAACTTTGAAGTCCAGAGGCGAGACCAGGAACACAAAGGATATTCAGAAATACTCGAGGCAAGAATGCGACTAACTTTAAATTGCAGACATGCCACTGAGGACGTTTGAGCACTAATCAGACATGAAATATTTGGCAAGTCTTCTTCTATTTGGCAAGTCTTTGAGTGTAAGTGTGTGTGCCGCCCACCTGGGGCCTGTACAGTCTATCAGTCGCAAAGACACAGGTTAGTTCTCAGTGTATTAACTCTTGCTGAATTGGTAATGGTGCCACCTGGTGTTTTTACTTTGGTGGAAAAGTATTTAACTGTGTATGTGTGTGTATTTTTGCTTTTGGAGATGTGAATTAAAAGTTTAGTGATTAAGATTTAAATGAGATGTTTTTCAAGACACGATTTATTGTATAAAATAATATGGAAACAAACCCATGACCTTCAAATTGTAAGCGTCATGCTTTGCTATCTGAGCTACAGGATGTAGAATTACAAAAAGAAAGAATGAAAATGAAATGGAAAGGAAAAGGAAATCATAATTTAATTTAAAGTGTGTGTGTGTGTATTTTTCCTTTTGGAGTTTTCATATTCCGAAGGGTTTAGTGATTAAGATTTAAATGAGTCTGAATGAGGAAAAGGGTGTTTTTAGACACAATTTATCATATAAAATTATATGGAATCAAACCATGACCTTGCCGTTGCCAGCATCATGCTTTACTCTTTGAGCAACAGGATGTAGAATGACAAAAAGGATAAAAATGAAACGTTAAGGAAATCACAACTGAATCTAAAGTTTGTGTGTGTGTGTAGTTTCTTAGCCAGCTAAAATACTGACTGCTGTCATTTACCACAAACACACACCTTGTGTTTCTCTTTCTGTCTTTGTGTCGCTCTCTTCCTCTTGTTTTGTTTCATATCGCGGTTAATTGTTGTGATGGTGATGCTGGTACTGGTGTACGCATGTATTTGTGTTAGAGAGGAATACAGGGGGGGTGTTGAGAGTTGTTGTAATTTTCCTCCCTCTCTCTCTTGTTTGAGACGTCCGTCCTTGGCAGGTTAGTAATTAGCGTGTGGGGTGGAGGGGTTAGCGGGTCCGCGGGGTGTATTAGGAAAACAAAGCGCACAGCCTCGATAATGTGTCCATTGTACCCGGTGCATTAAGAGCCTCTTTGTGTTAGCTGGAGCATAGGGCTAATGATTGGCTAACAGCAGGTGAGGAAGCCGCTCAACTCTCTCTCTCGTTCTCTCTCTCTGTCTTTCTCTCTCCTTCTCTCTCTCCATCCTCTCTTCCTCCTGCCCTACTGTTGGTGCCATTAGAGAGACGGGCCTTTATTACAGCAAATGGACTTTAAATGAGCTATATTGTGATGTTGCCTGCCTGTGGTAATTCTCTCTCTTTCTGTCTCTCCCTCCCCTCCAGAGGCCCCCAGTATTGAGAGGCTGTTGTCTAAGGACTGGAAGGACAAGCTATTGGCCATGGGTTCTGGCAACTTTGGGGAGATCAAAGGTAAAACGAAAGACTTTGTGTCTTCATTTGACCTCTGAGAGTTTGCATGTTCGTTTTCGGCCATTGATATATCTGTTGTATCTCTTTTTAGAGCAACAAAACCATTCGCTATTCCAATCGGCGATTGGGTCAGAAGAGCTGGTTTTGCAGTTCTAGTTTTGAATTGAACCTATAATCATACTTATAATTGTACGTATCAAATGTCACCTTAGACATCTTCAAGCGTTACGAGAGCACAGGTATGCTAATCCACCTAGCGCAAGCCTCTTCGCCTGCCCCTGTTAATGATCTGCCGGGATGACTTGCTAAGCAACAGCCTTGCTCATGTTAGCACGGTTAATGATACATCCTGTTAGGTCGCTCAGCCGTAGCGAGAACACACTCCTCTGTCACTTTAACAAGCCTTCCTCGCGCTAGTGGCGTGTTCGCAAGGCTAACTCTGGAGTAAATGTACTTCATTAAGCTCAGAAATATTTAATCAACGAAGCTTGTTCACGCTCCTGGTGCAGAAAAGGGAGTGCCATTGATCAAGCCGTCGGTGCGGTAACCCCACTGTGATGACATTTTAGCAAGAGAGCATCCCCGCCATGACCACCGATGACTAGCGGTTGGAGAGGTCCCTCGCAACTGTCATCTCTCTGTGTGTGCGTAACCTTCAAGATCAGAAATGGGCACACAAATGTAAAAATCATTTTAAATGGGGTGCTGTAAGCAAGGTTTTCTTTGAAATATCACGTTTTATCCAATCAGGTACACTCTCAATCTGTGAATAAATGTGTATGTTCACATTCGGGTTTGCTTGCATGTCTTTGGGAATTGGGTTTTGTCAAGTTTGCAAAACAGTGAAAGTTAGTAAAACAGCTGAAATTGCTTCTAGTTTCTTTTATAAAACAATAAAAAAAGGATTAAGCAGAGAAACGTTCATAAAAATGGTATTGTATAAAGCAAATTGCATTTTATTTTGCCACTAGCAGATATATTCCCTGAAATGAAACCATGGTTGATAGTTGGTTGATGGTAGAATGGTGATATGGAATTATATAAAGTATTATCGCACAGCTATTGACCAGTCTATGCATTTTATAGAACAGATACTGTATAAGAGAATTGTACTTTAAAAAGTCAACTAAATAAATTGCACAGTAAAGAACAGCCTGTGTTAACCACATAGGAGATGATTACAAAGCGAGAGACAGAATGAGAGAGAAAGATAGAAGAAAAGATGGAAAGAAAAGTGGTAATGGACAATAAGAGCCTCGGGCTAAGCTCTTTCTCTCCTTCTCTCCCTCATGTAACACAGTACTGTGCTGCTTTAGGGATTTGTCTTTTAAGCCCAGTCATTAATTAGCAGTGAGAGCTGCTTGACAGGTATTACATTGTTACAAATTGGTTAATTACTGTGGTTTGTGACATGAGGCAAGGCAGTAAAGGCAGCCCTAGGATGTTTAGAGAGAGAGGAAACCACTTATTGATCCAAAGCTGAACTTTCAGTAGCCGAGGTAAAAAGCCTTCGGTTGTGATTGATGAGGCTGGTGTATTTTCTTACGTGTGTGTATAAACACTTTCTGTCAACTCTAGTCTTAGGGCATCCAGAGTATACTGTGTCAGAGGTTCAGTCACATTTTAATGAGTGAATCTTACTTGACAGTCTTACCGAGTTAAGGACGTGCAAAGCTACATTCAAGACATTCATCTTGTATAGTTTACTTAAGAAAGCCCTATGTTGGTTTATGGGGCATGTCCACCAACAATGATCAGAAACGTTCTCGTTGGATTCTTTAGGATTCGTCCTTCCAGTAAAAAACAGCTGGACAGAGTGCAGGAGTCTCGAGATATGTTTTAAACTATTTTTAACTTGCTATATAATGTGTTCTGACAAGGTGAGGATTTTTTTTTCTGTTGACCCAGTCGGGAAACAAGAAATGAACAAGAAATTATAGATTTATATGTATCAGAAAAATAAATGCATATATGTTGTTTAATATTAGGGTTTATCATATTTCCGTGAAAGCAATGAATTCATGCACAGATTTTTGTTGTATGACTCGTTTGATGCTAAATTAATCTAAATTAATCTCTTTTAAAACCCCACAGTTTAAAAATATTTAAGTAAATATTTAAATTGATCAAAAAATCTAGATAAAAGGTATGAGCAACAGGGTCTCGGAAAGAAAGCGAGAAATAAAGATCACTTTGATCCCTCTTTTCTCTGGAAGACTCGTCAGTTTTCACACAAGGCCTTCCCTTGTCCCATGCCGGCTCGGATGCACACCCTCTTGTGAAAGCCCAGTCTGGGAGCTGTTAAGGGGAGCTGCAGGTTTATTTTTCCAACTGGCCGCCTGTGACAGTTGCCTTTATTGTGCATTGTTGAGTCTGTGTGTGTGTGTGTTTGTGAAGGGGTTACAAATGGAGCCTACTCTCACCTTCCTGCCAGGGCAAAGGGTCAGGTCAGCTGCTATGACTCCCTTCTTTCTCTAGCTTTCTTCATCATCTGTTTTTGCCTGGTGAGGAATGTGGCCCCTCAGAAGGTAGAGGCCGAGAACAATGGGGGATTGTGGGCTGTGCAGACGTGTGTCTGTGTGTGTGTGTTTTAACGCAGATATATGACCTCAGACGCACAATTGCACACACATGAACTCATTAACAGACGTGCTCATTTGGACATTTGAACGCTTTAGGGGTTTAGCACACACACAAACACACACTCTGTTTGATTGGTGGTAGTCTGGGGTAATACCGCAGTGCAACGACATCCTGTCGAGTGATTTAGTCTTCCCTTCTTGCCGTCTGCTCTGGGGCTGATCGTATGTCAGAGCGTTCTCATCTTTAGCCGAGGTCGGAGGTCAGCTCATGCTAAATGTGTAGCGACGGCTAGGTAAACACCAGGGCGATAGCACATCTCAGGAGGAGCACATCTGGGTGCAAGGCTTCCTCGCCTAGCTCTTTGACCTGTGGCCTGTGCCCTTTAACCCCTGCAGGCACCCCGGACAGCCTGGCGGAGAAAGAGCGCCAGCTGATGGGGATGATCACGCAGCTCAGCAGTCTCAGAGAGCAGCTACTGGCCGCCCATGAGGAGCAGAAGAAACTAGCCGCTTCGCAAATCGAAAAACAGCGCCAGCAAATGGAGTTGGCGAAACAGCAACAGGACCAGGTTAGCACTTTTTCACCATGTTTCGTCATGTGTTTCATCAGTTATGCAAGAGCAGGATAGGCTAATATATTGTTGATATAAATGTTTAATGATAACATGAAAATTAAATATAAAAGTTCAAATAAACACTTATTTCACACAATATGTCCTCAAAAATGTTTGTGTGGTTGAATTGGCCTAGTCGTCTAATGCAGGTCCTAACCAGGCAAATAATGCAATAAAGCTTGGTGTTGTACCCAGTGAAATCTCATTGGTCAACCCTGAACCCCTTAGCTGTATATTAATCGATTACATTGTTCTGATAGGCTGTAATTTTGTCACTTTGCAAAGCATTCTGCTGTTAGAGAAGACAGGAAAACGCCTGATGCTTGAAACTTATGTCATAATATATTTTCTAAATTGACTACTTGATGGGTTAAGGAAGCCCTGTATATTATGCTGGTTCCAGGTTCTCTTGACCCTGATCATTTGTTTCCTAGGGGGCATTAACATAAGATGCTTTTTTTGTATTCATAAACGGCTAGATGAAGCACAACTTAATGGAACAGAATGCAGGAGTCTTGAGACAAATTTTTATAGGTTGTAAAAAAAAAATATGGCTGATGTTGCTTTAAAGGGGATACATTTTTTGACGGGGTTTTTCCGACACTGTCAGGATGTTAATTAGAGCACCACTGTAAAATTATTCAAACAAAAACAAATTAGAGAAAGATAAGCTAGTCAGCCTCAGTAATAATATATTATGTTGTTGGATAACTAGTAAATTAATGACCCATTCCTTCCTATCATGTCTGATTATGCCACTGTTCTGGACATTTAAATAGTACAGAACAGTGTTATCAGTGAGTGAGCGTGTGTGGAGAGGAGAGGTATGGGTGTGTAACATTCTAACGTTCTTTACTTTGAACCACATTGACAAAGAAACCTTCTGTGTCTCCTTCCCCCCCTATAAGTATGTGTGTAGCGTTTAGGTCCCCTCCAGCACGCAGGCAGGAGACTAAAGGTGTTTGCATACAGAAGTGTGTGCTTTAGCTTTGTTGTGTGTATAGTTGCTTCTGGGGAGCTCAGTTTTACAAAAGAAAACAGATCAGTATTAACACATACACCAACACACCCCTGTACACACACACACAACGCTCCAGGACTGGGCGCCACTCCTTGGTAAATATGTATGAAATACAAAAGCATACTCAAGAGCTTCAAACACAGTTAACAGTCACCATACATGCATGTGACCCCCCCATCTGAACAAATAATGTCCTCTCTTGTTGGAAAAGTTTGACGTATGTGACAGTTTGACATGTTCTATCCGCAGATTGCACGACAACAGCAGCAACTTCTGCAGCAGCAACACAAAATCAACCTCCTGCAGCAACAGATCCAGGTGAGTCTTTATATATATATGTGTGCATGTTCACTTGTAGACTTGTATATATGTTTTGCGTTTATGCTTTTGAACAGTTATGTTTGTGAGATGTCGCAGTGCGAGTCACTTGTCACCATGACCGCGGGGTTTCATGACACTCAAACATTCTAGTCCACCAATCAGCAATCAACCCCCCAATCACAATCAGCCAATCACAGACAAGCATCAGCACTGGTATCCAGAGTCCATTCTCGTAGTCCTTTTTCTAGAGCAATCAAAATGTAGCTACACAAACAAAGACAAAGGTTGGTCCAAAGGGTAGGAAGCAACACCTCTCAATCCAGAATGCATTATGATAAGCTCAGGTGAAAAAATTCATCCAAGATTACTGACGGATTTAAGAAACATTGATTTATAAATATAATTATATTTATTTGAAACTTTCACAAAAAAAGGTCTAATATAAAAAAATAAAAAAACACTAATTAAGAAAAGACCGTTCCCCCAAATGTGTGTTCATGCTGCATATTTTTATAGATTATCATGCAGTTAGTTTAGCAATGTTAACATTTGGAAGCAATTCTCCCATGCACTTCGAATAACATAGACAGTCTCTGAATGATTGTTTTTCAAAGATTTTGAACAAAGCTTTTAGGTTATAGCATGTCAGCTGCTAGATATTTGTGTGGTCCTCAAAGTAGCTGCCTAGATGAAGAGAATTTTCAAATCACTTAACAGGCTCCTTTTTGGTAAAAATGCTGCCTATATAGGTAGTAAACAAGCAGCGCTATATGTTTTGGAAAAGTCTGTGTATTCAATCATATCAACTCATGCAAATCAACTTGTTGGTATGATCATATGATCTTTTAAATAAATGTGTAGGTAATGTCCTGATGGCTGGTAAAGAAGCATGTGGAAAACTAAACAGAGACACTTTTTGATGGGTTTGTCCCAGCTGACTTATACATGGGGCAGAGAGACACTGGCCTGCTTTGTGTGTGCAGGTGTGAAGCGAATAAAGGCTTTGTGTGCAAGAGGAGATGAGATGATTCTAATTTGGTTGAAAAAATGAGACTTAGCCTTGAGAGGGACTCCGGCAGTTTTGGCCAGGAAGCCACATCACACTGAGACTATTCACACACACACACACACAGAGAGAGAGAGAGAGAGAGAGATCACTGCCGTCCGCTGGACCCCTGCCATTCTCTTTTAGTGTGTGTGTGTGTGTGTGTGTGTGTGTGTGTGTGTGTGTGTTGCAGCTGTGTTTGCTTGTGTGTAGTATGTTCATACTACACAGCTTAGCCTGAACATGTGTATGTGAGACTTATCTGTGTCTATTTCAAAATCCGCATCAGCTCATGTCCTTATGTGTGTTAGTAGCAGCTGTGTGTGCGTCAGTCCCCAAAACACGTCCGCTTGGGTTTTTCTAGCCCCGCTCGTCGCTCACAGAAACAAAGCTTCTTTTTCCCATGACTTTGCAACCTTTTCCCAAACAAGCACTTCTCCATTCAGCCTAGTGGAACAATAGTTTCTCACAGTCAACACGGAGGCGGAGGAGGGGGGCGAGAGGAGGAGACCCTTGTTATGGGCCAATCATATATTAGCCCTAAATCACCTCCTGAAAAACACACATTTGACTTGTGTCTAACACACAGGCCGCTAACATACTCTGAGCAAACGCATGCGTCAGAGACAAATATAGCAGTCCTGAACTTTTAGAGTACATTTAGAGTTTATTACATGACGTTACTGAGGTCAAGAGACAGATTCCATGTCCAAAAGAAGGAAAATAAGCTTTAAAGTCAACATGAAATAAAAATGTACCCTATTTACCTTTTTAATACAACTTTCCTGGTCTTATTTTGAACAATTATTCAGTACTTGTCATTGGAAACAACAAAAATGTTTTTTTTTATAATTTTCCTTTTTGGCTGGATAAATCAGATTTTTTTTTTTTTTTTTGAAATTCAATCCATATCCTCATCAAATAATCAGTTTTACTGAAGTAAAACGTAAGTCAAATGGATTGCTAATGCTGTTTCACTTTGACTTTATAGCGAAATCCCTGTAGAACCTGCATGGACTTTTCAACCGAAGTCTGTTTCTGTAGCACATTTAAAACTCCTTGAAGAGTTAGTTCTCTCCTGAAATATGCACACACAGTTAACACGTATATACCTCACAGTGTGGGGCCACTTCTTTAGGCTCTTGGGGGTAACATGCATACACACTCTTTCATTCTTATTAAAGCTGCGTCTCAACTCAGGACCCCTGACAGTTATCAAACCAGGAAGACAGGCTCTTTTGGATGAAAGAATCCTCCTGCCGAGAAGCATGAGGCATGAAATGCAGGATACATATAATGCATTTCCATGCTTAACGAGAGGTGTAATGTTGAGAAAGGCCTGTGGGCGCTGTGACTGGGAGCTGCCCACTGGTACAACCTCTTCCTGAGCTCCGCTGTACTCTTAACACTTTCCCGCTGTCTGTTCGCTTTTCTCTCATTAGCAGCCTCCTTTCAGCAAACCTACTCCGGCTCTGCGGGGTATCGCGCTGGTGTTAGAAAATTTTCGCTACCCAGCGCAGGGGCCGGGATGAGGCTCCTCCGCTGTCAAAGTGGTAGTTAACGCAAGTAGCCAGACCTCCCATGAGGAGGTTTTTTTTTTTTTGCAGACTAATTTGACGTAGAACGACAGTGATTTAGCACAAAGGCATTAGCCACAGATAACGAAACGAGCACTGCTGTCGCATGTTTTAGCTAACTAACTAGTTTAAGTCTTTAGACACGGTGGCGACAGAAATACGACATGCTGCTTATAAAACACATATTAGAGTCAACCTACATTTCAGGAAATCTAACCTAATAAAGAGCTTCCACGGCAGTACCTTACACATGTCAAACACAGCATGATTGCTTCATAACTCAATCAGACTCATTTGCCATGCGTCAGTACCTCCTTGAGATAGTAAATTCATTTTCCCACGGAATGAGAGTTAAAAAGAAAACGGTTGAGCGTTAGCTCATCAGAGTTAGACCAGGTCCTGTGCACAGGAGCAGCTAACCCAATTGGCTGTGTAATTGTTTAATTTGTCTCATTATACCTAAATGAATGTAATTGGTGTTTTTCCTGCATGAAGTGGCCGCACTGGTTGTGTGAGCTGGGCTTTGCGCAGCACTGCAGATGATAATGGGGATCGGGGGGATTCTCCCAACACATGTTCCCGATTGATATGAGCACTCGCTTTATATTATTAAGGATATTTCAGGTGGCATTTCAGAGTTCTTAAAGTGAAGTATGTCATTTCTGCTCAATTAGCACTATCAGTTGTTTATCCTAAAAGTTACGTTCGTAAGTTCTTGTGCCATCTGTAAGTAGACTTTGACTCCAGCTTTATAATGACATTTTGACATGGTATAAGTTTTACAGCAGATGATTGGACTTAATTAGACACATATGAAGAAAAGGTAACCCTGTATACCTCCCCAGGAAGCAGTGGACAGAAAATAAAGGAATATTTGTGTCTGTGTGCATATTCGGATTGTATACCCGTTCAGTTTCCCTAGAAAGAAAACAGCGAGGGAGAGACAGGGAGAATAATGTGCCAGACAGATTTGTCTAACATGCTCATTCAACTCTTATTTGTAAGTAAAGGATTGCCACAGGATCAACAAGACATTGAACAAGACAGAGAATGATGAAGGAAGTTCAACCGTTAAAGTAGGCATGCAGAGAAAATTCTCCAAAGTGCTATGTGCTCAACAAGGAAGCCGAAAGGAGAGAAATTAACAGATACAAAGTGTTATATGTGTCCATTTCCACCTCTACTTCCTCTCCAACCACAGAACAACTGTGTGTTACCTAAGCGACTGGCCCTGAGAAGCATATAACAGCCTGGTGTGTGCCCGTGTATGCGTGTCTTCATGTGTTTGAGTGTGTGGGGAAGGCTTCTCTCAGCCCGGTGGTTGGCAGCTAATGGGAGCTATTTGAGGAAGGACACACAGGCAGAGGAGCAGATGGGCCCTGCGTTATGCCCACCTACAGCGGGCGGCTGACGCACCTCCTGCACTCACACCTAATGGGGGCCTAATAAAAGGCTGGCTGTCCAGACACAGGCTCGCCACTCAATTTCATTAGCCGCTAATCAGCCAAAGGTGCCCTTGGCTCACGTAAAAAGACCGTTCGCTGGAAAAAAATGAGAGGCATACTTGAAAAAAAAGAACGAAGAACATAAGTGAGAAAATGGACATGCGTTAGTGATTGGAAAGAGCAGGGTTGTTGTTTTGGTGGGGTTTGAAAATGCCACGTTTGTCTGGAAACCGCGATCAGGCATGGAGAAGAGAGATCAAGCATTAGGGGTGAAGCCATGTGACCTTGACGCAACTCTTTATTGGTCTAGACTTTAAACCCCACCCATTTCCCTCTTATATAGCGCAACAGTCTGTTCCTGACTGTAATTATTTTCCATTGAGTATTTGATTTTTAAGGGTATTGTATAACGACAAACCTAGTGTGAGGCGAGATTAATAATATATGATTGTGTGGCCACAAGTCAGTGTGATTTTTAGCTTGATTAAAAAATAAATCATGTTTAATTCCAAAATTCCTGGTCTATAACTGCACAGCCCATAATCATAAAGATAGCTATCAGATAAGTTGTTGTTACCATGGAAAAGAGAACAGCGAAAAAGAACTAAGCAGTGAACTCCTATGAAGTACACTCCCTACATCCTCAAGTAACTTTATTGCAAAAATTATTTGCAAAAATATACTTTTAAAATATTGTACTTTATAAATATAATCAATCATTATAATTCAATATTTCCAAGTTTTTGGATTACATCATTTGAAGTGCTTCATGGCATGCACAATTCATTGCCTCGTAAAAGACACTTGTCTTTTACTCTAATTTAAAAAAAAAAAAAAAAAAAAAAAAGGTATTTAAAAACTTAAGATTATAATGTTGTCACTCATCTCAGAGTTTGTTGGTTTGGCTGAAATCCCAATGGAGGAAATTAATTGGAACAATAAAAAAAAAAAAAAAAAAACTTAAAAAAAAACACCAAAGCTGCTGAAACAGCAGAGACAGTAACTGTTGCGCTCTATTAGGTCCCTGATAACACACCCTAAGGTGACACCTCACAATTGTTGTGAAGTAACACTCTCGTGAATGTGAGATAACATTGGCAGCTTCTTTTTTTAGCCATCAATGTTTAGCCAGGTATATATTAAGCCGACACACTTAATAAAAAGAAGCAGGAAGTAGATCCATGAATGCAAAATCTGTCTGCACGTGTTTGTTTGAGCGTGTGCGCAATCCCAATCTTATTCACCAGGGACAGTCCTTTCGCACTGATGCCTGCACCAGACTGGCAGTCGTCGCAGGCACTCTGTAAAAGTTAATGGCCTATGCCCACGTCCACGGGGCTAATATTAAGTGTCAGTCTGCAAGTATAGTGCGTGTGTGCTAACGCTGCTATCCAAGCGCAAATTAATTATTAGTTATATGGCTATGTGTCCCCTCTTCAGTGCGAGGTCACTGAGGCCTGCCTTTAATTGCCGGAGCATATGGCTGGAAACAGATTTTAGCGGTGGGACTCGTTCTTAACCACCGTTCTTGCACACATTCTCAGATGTGTGCCATATTGTCAATGCTGGCAGCTATTGTTTCACTCATTTACTTCTTAGAGCAAATTACTCCCTAATAATAGCTCTACCTTAGAGTTTTTCTCTCCTCCGTGCCAGCAAACCTGTTCACACTGCATATGTTAATTATCTGCACATCTTCATTATGTTCAAAAAGCTTTAGGTTCAAGCTGTGCCGCCTGGCGAGAGGCTCTGACTCAGTTTTGTGCCAACTTTCCACTTTTTCCCTTTCCATTTGTTTCTTTCAACATTTTTTCCTTGCTTTCACTCTCAAAATCTCGCTCTTTTCTTATAAACTAAGAAAGTTGCAAAGTTAGCCACGCTCTTGTGTTATCCTTTTTTCCTTGTCCGCCATCTATTTTTCTTACGGGTAATTAGAAGGTTTTTAAGATTCTAGCTGTATTTGCTGTAGGTTTATATTTACATTATCTATTTGTAAATAGTTAAATAGTACAAATAACACATAATTTATCTTAACTGTCTTTATTGTGGAGCTGATCAATAAGACCATTCACAAACATCATATTGTTTTTAGATGTCAGTTCTGAAACCCATTTCCGACCCAATTATCTGACAGACTCTTCTGCGTTCTCAAAGTTTTTAAAAGCTTTTCAAGTGAGCCATTCTTCCGATCAGAGAGTTCAAAGAGCCAGAATGGAATTCCACAGCCAGCCGTTGTCTGATTAATAAACCTTTATAGAGCTTGCAGCTGGAGTTGACACTTTTGTCATAAGCTTTCTGGAATATTCAACAGTTTTAATAATGAGTTATGACAAAGACAATAAGGGAAGTCCTCTATTCGTGTTTGGGTGTGATGGGGTGTTGCAGCCCCTCAAACAGTGTTTTCCCTAAACTATTACTAGTTTAGCGGGGACCAATCCAGTCCCTACAGTTGAGGCACGTTGTTCCAGTTCAAGAATATTCTCCCTAATCCTGAGTCCACTTTGTTGCAACGTCATGTGTTCCTGTCCCCAACCAATGCAAGAGATGTTTTACAAGCAATGCTAACTGTTCAATGCCTTCAAATTTAAATCTCCTTTGAAAGCAACTGTAAAGTTCAGTCCTTTTGTTCTCTAGTTCATGATACATGTCAACTGAATGCATCAAACTGCATTAACAGGGCCTGAAAATGTCAATATCAGCCTCACCTACTCTGCGTGGGTAATGCTATTTACTACGTTGATTGAATAGAGAACAGCATGACGGTGTGTTCGAACGCTTTGAGGAGATCCACGAGCCTTTAATTCCATATGCTCCCACACACACTTGCTTACATGTCTATGCTTTTAAGAGAAGAGCGTGTGATTGTAATTTGCCACAAAAACACTCCATGCTCAAAACCACTGGAGAACAAACACACGCATGCGCGTTGGCTAGCACATGCTATTGTGTCCACAGAGCCTTAGCTCGCACTGAGAAGACGCAGGCAAAACCAGAGGAGCATATGTCCAATTAGGACTGGAAGTTAGAGCTGCACCAGCCCGTGGGGGGTCCTGTCGTAACGCAACTATAAAACGCCACTGCCTCCTGATCTGGGAACAGGAGGCCTGCCGTTTGTGGTTAACCAAAATGGAGGAATGATTGCTCTGTGGTTGGAATTCAAAAATCCTCAGACATGCTACTGAGACTTAAGAGAATGAGATAAAATAAAAGTTTAACCTCTGTTTATCTTAACATGTGACTGAGATAAACTGCCTCCTTTCCTCTCAGAGCATGTCACTTTCATATATATAGACGATTGTCACTTTTGGAGCCTTTGTGTTTTTCTCGTCAGTAGAACCATCTGTCCTCTTCTTCTTTGGGCCTGTGTGTCTCAAGACTCTCCCTTTGCCAAAGTCTCTGGCTTGTTTTTTTTCCTCTTTCCTCCCTTTTTTAATCCTGGAAACCTTGTGAAGTGGTGTGGCGAGGTGCCGAGCATGGTGCTCTGCAGAAATGGAGGCCAGCTGTATCCCAAAAGTCACCCGTCCATATCTCACTTGTCCTCAGGTGACAGTTGCTGGACAAGCACAGTATTTGAAATCACCCTAGTAATAAACTGGCTAGAGAGGTGCATAGTGAAGCCAGACATAAAGGTACACACAGTGTACACACACTGTTAAGTTTCAGGAGTGACAACCTCAATTAAATGTGGGAGTGAGTCCCCTAAATTATAATTCCGTGTGTACGGAACACAAATCTCTCCCGAAACTGCAATTATTGACACCGTGGAAACCATATCAACGCTCTGGCGTCTCGTGTGTTTGGTGTCCGCTATTCTGACTAAAGTAATATTACAGTGACAAAAGACTTCTTGTGTTCAGCAATTTTCTATGGAGGTGTCGTGTTTTGTTTATGCTTAAAGGAGTGTTTTAACATGCATCAGAGATGTATCTCTTGTCTGTCATCACTCATATCTCTCATTGACGTCATTAACAACTAGTTGTTCAGTTTGACTCCGTTCAGACTGTGCAGAATTTTTGTTAATGCGGTTGTCACTACTACTTAACTTTCAGGAGTTAATTCGGTTTGTCACTAAAAGGTGAATTGTCAACCAAATTTAGCTGCAGTGTGAAGGTCGCCAAAGTGTGGTCTACCTTGCAGCTTATTCCTTATCCACTTAGACAGGAAGTCTAATCAACATGTAAAGCAATTAACCACCGGTTGTTCTGCCTTCATAATCCATTTAGGTGAAGAAAATATCCAATAGATTTGGACCAATTTATGTCCAAAATGGCCTCAGATGGTCAGTGATCAAACTGTGGGTGGTCTGAAGCTGAGGCTAGGACTTTGGTTGAAAAGATTTCTTCATAGTTGACCTACAGTATTATGGCTAGACTCTTTGTTCATGACTAACATCATAATTGCTGTCTCTCTCTATCTCTTCAGCAGGTCCAGGGTCAGTTGCCTCCGCTGATGATACCTGTGTTTCCTCCAGATCAGAGAACTCTGGCGGCCGCTGCAGCACAACAAGGATTTCTACTTCCTCCAGGGTTCAACTACAAACCGGGCTGCAGTGAGTATTAAAGCAGCATTTCAGTGATGGGTTGTTAAATTAAAGACTTCAGTCTAGTTTATTGTTCACACTAGAGATTTCAAACCAGATTGCTGAAAGCGGAGTCTTCAACCCAATGTTGGGCAGCATCTCCCTCCTGTCTGGTGTGTTATTAAGATCAGCCAACACCACTGATGCCCATCATCTCCCGCACATGACAGACTCTCAGACTAGACAAACTCGCTTGCTTTTGTGTCTCTGTATTTCTTGTTCAAAAGTAGGAACAGGAAAAAAAAGAAAACTTCCTCTGGGGTTTGTGTTTTTGGCCGTAGCAGTCCAACTGTGAAGCAATGTGTTGTTTACCGCGAGAAACGAGGCGGCAAGTGCCAGCAGCGCAGCAGCAGAACGCTCGCGCTCTCACGGGGGGGTAGAGTGACCTGCCCCAGGTTTCTTCATATTAACACGGGCGGCCGCCAGAACACGCGTCCAGTACGCCTCGCACACGCCTCCGACTCCTCTCCAACTGTACGCGTGCACACAAACATTGCATAGATCACACACTCGCACACACTCTCATAAACGCACATCTCCCTTGTGAGACGGACCGGTCCGCATCTCCAGCTCCGCCCACTGCGCTTCACAGTTTCCCAAACAAGTCCCCCCACCCTCTTCCTCCTCCCAACGGCCTCCCTCCTAACCATAAACCCTCTATTTCAATTACAGCCAGCAGCACCATCAAACCCTGCCCAAAATTTCAATTACGCATGTCATTTAGTTACCATTACAGTGCTTGCTCACGGGGGAGGAAGCCGTCGTTTGAACCCTCAAAACCAGAGAGGAAAAAAAGGGGGATGAAATCCCTCTGGTCGCAGGGTCTGGACTAAGGGGATGCTGGTTCCCACCCATTGCTCCCCGGAGCCAGGCCACGGAGCTCTTCCAGTCAGTCTGAAGATACTGCCTTCTCGCCAACAGCAACATGTTTGCTTTTCTTAGTTTTGCTCTTTTGTTACAGCTGTACCCAGGAGAGACATAAAATAGCTGGAATATTTGTATTTGTTTAGGGACTGAGAGAAAGACAAGAAAAAAAGATAAAACACACACATCTCCCCAGAATACATCCTTGAATTGGGTCCAGGGCAATCTTTAACTAAGCGGATGAGTATTTTTTCATGGGGGGGGGGGGGAGCAGTGTATGGGAAAAATGTTTTGGACTGACTGATAGGAGCGTCTGGTTTATTGCTTACTGAGACAAGGTTCGACTTCCTCTACAAACCCCTTTAACAGATACTCTAGAGTCCCGGGCTGTATCCGCTGCCTTATCAACAAGTGCATTTACATGCACATTAAATTTTTTATTTCAGTTGTACTAAAGCAATAATATGTCTTTTTAATAAAAATTTACATTTATTAATGTACTTCCATCAGATGCCATTCCAATTCTGCCTTACTGCATGCACAGAATGGTGGGATATCATGGGCGACGGGCACATTTATGCTGGCTTTAAAACACGACCAGACATGCATTCCATAAATCGCTGAGTCTTTTAAAATAACAGAATGATGGTGTCACTTTTATATGATATATTTCAAAGGCCATCTATTTGGACATGGAGACATTTTCTCCCCTCTGTTCTTCCTCAGAGCGCTTGTATCCAACTTCTCCTCCCTTTTTGGCCGACATCATTCCATTGTTCATCAAAAAACTGCAGAACCGATTTGAGAGCACACTCGTGGTTTCTCATGTCACAGGCCTTTTCAGCGCAACGCTAATAACCCCCCTACCTCCTCTAGCCGAACTGGACTGACCTTTACCTCCCGGTCATGTAATTATAAAGCCCATATCTGCAGGTGGACGCTAATAACTCTCGCTATTCACTCCTCGTGTTCTGATTCATCTCTCCAACGCAGAGGCTCTTGTGCGGGGCCCGAGGAGACGGGGCGCTGACGTTACCTCGTTAATTACCGTCCTCTCCTTATCATGCCTTAGCCTTCAACTGCTATTGTGCTCGGGGTATTAGAGCTGCAGCCACACAATCAGCCTTTCATTAGAATGGAGGGGGGGACTTCACAATGGAGGTCTTTACCGACAGAAGAGAAAGCAGTGAATCTGTCGCTCCATCGAAGGAGAGGAGAGGGGGATGGGGCCCAGACCCTGTGCAGAAGTGTTGGATATCGAAAGGGTGATGTGTGAAAAAAAAAAATCTAAAGCATCTGACATACCCATAATGCTCTTTTCCTCAGGTGACCCTTACCCTCTACAGCTGATCCCCACAACTATGGCAGCCGCTGCTGCGGCAACGCCTGGCCTCGGCCCTCTTCAGCTGCAGGTAACGTCCATCTTGTGGTTTTGTTTGTGTGTATGTCCTTTTGCTGTGGAGATTCAGTCCATTTTTCCCAACCTCTCAAACAAAATCTCTTTTTCTTCCCTAGTTTTTTTTTTTCCCCCTTTTTTTGTTTTGTGATCCCGATAGAGAACAACAATGCCCACTGTTCTCCCCAACTCTTTTCCTCATGCCAACTGCAAGTTGCCATAGAAATGGGCCTTTGTGAGGGGCCAGAGCCCAGAGAGAGAATGCCGCACTGCTGGCTCTGGGGTGCTGATATTGTTCACTGTGGAGCGAAGGGTACCATAGAAACTGTTTTAAGGGGGACAGAGCACAGAGGGACACTGAACAGAGAGCAAACACAAAAAGATATTATGGGCTGTCTGAATAGAGTCAAACCCTAATGCAGCCTCACTGTGCTGCTCTGAAACTGAAAACGCAGTAAACATGCGTCTCCACGTCTGTCCTTTTTCCTTTTCCTCCCTAGTTTGGTCTCTGGAAGGAGAAGAAAAGTATTAACGGACTGCATCTGATCCCAGGTTAACAGCCTGGCTGTTTGAAATGCACTTACCTGGGGACCCACACGGGCCCGGGCCTTCCTCTCTGTTACCTCTATTACCAATTAAAGTGACTGCCTAAGAGGCCAAACTCACCCTGCCACCATTAGCCAAACATTAGATGCACATTAGAGTGAATTTTAACAGGGCATTGCGCTTACGTGCACACATGTAAGGATATGCACCTGCACATCTGTATCACAGTTTAAGCATATGCAAGAGGTATAAATGACTCTCAAACATACACACTCATACAGAAACAGGTGGTTTTCCCAGGTGGCCTCTGGATAACGGGTAAATAAAACAGGATATTTTTTTCAGTTTTTTTTTTATTATTTATTTTATTCTCTTTGTCTGTGCACTCACCCCTCTGTGCTCCGTATGACTGGCTTACTGCAAGAATCTTGTCCTGTCTGATTTTATCTGCTTCTGAGCTTGTCTCCATATGTTCCTTCGTGTTAAGATTCAAAAAAATCCCAGATTGAACAGCTTTGTCAGCCGCAATTGGATTTTGCCAGAAAAACAACTGGAGAAAAAAACAACAACTTCCAATGCCACTGTTCTCTCATTCCATCCTCAAATCTCCCTTGCAACACACACACTCAGAGAGAGAGAGAGAGAGAGAGAGAGAGAGATTAGGGCTTTGTCACAAAGAAAATGATTTACTAAGGCTAACCTAAATACAGATGTCTCAGACAGAAGCACGTTGGATTTCCTCTGGGACAATCTGCGCATTTGCACGTCTCATCTTCAGACCCCACAACACGATGAGAGGCCCAAAATATTTGCCTTGGTCACTCCACGAGCCATGGTTTAGTAGTTTGTGCACTCAACCTGATGTGCTGAATCTGGCTTGCAATTTCTTGCCCCTCTTCTCAATGCACTTTATGTCCTCTCAACTATATTATATTTAAAATGTGATATTTTTTGTTTGTATAATACATATAGAGATCTAATGATGATTTCATTTAGTAGGCAGAAGACCAGAATGACCACAAGCTGGCTTTGATGTATTTGGTTATTTACATGAATGCATTTGACAGATGCTTTTATTCAAAGCGACAAACATTGCATTTATGGTATAGATTTTATCAGTTTATGCATTCCCTGGGAATCACGCCCAAGACCTTTGCATTGCTAGCACCATGCTCTACTGGACTAGAGGAATTCTTATTCAAGTATGTTTCTATATATAAGTACAATACATATTCAGTAGGAAAATAAAGTGTCTGAAGTTGCTGTGCAGCACATCAACTGAAGGCATGCAGCATTTGGCTACTTGCAGTGTAGACAGCTTTGTTGATTGTAATTTGTGGCGCATTATTGTAACTTAATTTGAACACATTGTAATTAGGCGCTTGCGTCCTGCGTAGTGTGCATGTCCAAAGTTTTCATAGAGATTAATTTTGTATAACAATTCTCTTCTAGTTATATTTCAACACACAAACACACTTGTAGATGCCAGACGGATGAAGTCACAGCTGTATGAGATTGCGCACCTACACACCGGCCATTAAACAAGTCCTCTAAGTGTGTGTGTGTGCATGTGGTGAGTGATAGGGAGTCATTGCACTAGGGGTCACTATCTTAAAGGTGTTTGCCATTAGTCACTGCAGCAGTCTTTAAACCTGGCCACAAAACCACTTTTCACAACTGCGGCCACAGTTCACACTGGCCTTAATATTCCATAACCAGCTAAATTAACCTGCGTAACCCACCAAAACCACACACACAGAAGCTGAGGGACAGTGACTATGACTTTGTTGAAACGTGGAAGTGGAGAGAGAGAGATAAAGAGAAAAATAAGAAAAGGAGGGGAGTAATAGAAAGGTATGAGCTGCGAGCAGCATACTGAAGAGGTATAAAGTGGGTCAATGGAGGAGGTCAGCCATCATATGTAGAGGCAGATGTTGGACCATATTGCACCGGATTACTGCAGCACACAGGAGAACGAGAGAGAGAGTGAGAAGGGAGACTGTATTTAATGCCTTATATCAGCCGTAAAAAATAGTACATGTATTTCCATTTGTAGTTCAAACCCCCAGTGATTTTATTATTTTGACGCCACTTGCATGTGTACGCACGATGATAAGCGCCGCGAATTCCTTTCAGATAGTGATCTGGTGGCATTGTCCGAGGACGATGAGGTCAGTGACACTGTAAATAGATAGCATGGCTGGATTGATCGTGTCCAGCTTGCCCTATCTGCTCCACAACATAAAAGCTTACATAACATTCCCAGTCTATCACACAATGAGAATGTTATTTTGCCTCAAAGCTTCCCACTAGCGGACCTAAAACCTGGACAGAGTACTGAGTCTCTTCCTTGACAATCCGGGGGGAAAAAATTAAGCAGAAAAGAATTTTTTTTATCTTTTGTATATTAGCTTTTGTATTTTTTGTAAACACTAGCTTTAGCTCTAATTGACACTTAAGAGGGAGATTTCTTGGCAGCGGCTTCAGTCAGACGCAACTCATGTCAAAGTTCATCCTGCCTGGCGCACTAATCAAAATAGCACAGAACTTGACAGCCAGTGTTTAGTTTAGCGCAAAAAAATAACAAGAATAGGAAGAATTGACAACAATGGAAAAAGCATGAGACGCACAATAGCCAGCGGTGACCAAAATGACAATAGCTTAGAGGATCACTCCGAACTGCTTCCATTTTGACAACAAAGCAAGATGGGAAAAGAAGCTCATAATCTGAGTAAAGCAGGGGATTACTGGAGAGCGAGAGATGTCTGCTCAGCCACATAAAGACACACAGATCCACTCCGCTGGATAGCGCTGACAGCAGCCCGTCTTCCTGTGCTCAGGGAGAGGACGGGGACTTAGCGAGGATGGGGTGGTGGCTTTGTTAAAACATGTGTCACCAACACTAATACTCTCCAATCAGCCTTACGAGTTAAAGCGCAAATGCCAATCTATCTCCTCTCGTCATCCTGCATATAGACACGTAAAAACACACACACACACACACACACACACACACTACTTAATGGAGTCACATTTGACCCATTAGATCAGACAGGCCTGCAGCATTACGGATTGGCATTGGGATCTTTCTTGTGTGTTCGCCTTCTATGTTGGCGGTATGCGTTTTCTTACCTTTGTTGCCTTAAACACACACACACACACACACACAGACAGACTTGTGGTTAGAGAATTAGAGCTGGCCTAATACTCCTCTGTGGGGATTAGCAAAGAGAGAGAGAGAGAGAGAGTGAGAGAAGCAAGGGGAGAAGCTTTAACAGTTCAAAAGGACGCAGCTTGACTGAAGGAGTCAAGAGTCCTATCAAATCCCTCACAGATACACCCTCCCCCATTCAGCACCCCTGTGTGTGTGTGTGTGTGTTTTTGTGTAAGGCTGACATTTAAATTCCTCTGTTACATCCCCACTTTTGAGATCAGCCACCCCTTCATCCCCCATTCTCGCTGCGTGTGCATACGTGAGCCCGTGGGCACTCGAGGGGCATTGTGCTGTCACTTCCTGTTTGCTCACGTTGACGGCGGAGTGGCAGCGCTTTGAGCGTGTTCAGTGGCAGGCCCTGTTGGAAGTGAAGTGTATGTGTGTCGGTCTAGTGGTTGTGACTGACAAGAGCTGGCCCTGTAATAGAACTCAATTCAGAAAGAAAATAAAGCAGTCTGATGCAGTGGACCGGACACAGAGCATCTCGCCCTCTCACGCACACACACACACAAACACACACACAGACAGGGCAAGCTCCGACAGGGGCCGTATGTCACGCTCAGGCACACACACAACCAGGGGCCATGGTGGGAGTAATTGAACAGAAATGACCAACAAGAGCTTTATTTCATGTCCTGCTCCCCTGTGTGGACTACAGCTCACACACTGAGGTCACCTCCTGATCAAAAAATCCAAGAGAAATGTGTGTGTGTGTGTGTGTGTGTGTGTGTTGAAGTGTTGTATGTCTGTGCACAACCTAAGTGAGGAATAAAAATAGAAGAATCACCCTGTCAGTGTTCATTTTAAAGATGATGACTGACTGAGTGTACATTATACCACATAAAGTATAGATTTGTGCTGAAATTATTTTATGTTAGGAAAAAGGGTGATACAAGAGCTAATTTAAATGAATTTCATAGGACAACTGTCGATTATACAGTTTAGCTGTGGAAAGCCGATCAGAATCAAATATTACAAATAGCAGTGTATACAGTAAGTACTTTTATTAGGGATGCACAGTATATCAGTGATCATATTTTTATCAGCCATAAGTAGTGCCATAATTGTAGGAAAGTAGGTAATATTAAACATCACTTTTTTTTTTTTACTAATTCAAACAGCATATTGTTTCTATCTAAGGTTACTGTAGACTTTTTTTTTTTTTTTTAAACAGGCAAAATAGTGTAGATTTAATATTGGCCATCATATCGGTTGGCCATAGCATAAATATAATTAAATATATACCAGAGAATTTTTTTTTTATTCAGTGCACCTCTACTTTTATACACACAGTTAATATATCAGTGTCCCTTTTTAAACCAAAAAAAAAATCTGTACTTATTAACTTTATTAGCTCTCTGCGGTGCAAATTTAGGCAGATAAAAAGCCAGTGTGAGTGGATGGAGATGTTCTGTATGGAGATATGTCTCTCAGCATGATGGTGTGTTAATCTCTGTGTTCTCATCTGATAGAAATATTTAATTCTAGCAGATACAGCCGACAGAAGATTGTGGAGAATGTGCTGTCGAGGTTGAGAGAGAGAGATAGAACTGCCATGGACATTTGCATAAACCAGTCTTTGTTTCCTGCTGGTGGCTGGCAGCCAGAGACGAACAGAAGGACGGAAGTTTTACTCACAAACAGCCATTCGCTTCCAAACCTTGAAGAGAAAAATACAATTTAAAAAACAGCCCGTCTCTGCAGCTACTGTAAACACAGATTTGGTTCCTCATATTTTCCCACAAATACAATAAAAAGCTCCCTCTCTCAATTCATTCTTTGCTTTCCTCAAAGTCCTCGAAATTGCACATGAAAGCTACACAAACGTACTTGTTGCAGGAATTGCCCAAACAGCTCCGGGAATCTGTTTAATGCAATGTCCAGCCACTGTACTGTCTGCCTGTTACCGTAGAAACATTTGCTCTGGTCCACACATACCCTGTGTAGAAGAGCACATCCCTGAGCTCCGCATTTAACAGCTGGGAGATGTTATTGCTTGTGGTTGACTGATACAGGTTTGTTCCATTGGTTATGCAGATGACAATATCTAGAGAATTGATATAGCCAATATAATATTAATATATGCATGTAGATAATATACGTAACACTTCTGTTTAATTAAATTTAATTCATTCAAAAATACATGCAATTATTCAGTATGTTTAAGTGTTCGAAATAAATACAATGTAATTAGGAAATAAACACTTATATTTAAATACTTAAATGCACTGCTTGTATAAGCTTTTATATACTGCTAATTTATTTTGTATTATATTTTATTTAAAAAAGTAGACATTTTCAAAATGTTCATTTACTGTTAATGAAGCTGATATCTTTTTTGGCCAAGTGTTCATGGTTACTTTAATCACAAAAGATCAGCCAATATATCAATCGGTCATTTAATATATTTGAAACAATGGAAATAAAAAGGAGCAAAATTTCGATTTATGCTGTCAAATGGCAGTATGCTGCATTTCATTGAATCATGCTGGCAGATATGTTTTCGAGTTTTAAGAGAGTTTTCTCATGGGTCCTTCTGTCCTGGTGTGCATTCTTAAGCAAGAGTAAAAGAATCAATAGGGGGTCCGGCATTTGTTTCCACTCTCAGTGGCAGAGAAATTCACAACTTCTCTCTTTACATAAACACATCCACCAGTTTTTCACCTTGAGAGGCCCTTTTTCAGTCTTTTCTTTCCTTAGTGAATATGACCCTTATGGTGAGTGCGTTTTTTCCCAGGATGCACCTTGGCGGGGACATGTCTCACTCAGGCGTCTGCTAGCTGTTAGCGTAGCCCCTTGAGGCCGGATGGTGGAACATAAAGTGACAGCTCTGTCCCCTCACACATAAACAACCATCAGCCCTCTCCACTAATGGCCAAACCAGCTTTTTAGCCTGTTTTGTTTTTTTGTGCGTTCTGTGTATTCATTTATTCATGGACCTTTCTCTCTTCTTCATCCACTCTTCTGTCCCTTCTCTCTCTCTCTCTCTCTCTCTGTCTCTTTGCAGCAGTTGTATGCAGCTCAGTTAGCTGCCATGCAGGTGTCTCCGGGGGCCAAACACAGCACTGTGCCTCAGGCCAACCTGGCAACCGGAACACACTCGCCCACCAGCGGCCACAGCGAGAAAAACAGAAGCACCCCACCACCAAAGCCCAAGGTATGTGTTTGTGGATGCGAATTAAGCTGGAACACCTGTGTACATTTTTCATCCAGAGCTAATAGTCTTTGTATGTACTGGTTTTGATGTTCTTTAGGTTGAAAACCCATAACTCTTGCAAGCTGCCACAATGCCCTCAATTCTCCATGCCTCACTACATTGTTGCATTTCAAGTGCTTTTTTTATGCCCGCTTCTGAAGGTCCTTGGTCCTTGAACCCAAGGTCTAGCTACCACCACTGCTTTGTGCCTTTTTCTGATAGCGTATAAGTCTCATAACAGGTATCTTTCCCTTTGGCTAGTGTGGCAGCAGGAGGCCAGAGCTATCTGAGTGGAATAAAGCTCCATGAATATCAGGCCAGGCAGAAATAAAAGCAGCCTGTCTGGCCTCTCATCCCTCCTGCTGGGCTGGTCATTCTAGACGCCCGGACACCCCTGTAAGCCCATTCTGTCCCGCTCAGCAGTACAATAGCTGGACCGTGGGGCAGCCAGGGCTGGATAAACATGTGTGAAGGCCTGTTGCCCGCTCTCACTCCGGCCTTGAGCCACGACTGAGCCCGATGCCTGTTTGGAGAGGGAAGAGAACAGACCTGGAGCTCAACCACATGCCTGTTGCATAAGAGGGGAAGAGCTCAGGATACATTTCCCTCTGTCAATCCCAGTGAAGCTTTGGCGGTTGCCATCGACTGTGTCTGGCCTCCTGCAGCTCATTGTGTCAAAGGCTAATGAAGGCCGTTTTCCTCAAACATTTGGTCCTTTGTTGTCACATGACCAAATACATGGAGATAAAGAAGAGGGATAGGGATAATACAGATAATTGGCAGTGCCGCCTGCACCTGCTAGGCCTCCGCAGCCACCGAGCCATGAGAAAATGACCTTTTTCTTAAATATATCTTTCTCTCTCATATTCCCTGTCAAGTATCTAAAAGTTGATGCTGAGCCCTCCCTTTCTCCTTCTCTGCATCCTCTTTCTCTCTTCAAATCTTCCCTCAATCGTGGCTCTCTCGTTTGTTCTCTCCATGTCTGCAAGCTTTTTGCCATCATGAAGGGGAAGGCATGCATATTTCAAGCTTGTTGCCCTGGGGTAGTTGCCACTCTTCCTCTCATTTTGAGATGTGTGGCGTGTGTCGGACAGCTGGTTGGACTGAGGCGTACAGAGCTTAAGTGCTTTACCCTGGGGGAGGCCTCACAACTCAGGTGCATCATGGACTCATATCACGGTTTTCACTCTGTGACCTACTCAGATTTACACATCCACACTATTCCTTCACTCAAGCTCAGTGCTGCCACAGGTGGCTTTGAGATTCCTCCTGAAGGTGCTGCCCATGTGTTGGTCACAATGGGCTTGGACACTTCTATCTCGTGGGAGTGTCTCTGGTTTCTTTACAGTCTCTGAAGTAGACTGTACTGTCAGCAGCATATTTGAAGGATGTATACATTCATGCAAAATTCAAAAGAGATTATATATATATAGAAGAGTTCAGATGCAAAAGCCTCTAAGTGCCATCTGAAATTTTCTTCTAGAATGATCATTTTTATCAAGCTTGTATATTTAAGTTCAGTAATTTCACTTAAATGGCTATGAAAATGACCTATTAATTGTCATTTAAGTGAAATTACTTAACTTAAATATACGAGCTGGATAAAAATGACCATTCTAGAAGAAATGTTCAGATGGCACGTTTGCATCTGAACTCTTCATATGTATATATATGTATATGTAGGTATGTATACAGCCAGTGTACAGTAATTAGTTATAAATAACTGATTAAAACTTAAAATAATTACAATTTTCAAATATTTTTTTAATTCTAAGTGACTCATATGTCATTTTAGATGAGATTTAAGCTTATTCCCTATTATAACATGTATGACGGATCTTAAAGCTAGCCTTCCTTCTCTTGCACAGCTTTGCCAGTCTTCATTAGTTCTCCTCTCACCAGCTTCCTTCTCTTTGGCTAACATCCCACCCAAGGATTTGCTTCTCGAAGAACAATCCACCATCGGGGCGGGAGGCAGGCATTATCTGTCATAAATATTCAGTTTTCCTCTTCAATGCAGCGTCGCTACACACCCGACACAATATGGGTCATGATACAGTATTCTCCTCAATCACGTCTTAGTGTTCTCATTGAGTAGGGTCTTTTGTGTGTCTCCCTTATGATGGAGTCCACATCCCACTGGTTCCCCTTCCATTGAGAACAGCGCTAATGAGGACAATCCTGTTACGGCCCATCATAGCACGGGCGGTGAGGGAAAGGTCTTAATCAAGCTCTCCAGACCTCAGAAGCTCTGTTCCAAAACCTAGCTTGCTGACTCGCTGCCTGCTGCCTTTGAAACAGCGAATTTCTGCTCGTACTACTGCGGAGGCAAGACCAGGAGAGACACTGTAGCTCTGTGAGATGTGGTGGTCCTCTATGGCTGCTGCAAATGCTTTTGTTTCTGGCCATTCATGACAGACGGGAAGGCTCTAGAAACAGGTGTTGGTACAGAAGCTGCACACATATGAGATCCCACTGCAGTTGGAGCACAATAGTGACCTGAGAGTCCCTCTGCCAGGCGAGGATGATCGACAACTATGGCTTGGACGAGGGCTGGCAAGGTCATTTGATCCTGGAGAATTGCCTGAGTGCGCGAGCTTCTGATGTAGTTCTGGTATTGAGCTATGAAGCTGTTAAGAAAAGAAAGGTCTTGATGGCAAGTTAAGGCCTTCGTTGCAATGTTCTGATGCTGTGTACGGGGCAGCATCTGTCATTCTGAGATCTAATTACCCCTTATGGTGCCTTCTCTGATGTGATTATGATGTCAGCATGGTTGATATCTTGGTAGCAGTCATTTGCACCGTATGGATAGACGTCCACCATCACAAAAGGGTTATTCAGAGTTATTTGATTATTATCTAATTGAGCCTAATTGACATCTGTGAACATATTTGAAGCCGTAATGTGTGTCAAATAATCATGCTTATATTTATAGAATACTTGGCCATTCTGTGTTTGTGTGTATGCTTGTATGTGCTTTGTTTTCTTCTCAATGCGCAACATGTTTGGTAAATGTGTGTGAATCTTCTCACCTAAGCATGTTTCTTTACATGGTATGCTCGCTTTGTCCCTGTTCTCGTTTGATTGAGCATGGGTGTGCTGCATGTTGATTACGCCATGGCAGTGCGCAAAGTCAATCCAATATCAGCAAGTTTTTCAACTGGCCTGCGCAACCACAATTACTTTTACCTTTCCTTGTGGTCTGGCCGCATTTGCTGAAAACGTCCTTTTTCGGCATGCAGTCAGCTGATTTGACTCCCCTGCTGGGAGTTTTGATTGGGTCCCAAGTCTCTGAGGAGAAAAATCACACCGGGCCAAACGTGTTGCTTTTTTGCAGGACGAGGGCGCTCAGCCCTTGAATCTGTCGTCCAAGCCTAAGGCATCCGAGAGCAAGTCACCCACCTCCCCCGCTTCCCCACAGGTCCCTACCCTGAAGCTGGGCCCCGGGTCCCTGAAGCACAGCGCCCACTCCAGCATCGGAGGACCGCCGTCCAGACTCAGCTCCATAGGTACACGCACCTCCACAGTTCATTGCAATTCAATAAACACATAAATGGCAGTATAACCGGCTTAATGTTATTACATATTGCCCTGAATGTATCTCTCAAGAGCATTTCCTACTCCCAGGATATGTTTTTTTTGCTGGCACAGACTCTTGTATGAGACGGTAATTGATGTTACATTTTTAGGTTTGCAGAATTTAATTTTGCCTGAAGGGCACATTGTCAAACATTTATTAGTCTAAATGGAGGGGGAGAGCTTGTTAAGCAGCTGTGTTTGGAAGCGAAAGAGAGGGAGACAGCGGATGGGAAGGTTTAGCGGCGTTTATTTCTGTTGTTTAGAGGTGCTGAATAGAGCAACACAAGCCTTCCTGACAGGCGCTGAGATTAGACAAGCCTCTTATACAACTCTGTTACCACCCACAGCACAAACAACATACATTAATAACACAATAAAGCAATATTCTCCCCTCTCCCCCCTCCTCCCTCACAACAGTTAGCCATTTCAGACTACTTCCCTGTAATCGCTGTGTTTTTCAACAAATCCTGGGATTTAATAGCAGATTAGTGGATTTGCCGCCCAGATGTTTTTTGTTCTGAAAAATGGATTAGGAAGTAAAGTTTTCACTGGAATCCTTTAGAAAATGTCACAGTGAGAGGTTCTTTTAGATCGAGAGATTGAGAGTGCCGTATGTCCCTTGATTATTCCATCTGGTGCACATCTTTAAGGGGTCAGGAAGTATTGTAATGTCAAAGACGTATTCAGAGCCCCACTTAACATGCTGTTTCTAGGTGTATGTGTGTTTACCTGGATGAGTATTTATATTTAAACTTGCCAGATCTTTGCCAACGCCTTTTTTTTTCAATTCCCTCATCTTTCCATCATCCATGTTCTCCACCTCTCTCATCTTTTTGACCTTGTTAAGTGACATCTGTCCTGAGACTATCCAGCATGCCCGACCCCATGTGTCCCTTTCTTTTTGTGTCACTGTCACCACAGAAACACAACAAGGGCTGTCAAGTGCTGTGTCCTCTAAGGCCATCACTCTCCCTTGCTTTTTCTCAGAGGCCGAAAAGAAAGTTCTACTCTCCAGGTCACTGTAATGTGAAGAGTGATATACCTTGTTATGTTTTGGGTTATTAAACTGATATACATCTCTACTTTAAGTCATTTTAAATGTAAGTACATCTCATAACCATCTCTCTCTAGTGGGGTCGGTGCTCTTAATTAACACCTCAGACATTTTCTTGACCCCCAATTAAATTGACTGTCAGGAAGTGTGCAGGCTTCCACTCATCCTTTGACTTGTGACCATTTTAGCAGATTCCAGAGATATGACTCTTTTAAAAAGAGTTCTCTCTTCCATAATTTCAAATGAAAGCATTTAATCCATCCTATCCAGCATTAGTGACCGGATTAGGCCAGATAAATACTCATAATCTAGCACAGGTCTTTGTTAGATCTACCCTGGTGAGATAATGCTCCACCACACACACACACACATGCACTAGCCAACAGATGCAGCTAACGGCTTGGGCGGTTAAGCTGCTGAGAATAATACAAATAATAGCCATGAAAAGATGGTTGGAAACATCTTTGATATGCTCGGAGGCAGATGTTGCGGAATGGGCCAAATTAGGCTGCTTATGGCTTTAATATAAGTAATCTCTACTGGTTTTTTTTTTCCCCCACTTTTAAGATTTCCATGAGCTTTGGTCTGAATAAAAGCCTACAGAATGGTAGACAGAGAGAGATATGAGACAAATGGCACTTTTTAGCAAATCTCTGAATGTAAAAAATGCGGATTTGTGAGATTTTCATCAGGCTTCAGCATCTGTTTTCAACTGGATTTCTTATCCTTCGTCTGTGTGAAAGAGAGTGTTGCTCTGTCCAAAAGCTAGTGAGCTGCCTACAGAGGCAACTTCTTTAAGGCAAAGGCAAAATGTAGACACTTTATTTAGAGAAAAGCAATCACTAAATGCATTGCAACAGGTACAGAGAAAAAAAAATGCATCCAACTCAGAAGACAAAGTGACAGAAATGTTGATTATAAGTTAACTTTTATTCAATACTATAAAGTGTCAATAAAAGAAAAAAAAATCCAGATTTTGTATGCTATGAAGAACATTGTTGCTGCCTATGTAGGCAATAGACAGTGAAGGCAGCTCACTGGGTTTCAGAACAGAGCTTGTGTCTTGAGTGTGTGCGTCAGCGACAGGTATCTGATGACAGCTTCTGCTGTAAATTAGAATAGAGATTTTATTTTCAGCTTCACATGATCATGTTATGTACACATGCATTAGGCAAACACTGATCTCCAACCAGTTTTCATTATTCTTGCACTTCATGTTTAAAGTAGCTGACAGACCATAATGCTAGATGCTTGAACTAAACGCTCATATGCCTAAGTCAATATTTATCTTCCACACTTCTTTTTTTCTGTTTGCTTTGAGTGAATGTTAAGAGCTAGTTGTGCCATAGGCAGGTTGAGTCACAGAGGTGACAGTCAAATGGTCAGTATGTGTGTGTGTGTGTGTGTGTATGGTATTAACACAAATGCTGATAGGTGACCTCACAGCACGCTCAGTGCTAATGTGTGATGCCCGAAGTGTCAGCAGTGTTTTAGTGTTGGGTGACTTCACTTTAAGTCCATACATTGAATCAAAAATGCTTTATGTCAGGCAAGTACCAAAAATGTTCCAAATCAAATATTGAAATTGATAATATAATGAAATACTTAAGCCCAACAATATTCAAAATTATTGACGGCATGGGTTAAAAACTGTCGATTTGGTAAATACAGGAACCATTTGGAAACGACTGCTTTATATCAAGACACATTTATGCTTTATCTGTCTGTTGTCTTAGTCATACGCCTTTGATCTGTCTCCCTCACACCTGTCATTCTTTCAGACCTGCTGTCGTCTATCACCTCCGGCGGCTACCTGAACGACCATGAGGCCGTGACCAAAGCTTTCCAGGAGGCCAGACAGATGAAGGAGCAGCTAAAGAGAGAGCAGCAGGTGCTGGACGCCAAAGTAGCGGCAGTCAACAGCCTGAGCCTCAACAATGGACGCTCAGAAAAGGTTTGTTTTACTCTAGTCCTGCATTTACACACTCGCTCAATCTTCCAGCTTGTGACTGAAAAAGCTTGTGATCTTGCTCATCACCAATGAAAAGTGCAAATGAAGTTTAAAAAAAAACGAAAATACACAAACAGATGCGTTAATTACAACAGAAGTGTTTATCTCTGAACAAAGTGATTTCCCAAAGCTGTTCTTGTGAAGAGGGGGAGTAGAGGTGACTAAGATCTGAAAGCTCTTTTGTTGTACACGATGGCGACGTCTGGGAGGCAGGCTGAGGGCAGGCAGGGCGCAGTGAACAGGACGCTAATTTTAATGGCGTAGCTGATGCTAATGTGAAGTGACTGGAGTGACTCCTCGGCTACACGGCTAAATTGGGCTTGTTTGCTAAACACACTGGAGTCAGCTGGTCCACGAGCCACAGCACAGGAAACGCCTTCGACCGCAGATAATAAAAAAAACACTCGCTTTCTGTGGAATTTGCATACAAATGCTTCAAAAAGCACAGTATGTCAGTAAACAAGCATTAAATTATGGACACTTTTGCCTCGTCCACCTCTAACGATGTGATTGTGCACATCAGCAGAGGAAGACGCTTGTATATACACAGGTGTCCTTGCTTCCTGATTTTCTCCGCCACACAGAGATTTGGTTTATTTCATAAACCTTTGTGTGTAAACTCGTATCAACATCTCCAAATACACAGTAGGTAAATGCTTAACAAAAGCATGTTGATATCAACTTCAGTTAAGCACCCACATGCTCACACTGCACTGTCGTTTTTAGTTTTTTTCTTCCCTTGGCCAGGTTTAGTGGCTGTGCTGATTGTTACTAGGTTAATGAAGGTGCATTAGGAATAATCCACATCTCCCAAGCACTCTATCCTTATTATGATTTACCACAGATCAGCTGCACTTTACCCTGACCACAGCTTTACATTCTCTCACACACACACATAACTGTCATCCACGCTGCATTTTTGCACGCATTTTGAGTACAGAGGGGTTATTTTTGATTAAGGCCACACATTCAGATGCTGCGGTCAATGTGAGGGCAGCACACGTGAAGAGAGAGAGTATTATCAATGATCTCGGTCTTAGAGAAAAGTGGATGTTGGAGTTCATCTGAGTGATGTTGTTGCAAGCAAAGTTCTCTCTCCTGTATCTGATAAATTTCCTATTAAAAAAGGAAATTTCAATTCATTAAAGGACCTTTCTTTGCAGGGGTGTTAGGGGCTGGGCATACTCATTCTAGAGAGTATCTGATTAGACAAAAATCTGTAGTGCAGGATGTAGCCCATTTTCTTAGAACAGAAATAAGTAATAATGTCATTTTTAAATGTGGTGTTTTTTTTGGAAGTAAAGTAGCATATAGTTGGCTTTAAAAATGGTAAAGTGGCACAGTTGTTCTCTCACTATTTTTTTCTGTTACGTGACTGAGGTCCACATCAGCCAGCCCATCTGATGTTTGTTTTCCTCTTCAGCCCATTATCTCCTGATTTTAGACAATTACTGTCCCTCTATGTATTAACCTCAACTCTCTGAGAGAGTGCGCTGCGCTCTTTGAAATTATTCCCCAGGAACACATGGTGCGGTCAAACCCTGCATTGTTCCTAAACCCTTTTGTGTCACACTAAGATAAATGGATTGTGGGAGATGAGCAAGGTCAATCGCCTATGAGATGAAAGAGTTTTAGCGTCGATCCAAGCAAGGTTTAGGCTCAGTTAGCCTACATGTTATGGTACATGTTGTAACTACTCCAGCTTAAGAGCATCTTTCTCCATTGACAGCCAATCAAAATATAAATTGTGCAAGCTACATATTTCAGTGTAGTGTAGTAGAGCTCTTAAAATAGTAATTATTCTTGCAGTTGAGATGAACAGGAGTGGTAACAGATAGCTTTTCCCAATATTACAAACCTTCTTGTGTATAAAGCCTAAGTTTTTGTGTTGTCACATTATCAAACCTGATCATCTGTCTCAGTCTCTCTCTTTGTCTCTCTGGGGAGAGATTCTCTCTCCATTACACATTCATTTAAACCCCACTCACTAACTCAGTCTGAACAATTAAATCTCGATGGCTGCAAAATGGTGTAATGCATTTCATTACAGAGTCGCAGAAGGCCCAGGTCACTCTCTAATGGTGAGGACTCTGTCTGCGAGTGTGTTTTAAACGTAGCGTGGATTCAGGATGGAGTCTAATTGACTAATTAAGCCCCAGATGCAGCTCCGGGGGGGGTGACGGGGGGTGTGCATGTTTAGAGAGAGCAGGGGGTGTTGTGTTGAAATATGCAGCCCAGCTACATTAGCCATGTAAATACATAGTAAATCTCTTTTTATTGGGTGTAATAAATACCCAGGAGGCTCTGCGGTCCAGCCCCGCTCTCATCTCTAGAGCGCTCGTGCTCTCTAATGCATTGACCTTAGGGTTAAGCGAGAGAGACCGAGATCGAGTGAGAAAGAGAGGGAAAGAATAAGTGTAAATAGATTGCAGGTGGCATCCAGGCTACTCATATTTGATGGATAAACATTAACTCACATTTAAAAAAAAAAGTTCTTCTGATTCTCTCTCCATGCTCTTGATTCATCAGTTCATCTGTGTTTATGCAAATTTCATCTGTTGATTTGTCGATAATGAATTTAAATGGATCGGTTTGTATATTGTGTGTGTGTACAGGATAAAGCTGCTCTTGAGAGCCTAAGCCAGCATTTAAAACAGTCTGAAGAGAGCAAGTTCACTCACGCAATGATGGACTTTGGCATCAGCGGAGATTCAGATGGTAAGATCTTTTTTCTTTTTTTTTACGCCCATCATAAATTCCTCTCTCAATTGATGTTATTGTGTAATCAAAAAGTTCAGTTTAAAGTTGGCATGAAATGGATTTTATGATTCATCAATTCATCCATGCATGTTTTATTTTATTTTTATAATACAATTAATGTAACTCGATCTTCTGGTGAAACGTTTCCTCTCTGGTGACATGCAAGACTTTAATTATTTTGTCTGCACCTGAATATACGTCATACGTCAGAACAGATGTCACAACTTCTGTAACATTGTGACTTTAAAGACACATTAAAGTTAAAGTGAAATAAAAATGGACCCTATTTACTTCCCTATAATCTTTATTGTAATCTTGGTGGCTGATGCTACCTGTTTTTTTTTTGTTTGTTTGTTTTTTTCAATTAATCACAGCCAACCATACATTTATGTCTTATTTTATGTGTATTGTACATATGAGCATGTTTGTCCACCCGCTTTCCTTCTCCAGGAAGCCCGAGTGTGTCGGACTCCCGGATCTTCAGGGAGGCTCGAGGGCGTGGTGGCAGCAGCGAACCGCACATCAAGCGGCCCATGAACGCCTTTATGGTCTGGGCTAAAGACGAGAGGAGGAAGATCCTTCAAGCCTTCCCTGACATGCATAACTCAAACATCAGCAAGATTCTCGGTGAGATAGAGACAGTGCCACTAAATCTCTCCAACCACTTATCTAACCACTTCAAGCTCTGTCTCTTGTTTTCAGCTGCGCAGTTTTTGACTCAAGGCTTTTGATAAAGATTTATTTTCCATCCAACTTTCATTCACCACACACTGTATTCCCCAATTGGCTGAGATTTGTGGGTACATTAAATGTGGGTGGGGCTTAAAGGCTGGCTCCTTCGGGAAGAACTATGCAGCCCGCGACAGAGAATCCCCTCTGTTCTTCCTCAACACACACACACACACACACACACACACACACACACACACACACACTCCTCTCCCGCACTGCATTGTGTAACCACCGCCTAATGAATCGCTCTAGAGGGCCGACTCCAACAATGATGATATAATTCATTATGCATTAAACCAGCTCTCCAGTCTGTCTGACATTTTCTCCAGACCTCTGGGATTGTGTTTGACATTTTAAAGAGCTCCTAAGCGTTTTATAACGCCGGAAAATCTGGTTTTAATAAGGCCCCGCTCTCTCAATTGTTAACAGAAGGAGTTCCCCCTTTACAGCACTGGGTGCATGTCAGGGCCAGTGGTGACAGCTTTTCCCCATTAAACATACAGTAGGACTGTGTAAATTCAACACAGACTCACATACACACACGCACAACACCCTGAACACACATTTACTGCAGTTTTTGGGACAGTGGTGTATGCACCAGTGTGTAAATGTGTATGTATATGTATGTGTTCACATGCCTCTGTTAATGAGAAAGCGAGACACAGGCCACAGGTACGCCTGTTGAGCTCTGATAATTAGATGGAGTGTGTTAGTGGCCCACTTAACCTGCTGTCACCTGGAATAATGTCGCATGTCGTGTGTGTGTGTGCGCTTTGGAGGGCAAAGAGCACACTCTATTCTTCTGTCTGACATCAGTTCCACTCAAAGGTACTCATTAGACCAAACAAAAACCCTCTCTTAGTGCAAAGTGCCAGTTTTTAAGGCTAACGATAGGCAGTTAAAAACCACACTAAAGTGTGAGTGTATTAGAGATGTGCAAAATTACATATTTTAAAAATCGAATAGTTACTGGGTTGCCTGAATGATTAGTCAACTACTCTGTCTTAAAAAGCCCTGTGTAATTTGGCCGTGTTTGAGTTTACCTGACTTTGCTCTAGTACGTTTTCTTTAGGGGACATTTGCATTGGGAAGCTCAAAAATGCAACCGTTAAAAAAACACATCTAAATGTTTGTTTTAGCAGCTATCCCTGACTTTCTGTCTGAATCATAACTGTGCATGCATGTGAGGTTCTCTAAACACCTTGTTGTTCTTGCAGGTTCTCGTTGGAAGGCCATGACCAACCTGGAAAAGCAGCCATACTATGAAGAACAGGCCCGTCTTAGTAAGCAGCACCTAGAGAAATACCCAGACTACAAATACAAACCACGGCCCAAACGCACCTGCCTGGTGGATGGAAAGAAATTGCGCATTGGTGAATATAAGGCCATCATGCGCAACCGCAGACAGGAGATGCGGCAGTACTTCACCGTAGGGTGAGCTTCACTAATGTATTCTTTTAAAGTCAACATGGAATCAAATTGACCCTGATCAATTTTGTGTAACATTCCTGATCTTACTGTTAACGATTCATCAGTGAATTCATGAACGGTGCACATGCACCACCTATGAAACAACTTTCCTTTTGGGTGACATCACCAAACAGTCACATTTTTCAACCCCTCACTTTTTCATTATTTCACTATAAACAACAATCAGACTAAGGTTTTCACCCAGGCCCTACTAACAGGTTGTGTGTTTATTGTACTACAGGCAGCAGACCCAATTACCCTTGTCCTCAGCGGGCGTCGTGTACCCGGGTGCGCTCTCTATGGCGGGAATGCCCTCTCCACAGTTGCCCTCTGAGCACTCGAGCATGTCGAGTAGTCCCGAACCAGTCCCGCCCACCAGCCAGCCCTCATACCGCACACACAAAGGGGAGGGGCCTCGTGTGAAGGAGGAGGAGCTCCGAATGGATGACGGCAACGGCGACGCCTACGATGACTTTGACTACGAAGACGATGACTATGGCAGTGACAGTGAGAATCACATCACTCAGTAAACCTGCCAATCACAGCCATCTCACCTGTCACTTGGCATCTCACGCAAGCAAACTTCATTCCGCCCCCCATACACCGTCCAATCAGGACTCCTCCAGAGCCAAGCCTGATATCCACAGCAAAGCACAGGACCTGTCAATCAAAATGACTGTTACATGAAAAGGAGGGTCTTGTGAATGAAGTGTAACACTTGCCCTGACTCCCGCTGAGCGAACGTACCGCGGCAAGTTCTTATTGAATCACGAGTAAGCTATGACTACATAGGAAAAATGACGCTTGACCGGTTTGTTATCAAGACATTTATTACTAAGGACCTGTCAGTCGACCCGTCATAGACACTTTAAAATGGTGGACCTGTTTGTTTCTAAAGAGACACTTTTAAACCGCTTTTTTTTTTCTTGGTTCTATAATATTCTCACTCAGGTACACAGTGCCAACAAGTGGCTTGTGAATGTGATTTTGTTGTTTTTGTGCTACAGTTTTAATAGAGAAAAAAGACATTTATTTTCCTCTTCACCGTAAAGCACCTGACAGGAGTAAAATGACAAACATTTCCTATTTTTTTTTTTCTCTTCGGCGTGCTGTTAGCTGAATCTCTTTCTATCATCCTCACGCCCATGTGCTCTCACTCAAAGATGTCTTTTCTTTTGGACGAAAGGATGGGAAGGGAGGATTCGCGTCCCTTCACTCAGGAGTTTGGACACCGCTGGATGACAGACAATCCCTCCTTCCTCACATCTTTTCCTCTTGACACGCTTTTACTGTTCCTTTCTCCTCTTCTGTGGGAACTTTGGATGTTGACGTCTCTCATGTGTGGAGACAAACTTTATGAGATAGCACAAACTTTGTGTTTGGTGAACAGCTGACATGGAAGCCTCAAGCAGAATTATTGTACGCGTGCACATTTCTTTGTTTGTGTGTGTGTGTGTGTGTGATGATGAATGCGCCTTTTGCTAGGTTTTAAGTTCATTTTTAGTACCTGTAGACAGTTGATGTGCTGGTCATGTGAACATTAACAAAAAAAAAAAAACTATAATATTCAATACGTACGATTCATGCTAGCTGCCAGATCCTTATGGAAGGAAACCAAACATTTAATAATTACACTGCATTTATCATTCCTTTATTTTTCTTTACATCCAATCATTCCGTGATCAATTGTTCATTTGTTTGTTTGCTTTTTCCTCCTATCTTACCTTCTTTCTTTCATTCATTTTTTTTCCTGTCATTCTCTTTGTCTCCCTGAACAACCTGTTATTGTCATATCTGGGTGCAGGGAACATTGCGCCTCATTCCGAAAGGAAAAGAGGGGATGCGGAGAGAAAAGCTCTCTAGAGAAGAGTCTGTGCCTGAATGGCGTATTGAAGGAGGAGAATAGAGTTCCCACAAGCCCCAGTGCTCAGCACTCTGTTTTCAAAGGACAGCTCTGAGAGAAACCAGGGATCTCTGCACAAGACAAGCACGAGTGTGCGTTTCAATCAGCGCCCCTTAATATATCTCACATCTCTCCTCCTCCGCAGGGGTTTGTGTTGTCTCTCTCTTCGCTTTAATTCCCACACTTTTTTCCATCTATCACTCCGTTTATCAGTGCAGAGGAGTCTCCGAGCCATGCCATCAGTCATCCACTCTCTGTGTGGCTCTGACTGACCCACTCCATCTTACTGCACCTGTGTGGCTGCTTTTTGGCACGGCGACAGCGTTTGATTGACGGCTGCCCTAACTGTAACTACTCTGCCAGCCTCTCTCTGGCCTGGTGTGGGCATAAGCGGGCAGCTGGATGAGAGAGAGACACAAGCTGTTAGGTGAACAGCAGCCAGACTCCAACCATTAAACATCTACCCAAAAGCTGTCAACTCACAACACATATCAAAATATATATTCCAATTGCACACATAGAACTAAAAACATTAAGACTTTTCTGGCCTACTTGAGATTTATTGGACGAAAAATGTTAAAGGTACTCTGACGCCTGCAGCGCTAGCCAAGTGATGACCGATCGCATTTTGCGTGCTTGTCTTTGTCTAGTTTATTCGGTTCGAAGAGGTCCGGTCCCGTCTGTTGTTTGTATTTATGTTCTGCCTCCATGTCAACGTCACTCTGCTGTCGAGGTTGGGAGGAGCCGTTTCAGACTCTGCATGTCAATGTTTTAGTTCGTATTTGCAAATACTGTATTTTATTTTCATTAAAACTGCCTCTAGTGTAATAATATTATTAACATTAATTATAAGAATAGGCAGCATTTCCTAAGTTTAGTAAGTTATGTACAGTATAATTTATTATTTTCCTCCAGTTGGGTTTTTTTTTTTTATGATCGTATGGAAACTGCGCTTGATAAAGCATTATATTTAGCTGGGTAGGTATTTAGATCTAATTATTATGTTCAATATTCTGTTTTTTGTTTTCCTTTTTTTATTTGTTCTCGTTTTGTTGTTGAATTAATCCTGTTCTGACGCTGGTATATCTCTGAGAAAGTGGTCACGGTGAACTGCTGATATGAAGGAAAAGAGACATTTATCTTTTTTTCATTTTCTTTTTCTCCTCCGTGCATCATTCATGAACTCCAAACACATTTCTTAAAGCACTAGGACTCTGGACACTCGGAGACAAACATAATAAGAAGAACATGATATTTTTATTTGTAATGGTTTATGTATAATGTGAAGTTTCCTATCTGTTAATTCTCTTTTACTTTTACTGAAGATAAAGAAAACAGCTATATTATACCCCAATTGTTATTGAACAGAAAGAGCGCGTGGATCTTGTTTACTGATATTTGTCATCCTCTCCCTTATGTTTCATTGGAACATCATTGGTTTAGATGAATACATTTGTTTACCTATCGTGTCAAATTACAGTTCAGGGTTACAGTACACAACTACGAACCCTTGAAAGGATAGTTCAGCCCAAAAATGAAATTTTGCCAAAACCTGTATGACTTACTTCTGTAGAACACAACAGGAGACGTTTAGCAGATGCTCCGAGCTGCTCTCTTCCGAGCAATGAGAGTGGATGAGGACCAAGGGCTCTGAAAAGAATAAGAAAAATCACCATAAAAGTGGTACATAAAACTGTACTATGATCTTAAGTCTGCTGAAGCCATATAATCTCTTTATAAAAGAAACTGACTTGAAGTCCTTATTCACTGAAAATCTTGCTTGGTCACCACTCAGTTCATTGTACGCAAAAGAGCAGCTTGGACATTCTGCTAAACATCTTTTGTGTTTCACAAAAGAAACGGGTTTTAAAAGACATGGTGGCAGGTGACTATTCCTCTTAATCAGAAGACATGACCTTTCTAAAATGGTGATCTGATTCCAGTGACGCTCCACTGAACGGCCATATTAGATGTTTTTATCTCCAGAATTGTTTTAGCTCCACACTGTCTCCATCTGTCAATCAAGCTCACTATAGTGACATCACAATCACACCTTGTCAGATAACGAAAGTCACAATCACAGAATAGCCGTCATCTGGTGTGCCCGTGCTTTCGCTTGCAAGTAATTCCCACAATCATATCAATCGATAGGGACACGTATGCTGGAGGTTTAACACACAAGGTCACTAATTATTTTTCGGCATGGTCTTTGTGAACACATACTCTGATGATGGCCTGTATTACGAACAATAATTGATAAGACAATCAAAGTCACGTGTGGAGCTCAAAACAATGTTAAATGACAACAAACAAAAAGTACTTAACTTACCATTTCAACTTGAAAATCAAGAAAGATAATTATGTAAATATAGCATAGAGTTATAGATTTATATTTTGTTCATAACACAGTGTAATATAAGTTGTATATTTCTTTCTCTCTTTTATTGATGTTATTCATGCCACAATAAAAGCAAGAGTTACTGTACTCTTATGGAAAAAAGAAAAAAAAGCAAGCTGTGGGTTACCACCATCTGTTCTAAGTTGACGTTTTTCAGTATTACTGCCAGTCAAGGCTCAAATAAAAACAGCAACGTGTTCTGTATCTCTACTGTGTCTGTGGCTTCTTTTTCTGCCCTACTCCAACTCACCAACTCCATAATTAAACTCCAGCACTGTTAGATGACAGTCCAGACCTGCCAAAAAAAAACACCACACTGCACACTAAATGCTATCTGTCTACTCTTATACATGTGCCAACATATGAAGCAATCCCAAGATTTTTAGGCCAAACAAAGGGAACTCCCAGCGCTGAACGTCACTGCGTGAGTCTGGAATGATCTACGTCACACTGGACACCTGCTGAGATTACAAATATTTGTAGAAGAGTGTTCATGAATTACACAATATTGTTAACAAATCTTAAGGGTTTGTCTTGATCACTCCCTCTCAAGTAGGTGGTCAAAGATGTTCCATCATTAGAAAATACTTTCATACCAGACTTTCTAAACCACTCATTTCAATTAGAAATAATATTTGTGCCACAAATCAAAAAATTGCCCAGTGTTGTCATACAATTACAGCATCCAGAGCAATAAAAATACCACTTTTATGTGGATGAATGTCTGGATTAGATTTGAGTCAAAATAACAAGGTTCTGGTGCTGCCCTCAAAGGAGCGTAAAAATCGCATACATTTTCTCCACAAAAAAGTGAATTACTACATTACCCACCATGGGTAGCCAGTGGCATTATGATTATACTGGCATTATGGAGTCTTGAACATTTTCCAATATGCTTTTTATTTTTATATTGTTGCACAATCATTTCTGATTCTATTATGTCACTGCTTAATAGAATGCAAAGTCCATTCCCTTATAAAAAGGTCTCTATTTTTTCAGTTTTCAAATACTTTTTTGCTTCAAATCAAGGCTTATAATGCTGTGAATCTATTTGACTTATGGCTCATGGCTTCTAACTCTCAAGAGAAATGCCTGAAATGCCTCTGGAGAAAATAAATGAAATGCTTCCCAAATCAAGGCTGTTTAAAAAGCCACATCTAACTTTTAATAGTAGTTTTACTAGGTAGTTATAGTATGTTATTCAAAAGCAGGAAACCCAATTTTACCACCAATCAAAAGGCCAGATGTAGAGAGCACAATGGATCTCACATCCAATGAAACGAATGATCTAATTAACCACAACAAGCATGGTGGAATGGAAACGACTGAAAGGAAAATGGATGAAGGTAAGGTTATCTTTCGAAAATCACAAACTTTATGCAATGAAATGTGATAGTTAATGTTAATGCTTTTGTAAAAGCTGGTGGGTTCAGAGCTCTTGTCTTTTCTGGCCCTGTAATGCGTTTCCTCTCTGGTGGGTCTGTGCTGCTGTCTTGAGTGTTTGTCTGAGAGGGAGTTAAGTACTCCAAATTTTCGTATAAACACAGTGGAAAGTGGGCTGGAAAATTGAGTCTTTAAGTCTTTAAGTGAAGTAGCGTAGCTCCTGGCACTGTAAATATTTGATTTTTTGCCTGTAGCTAATACTGAATAGAGTGTTTTGTAAGAGTGTGCGCGCTCAGTATGAGGCAAAGTACAGAAAAGAAACATCTTGATTCGTTGAGTTATCTTTCCTGCTGTCTACATAGCAGTCTTTGCTGAGTGTCGGGGGAAAAAAAAAAAGAGGGCAAGATGCTTTCATAAGGCAACAACATCATCTGAGGGAAGTCATTTGCATAATTCAGAGTGTGTATTTACTGTTTTTACATGTATGTAATCTCATGCTAGCTTATGTATTTTTACAGTTACCATGTCTGCGTACATGATGCATATGTCTGTGTGTGTGTGAAACCAGAGCTTCTGCGACAGCTCAGTAAAATGTGCAGATTTGAAGCGTGGGTGTTTGGAGATTGAGTGAAAACGATGTCACATTAATGATTTAAAGTAGGTAATAGGATGTGATGTGCCTCCAGAGCCGCCAGCTAAGCTGAGTTTAAGACACTCCGCTAATGTATTCATGAAGAGGGGGGGATTAGAGAGTACTCAGAACTCCAACACACACACACACACATTACAAATGACAGACAAATGTGTACGCAAAAGACACCTTAGCGCGACCGAAGCCGAGCGCATCTGCACTTGCACTACAAAGGCGAAATGTTAACACGCATGCCATTCAACATCACAGGGGCCAAATATTTATGACTGCCACCAGAGAAAATGTTAGACAACAGGTTAAGCACTAAATATAAGCCTAACCAAACAAAATCACCAACCATACCCACTCAAATATGACAAAAACCTGAACAAATAAACTAAAAGACATTACCCTTCAAAAGTTTGGGGTTGGTAAAACAAGTCTCTTATGCTCAACAACAAGGCTGCATTTAATTGAACAAAAATTTTAATTTTGTGAAATATTACAATTTCAAATAACCTGTCTATTTTCATATATATATTATAAAATGTAATTTATTCCTGTGATAGCAAAGCTGAATTTTCAGCAGCCAAAGAAGAAGCTTAAGAAACATTTCTCATTATTATCAATGTTGAAAACAGTTGTGCTGCTTAATATTTTTGTGGAAACCGATCATTTCTTTTAGAATTTTTTGATGAATGAGAAGTTTAAATGAACAGCAATTATTTGAAATTACGAATCTTTTGATATTTACTGTCATTTTTAATGCCGTTTAATGCATCCTTTCTGAATAAAAGTTTTTTTTTTATCCTACCCCAAACTTTTGAACAGTAGTTGAAGGTAATAGCTGAGGTAGAGTATGAAATTTAGGTTCTGTAAATGTTCACCACATTTCTTCACTGCTTTTGGTATCTTTTGGACCTAAATACATAACTGCTTGCAATTTTGTTTCTCTTTGGAATTGTATCGGTCATCTATCGGATGTTTGACTCTCATGCCAAACACCTGCTCTTAAATATCTGCATTACTCCCACTCAAGAAACTCACTTATGATACACATCAAAAGTCGAATGACTTTTGGCAGATATAGACACCTCTTTGGCACTATGTTAATAACCTCTCCTGATTCCCTACTATGTATATTTACTTTCCTGCCAGACACGATTATATTTCTTTTCCCCCTTTTTTCCCCTCATTGTACGATTGAGGCTGTATTTGTATGTTTCTGAACATTGGAGTAACAGCTGAATACATTTTTAATTTTGTTTTTAGATCACAATTTTTACAGGTTTTTCATCATTTTAAACACTTCTACCACTAAACTACTTTTTAGCGCAATTTTCCACCGGACAAAATTACGATTGTTAACTCATGATTTCTGTTCAGTGCGTCTGTGCGCACCAATCTTGCACTTCTATCTACTCCTCAACCAGACCACCTAGAGACTTCGGGTTTTCGGCATTATGTTAAGGAAGGTCTAATCTCGGGAACGCACAAAAAAAAAAATCCAGGAAAAGATTTAGGCTACTATCTCTTAGTGTTGTGATCCCATGAGGTGAGAAAATTGCGCTAAAACACTCACTGAGTTTTTATTACTTGTTTTTTATATGGCCATACAATGAAACATTTTTAAAAGTACTAATATTGCATCATTTCTCTATTAATATTAATGTATAATAATTATAATAGATGTATTAAAGTGCTGTTTAAAATCATTTTAGATAGAACATGTCAAACTGTCGACTTCCCAAAAGACCTGTCAGTCCAAATCCAATTTTGTGCATATCTGATTGAAACCCGATCAGACTTAGCAAGTGTGAACGGCCAAAAAATCACAAATCCTTTTCGAGCTACATTCATGTGGATTGAAATCCTATTGTAATCGCATTTCTGGAAATCTGTTTCAGTCGGACTGCTCCGAACGGATTTTGCGTGGCTTATGTGACTTTCTTACGCCACGTAAAACTTAAACATCAGACGTTGTAATGGGAAACATGCTGAAAGTTGCTATGGAAACAAGGTTGTGTTGTTGCAAAGTGCTGGTCGAAAAGAAAATGACAATATAATGGATACATCATGTTTTGAAAATGACGGAGGCGACGGCGCAGAATAAAACCACGCATACCAGCCTCCTATGTTTCTGCCATTGCCTCGTAAGATGCAGTAGTCCAGCGCGACAGCTACACATTGTCATGTTGTAAATAAGACAACATCTGTATTGCAAACCAGCCAATGTTGAGGTTGTTGTTGTTTTGGTTGTTGTATACCTACAGTACCAAAGCAACGTCACTGCCATAGAAATCCATAGATCCACAGTAAATCGGTGCTCCAGACTTCGAATAAATGATATCGTTTTGCTACCTTTTTCGCACTGGTGCTCCTACAAAGTTACCCAACCTGTAAGTGATTACACGCTGTCATTTGCGTTGCATACGAGAAACATCAAATGGCAAACGCTCCAAAAGCGTAACGAAGCTTGCTTGAACTGCGGAGCATTTATCAGCTCGGCCCAATAAACAGCGAGCGCGCCCAAAGCAGCTGCGTTCAAGTGTGGGCTGATCTCGATCACGAGACCATTATTAAACAGAGCTGCGTGATCCAGTGAGACGCCTTTTGAATTCGCAGCACAGAATTCTCTATCTCTATTATAAACATATGACTTTGTGATTTAAACAAGTTTAAAGCCAGATGAAACAACGCTAACATTCTCAACATATTGAGGTGAAAAAAAAGGAGAAACATTATTCCAAGAACAAACCAGTTAGAAGACATTTCACTCTACAACTCATAGATTTACTGTAGTAAAATGAACTGTTTGGGCAGAAATGTGGTAAATATTCATATCAAATGTTTCTATATTAATATAGTCATATATAAATGTATTAATGTGTTAGAGGAGTAATGGAATATAATTACAGTTTGATTTTGTTTAGAAGCTATGGTAGTTTTCTTTCTCTTTTTTTGCATGATTTTATTTTATTTTATTTCTTTTTTGCATTTATATTAATAAATGTTTGGGCTACTGTTTTTCATAACACATACCATAGATTTATAGAGAACCTATAGTTTTTTTTTTTTTTTTACTATGGTAGTGAAGAGCCATGCATGGTTTTACCTGGGTCACCATGATCTACAAATGTATGATACTATGGAGGAACAAGTGGTACATTTTAGTAAGCAAATAAAAAACAGAAGCAAGGGCTGTCCAGTTCCAACTCAGCTGCACTGTCAGAATATTACAATATTTCAATATTTCAAAATTAGCTTTACACTCTTCTTACAAATGTAGTTAATTTAAACAGATGTACATTTACATTCCAACTTAAACTCAGTGTTTTACTGTCCATTTCCATGAGACAAAATCTAACACTTCTTGTTGCCGCTGTGGCAACTGACTCCTAAAATTGTGTGGCAGTTAAATAATGTGATTTTATATAATGTACATATTTCAGTATATATTTTCAAACATTTTCAGGAATTTTTGTTGAATAAAAATATAATTTTAAGATCCTTGTCTGAACCAGGATATCAAGATCATTTAATTATTTCACATATGATGGTGAATAAAATTAAAGTAAAAGTAAAAAAGCACCACCGTTGTAGGAGCTAAAATAAGGTTTATTTTTGTTTGTTAAATAATTAACTATTGCACCCAATGTTATGTGAGTTGGCACCACCTAGGGGTTAAAGCAGGAGATGGAATAAAGGACCTGTGACTTCACCTGAGGGCGTGGCCAGAACTGGAAGTAACAGTCTTTGACCTCACGGCCTGACTCCATAGGAAACAGATTGATTCAATCCACCTTATATCTTTTCAATCCTTTATTTATATGAGAGTTTGATTTTTTGATTTTGTATAGTGGACAGTATCTCCGCCTGTCACGCGGAAGACCGGGGTTCGATTCCCCGACGGGGAGCCATATGTAGGAGCTAAAATAAGGTTTATTTTTGTTTGTTAAATAATTAACTATTGCACCCAATGTTATGTGAGTTGGCACCACCTAGGGGTTAAAGCAGGAGATGGAATAAAGGACCTGTGACTTCACCTGAGGGCGTGGCCAGAACTGGAAGTAACAGTCTTTGACTTTTGTAGCAGATAAATAGTTCACTTTGGTGGCTGAACAAAAAAAAGGCTTGACGCTCACTTTCCAAAAATTATTCCATTGTCCACAGGATAGCTTTCCAAACTGAAATAATATTTATTACAAAAAAGTATGTTTATACAAAATCAAAAAATCAAACTCTCATATAAATAAAGGATTGAAAAGATATAAGGTGGATTGAATCAATCTGTTTCCTATGAGCTTCAATAAGACAATCCATAAGACAATGGCTATGTTGGATTCATGACCTCCCCAAGTTGGCGGCCTTCAGTGTGCCACGCTGTAAGAAACCCAATGGATTTGGTAAGCCACAGTCCTTTCAGTTGCATCATTTTGCTGATGCCAGCGAACTTGGATATGGAACTGTAAGCTACATCAGAATGACCAATGAGCAAGGTAACATCCATGTATCTTTCATGATTGGAAAGGCAAGAGTTTCCCCTTTAAAGCAGTTGACGATACCACGACTTGAGTTGGCAGCTGCTGTGTTGTCTGTCAAAGTAGACAAGATGCTCCGGTCAGAACTGCAGCTGCCATTGAAAAATTCACTGTTCTGGACAGATAGTGAGGCAGTGTTGAAATACATAGCCAATGACAGTGCAAGATTTCACACTTATGTTTCCAACAGAGTATCATTCGTTAGAGAAAATACCTGCACCCAACAATGGAGGTATGTGTCCAGTAAGGACAATCCGGCAGATGATGCATCCAGGGGGCTGAGTGTACCAATGTTTCTGGAAAGTAAAAGATGGATATGTGGCCCTGAATTCCTCTGGCAACCAGACCACAGTTGGCCAACTGAAGGGTATAAACAAGTGTCCCTTAGACAAGATGACCCAGAGGTCAAAGGTTTTACCATTGTGTGTAACACGGTCACTAAAAATGAACAGAATCCTACCCAAAAGCTTCTTTCTTACTTCTCAGATTGGACCAGATTGCTTAAAGCTGTTGCTTGGTACCAAAAGCTTGGAGACAGCCTGTTAGCACTCGCTGCTAAAAGGAAGGAACTTTCCACCAATGTCTGCACTCGTTCTAGACATCAAAAACTGGATTCCCAGCTGCATATCTTCAGATCAACACTTAGTGGTCAGTTCTTGTCTATGAAAGACCTTGGGAGAGCAGAAAAAGAAATTATATCCTACACTCAAAGACAAGCTTTCCCAAATGATTTTGAAAGGCTAAAAATGACTCCACACAATGTTCAAAAAAAGAGTACCCTCTACAAACTAGATCCAGTGATAAAAGATGGATTATTGAGAGTAGGAGGACGACTGTCAAGAGCGACAATGTCAGAAAGCATGAAGCATCCCATCATTCTTCCGAAGCACTCCCACACCTCCAATTTGTTACTACGCCACATTCACGAAAGGTATGGGCACTGTGGAAGAAATTATATTCTTGCCCAGTTGCGTAAGAAGTATTGGATCATCAATGGCAACACAGCAGCAAGAAAAATTATTTCTAAGTGTGTGACATGCAGACGCTTGAAAGGCAAAACTGAAGAACAAAAGATGGCTAATTTGCCAAAAGAAAGAACTCTACCAGATCTCCCACCGTTCACAAATGTAGGAATGGACTATTTTGGCCCAATAGAAACAAAAAGAGGAAGAAATTTTGTCAAAAGATATGGCGTACTCTTTACATGTATGTCGTGCAGAGCCATTCATCTTGAAATGGCTAGCTCCCTGGACACTGACTCCTGTATCCATGCTTTAAGAAGATTCATATGTAGGAGGGGCCAGGTAAAACATATCTGGTCTGACAATGGTACCAATCTCGTAGGTGCATGCAGAGAGCTCAAAAAGGCCATTACCAATCTGAACAGCAGTAAGATTCAAAGTGCCATGCTCCAAAGGGGTATTGACTGGAGTTTCAACCCACCAGGGGCGTCTCACCACGGTGGCGTGTGGGAGAGACTAATCAGGTCTGCAAGATGGGTCTTAAATTCCCTTTTACACCAACAAGTTGTAGACGATGAAGGTCTCCAGACATTGTTTTGTGAAGTTGAGGCAATTCTTAACAACCGCCCAATCACCACTGCATCCTCTGACCCTTTCGACCTGGAGGCTCTTACACCTAACCACATTCTCTTGCATAACTCACAGCCTGTTCTACCTCCAGGTGAGTTTTCCAAATCTGACTCATACACCAGGCGCCGGTGGAAACAAATGCAATACTTGGCAGATTTGTTCTGGAGGAGATGGACACAGGAGTATTTAACACTAATGCAAGAGAGACAGAAGTGGTGTAAAGCAAGAACTAATCTCAAAGTTGGAGATATTGTGGTGGTGGTTGACCCTACCTCTCCACGATCCTCATGGCCGCTTGCAAGAATACTAGAAACAAAACCTGACTCAAAAGGGATGGTCCGGTCAGTCAAACTGCAGACAAAGACCAGCATTATGGAGCGGCCCATCACAAAGCTGTGCTTGCTGTTGGAAGAAGATGATCAATAGAGATCAGATGAATGGAAAGTATATATTCTTTTCTTTTTGTAATTAGATTACTTAGATTATTAATCGCTCCTTGTATAAATGTATGTAAATGTTCAATGTTAAATTTGAAACATTTAGGGGCCGGATATGTAGGAGCTAAAATAAGGTTTATTTTTGTTTGTTAAATAATTAACTATTGCACCCAATGTTATGTGAGTTGGCACCACCTAGGGGTTAAAGCAGGAGATGGAATAAAGGACCTGTGACTTCACCTGAGGGCGTGGCCAGAACTGGAAGTAACAGTCTTTGACCTCACGGCCTGACTCCATAGGAAACAGATTGATTCAATCCACCTTATATCTTTTCAATCCTTTATTTATATGAGAGTTTGATTTTTTGATTTTGTATAAACATACTTTTTTGTAATAAATATTATTTCAGTTTGGAAAGCTATCCTGTGGACAATGGAATAATTTTTGGAAAGTGAGCGTCAAGCCTTTTTTTTGTTCAGCCACCAAAGTGAACTATTTATCTGCTACAACCGTGTTATATTTATAATAAATATTTTTGAGTATAACAAAAGTAGCCCTCTAGATTATTTTATCCATTGAGGTAGCCCACGCTCATAAAAAGGTTGAAGACCCCTGGTGTAAAATAAAACAGCTTTAATTAGGCTACTGAGAAGACTGGCTACTTCATCTCATGTGAGTGAATGTGATTTTATATTTAATTTTTTAGTAGTATTAATTAATTTTAGTAATATTCATTTCTTTAAGTGTAAAATGTTTTTAATAAGAAAAACATTACTGAGTGCACCTTTATATGAACAATGTGTATGAAAATATTTTGTTTCTTAGCCTGTCAAAGCATGAGAATTCAGTGTGTGTGTGTGTGTGGTCTGGGGATGTGCTAGACCTGCAAACACAGCTGTATGTGGTTTATTCTGCTGTTTTGCTTCAGTTTAGCAGTAGGTGAGAGACAGGCATGGCATTGAGAGGAACAGCACAGCCTTAGGCTGCTGTCCAATCAGCTCTGACACATATTTCCCCTTACAGACGACACATTACGTTTGTTCTCATTCAGTGACTTCATCAACAGCTGGCCTACTCCACCCCCCATTAATGTTCATTCATATGAAATCATATTTTGTCTTTGAGAGACATCTTGACTGCCTTGCATCTCTCCGTTTTGTGAATTTGCCAGTTCTTATCTCAGGTCTTATGTCAGATAGTCTCAGCCTGAGATGGCACAGCCACAGTCCATAGTATCACAGCCTATAACTCCATACAACTTATTAAAAATACACTTCCTGGATTTAAATAGGCAAATACTTTATTGCAGCGATTATGTTTCTAGCATGTTATATGTTTGGCAACAGTTCTTCTAACCCTAATTGGTGGAGTGTGTATCTTTTCATTTCTTAAACAATCATGTAGGAAGACACATCAAGGCCATATTCCAGGATGACAATGTCAAGATTCATCAGGCTCAAATTGTGAAAGAATGATTGGGAGGGAGCATGAAGAATCATTTTCACACATGAATTGGCACCTTTGAGTCCAGACCTTAAATTCATTGAAAGTATTTGGGATGTGCTGGAGGAGACTTTACAGAGTGCTGGACTCTTGCATTGTCAATACAAGATCTTGACCAAAAACTGATGGAAATAAATGTTGTGATGTTACACGGTTAAGAAAATGTGAAAAATGTTTAATAGGACCCCTTTAATAAAGACTTTAATAAAGGCATTATTTAAATTTATTGAATGTTGCTTTATTATTTTGTATTAAGTAAACACAAATTCTGCTTGGTCATTTTACTCTGTCCGAGGCTAAAATATTAAGCCAGAATAGGGGCCAGACTTTATACTGCAAGAAAAATGACTGCGTACACGAAACTATGTAAGCTCAGAGTTACGAAAAGCTCTTTGTGCTGTTGATTCTGTTTGTTCACGTGTAATTTTCGCACAAATGTGATTTAAAAAAAACACAAAAATTTCAGCAGTTTTAAAAGTTCTTGATACAGCGCTTAACATTTTGTACCACCAGTTTGACTGTGTTTGTGCTTTATCCGGAGAACAGCTTGACTAAGCGGTATGTGAGGAGACCGCTTGCACCCGCTGGCCTCCATTTGTAATTTATCAAATTGATTTTTGAAGCATTTTTCTCCAGCCATTAACACCCGAATCCACACATGCTAATATTATGCTAATAGTATGTTAATTGAGAGGGGAGCTGCTAAGCAGGCCTGCTGTCAGGAGCTCTTGTGAAAACTGGGTGGGGTCACTCGCAAGCTGCAAAACGAGCCGCAACACAAATAAACAAATCTCTAAAAGCTTACGGGAACAGCGCTGCATGTTAACGCACAAAGGAAGGGGGGGCAGTCGGAATAAGAATGAACAAATGTGTGATTAAAAGCAAGGCTGCAGTCCTGGATATCATTCTTGTCATTGTCACTAGATGAGAGGTGATTCACACAGAACACGTTTTCGCGTTTAAAAATGCGAGACGCAAGGCAGTGGAATGGAGAAACGCAAAGTATAGATGAACTACTTAAGTGCCAAAGACGCAAGACTCAAGCACAACAGTTAATGTCCATCTACCGTATGTTTAAAGGTACAATATGTAAGAATTTTGTATCAAAATATCGAAAAACCACTTGCACAGTGTTACATATTTCTTTCAATTGTGTACTTAAATTATCCTAAATGTTTCCAAGAATTTGTAAATTCAGAGAAATACAGTTTTAAATAGTGTCGCCTATCAATGTCGTAATATCCACGTTATCCCTGGTTTCCACTTGTACTGCCATAGTAACCATGGCGACAGACGTGGACAACTGCGGAATGTCTAGCAGAACGCTGTTGTTGTTTCATTCCACAATTGACCCTTCGCTAAGCCACGCCCGAAAACCACCACTGGCCAATCGTGGCTTAGCAACCGTAACTAGGCGCGGGAGGTCTGGCAAACTTTCGAGCGAGGGAAACATGCCGAAGCGTTGTGCGTATGGATTGTGCAAATCTGATACCCGGTATCCTAAAAGTTTGGACGGGGTGGTGGATTTTGTTCCCTTCCCGAAACCTAAAACCCAAGGGGAGAAATGCCGGGCGTCATCTTCATTTATATAGCGTTTTTAACAATGTAGATTGTTCCAAAGCAGCTTTACATTGATAATAGGAAATTAAAAGTAAAGTGTTTTGGCTTTATAGCAGCTCTAGAATAAAGTTATTGTCCAGCTCGTGGATCAAGCAGTGTGATTAAAGGCAAGACGGAGGCTCACTGACATAACTTAACGTTACTTAAAAATATATTTCTGCATTTTGTTAATCGACGGCTAAACTAGTACCCCAATCCGATCGCGGCTCTCCCGGTGTTAGTTCTAGTATAAGTAAAAGGTAGTTAGTAAAAGGAGGGAACATCAGGGGGCTTGCCGGAGATCTCCAAGGAAAAGGTTGGTATGCAAACTTAATCAGTTCATAACAGTAACGTTAGTCACTTATGTGACCCACGACGTGTGAGCTGTAGCCTGGCGCACTAAAAATATAAGCGGGAGAATGTTATCATTGCAAAGTGGTCAGGCTAATGTCTTGTGTTTATTCCACAATACTTATGGATAAGTTGTTTGATTTATAAATATTAGATTTTCAAATTTCACTCACCCTGCTGTGCATGCACATAGCTGTTCCTCAATTTGTGTGTTTCCCATTTGAATGGTCAGCGTATGAGGCGGCTGCTGCTTGCGCTGGGACCTAACGATCTAGGCTTTAGCTTCAATTTTGATGAAATTATTCTCTAATCGTTTGCATATTATGTCGTGGATATATCCCTCGAATGCATACTGCAGTCCCTTTTGTCTTGCTCTCTCAGATTTTCACCTGTTCGCCAAAAATGACTAATTATCTCCTTGGGAATGTCTGAAACCGGTGCATACATACTGTAATAGACGTGCCAGGCGCAAAAGCTTGACAGGCGTAGCAACAGTAACTAAGGAGGGCGGGGCTTAGCGAAGGGTCAATTATGGACCATGGCAAGCAGACTTTGGGACAAAAGGAGAAATAAAACGAGGATCAATATCGCCGTGGCGTTTTCGAGATGCCGAGAGCTCTGCGTCCGCGACTAACTTGGACTTGACAGAGCTTGACGAGTCACGACTTGACAGAGACGCCGCTCTTGCATGTACTTTATTAGACACGTGAGCAAACGTACATCAAACGAATCAATGTTATATAGTCTCATACAGCCAACAAACTAACACGTAATAGAATTACATTATAACTTTCAAAACACTCAAATGCAGTTTAGTATTATAGTGTAACGTTAGACCAAGTGAAACAGTGATGCGTTACCTCACATTTAATTCTTCAAATAAACTGACCAGTTTGAGTAGTAATTCAGCACTTGCGGGTAGTTCGGTAGAATGAAATGTCCTCATTCCTTTATATCCGCGAGACTCTGTCTCTCATTAGCAATCGCGCCCTACTTCATGCCACAGTCATGTTAAAAAACATGAATGTATTCACTCATCCATAAACATTATTTCTGCATTATTTTTGTATCAATTTCTCATTTCCTGCGTCATCAATCTACGTCTTTGTTATTGTAAGAGGTTAGCCACCCCTTGAGGCGGAAAAATGACATATTGTAGCTTTAAATAAATAACAGCGTAACTCTTTGGAGGAAGATTCAGTTCAGAACAACAAACACGAATAGAAAGTGTTAAACTACTAACATGGCAAACGTGCAAGACCCGACGGGGTTTGAGCGATTAATAATCAATATCTAACCATATTAAACAATATTCATTTATTCTGCAACAACATTTTAAACTTTTATAAAGATATATTTGGCCACTAACTTTTAAAGTCGTCATGAAATCAAAATTGAACCTATTTACTCAACACAAGAACACATTACTTGTGGAGTAACAATTAATCCATGCAAGTTAATACACATAAAAAAAAAAAAAAGTTTGTCGTGGTTATCTTTAATCAAAATAAAAAAAATTGCTTCCGCTCTGGAATGCCGTTCCTTCACTGATGATGTAAGTTTGACGGCTTGGGTTGAACATCTATCTTTAACCACTCCCCTCTAACCGTCAGTCTGCTATGAGCGAGGGATGGAGAGGAGGTGCGCTAAAATAAAACCCTGCCGTCTATTCAATATTCTGTTTCACTTGGAAATATGTCACAATACTGAAGTAAAGTCGGTTGCAACTTCTGGTTCACGGGGACTTTAAATGCATCATTATGCAAAAACATGAGAAGAGTCTTTATCATGAAAAAAACACGATTGGCAGTTCAGCATATATATTTCACAAACGGCTTCACAGACAAGGAAAAATATAGGGTGAGACTTGTTTTTGTCCATCAGGAATTGTCGTTTGCTATTGCTGTGATCGCATGTGAGTGACAGGTTGGGTGTTTCTCAAAACCAACGCATACATTGATTATCTACACTACATGTATATTTATAACAAAACGAAATATAAAACTGCCTCTATTCGTTTATATTTTACAAATATTAAATGTTTTACATATTAATATGTGGTTCAGGCAATATGTGCATATGTAGGCTACTCTGAATATACTCACTGTAATAAAATTAAATATGACAAAACATATCCCTGTCTCTTTAGGTTAAATTCCAGTTTTAATGATCAATAATAGCACTTATAAAAGTATAAGTAAAAGCTATAAGAAGCCATACAATAAGAAATAAAGCAAACAATTCAGTCAAACATACAAAGTCAGCGCTGTAGTAGGAAACTCACTTTGCCCTCAGCCAAAACTATTTGCCAGGGAACAAATTATAGATTCATGAGACCAAAGATCGTCCGTTAGATATACACGAGACGATTTATATCTCATGATACATCAGAGCCAGCGGCAAACACCAGAAGGACTAGCCGAGGTACGGCTGTTCTAGGCGGGGTTAATGAGCACCCGGTGATCACCTGGATCTCACAACTCCGAAAATGTCGGATCAAATTTTCAAACAGGTGCTATCTTTATAAATGAACCACAGATTTGAGCTTTAAACAACTACATTCTCACCTAAAAACTACATTTCGTGACACAATAACAGTAGTATTTTTAAATTATGCAGGTTTTCTTCTCTGCTGTTGATAGTGTGAAATGCATTTTGGGATACCTAACTGTCTCAAGTCCGAACAAGTCACCTCTCAATGCATCCTTGATAAAAGGGGCGGATCAAGAACACATCCGTGGATCTGAACTGTACTTGGCTATGATGTTTCACAAGTCCACAAGAACGCATATTGAGAGACGGCTGTTGTCTCACCCTCACACCAAAAAATATGGCTGTGTCTAAAATTGCCCCCTACAACCTTAAATAGGGCACTGCCATTTTTTAGTGGTGTCCAAAATCATAGTGGACGTTATCGAGTGTACTCATTCAATCCCACAATAACGAGTGTACAACTGAAGTTCGCTCAGCGGCTAGAAAATACACAATCATAGACTGTAAAAAAATATGGACGTAGTGTCCGTGACGCCACCCGTAGGTTTCTGAAGAGCATTTTTGAAGCCTAAAGTGGGCGGAGCCGGCCGTCGCCATCTTGGCCTTGCGTCACTCCCGGATAACAGAAAATAGACAAACAGGCGGGGCGTGAGTGGAGCTGAGGAGCCTGGCCTGGCTATCTGAAATCACCTAGCTCGACGTGATCGAGTTAGCTGATGATGTAAAGCCAATTAAACGTTCCTATTTTTGCCCTTCGAAATATTATAATAGTTATAAGGCATGGCTACAAGTGAGACTGTGTATTACTTCGAGAGTGTTTGTGTGTGACAGTGATTTATGTGCATACATGTCCGTCACTCTTTCATGGTCCGTCAGCGCGGCATTGCTCAAGTTCGTAGAGAGCTTATTCAGTCCATTTTAAATTCTGATTTTGGCCGTCTCTCAAATCGGTTAAACCATAGATATATTGCCTTTGAAGTGCAAGTAAATGCGCTAGAAAATCCGCGCTCATTCATGTGCATTTATTGCATGGAAGGAGAAAGCGCCGACGCCTGCATGATTTCATCTGACGGTACATAAGCATATTATAATCCATCTGTTCCGTGAGAGCAGAACGAACGAGTATTTATTGACGTTTTAAATTTGAAAACCCCAAAAAGCAACGAAATTGTCAGACATCCATTAGTGCAGGTTCACGGAGGAAAACAACTGAAATACAGCGCTGGTTGTTCTCTCGAACGGTAACGACGGAACCCAAAGACGTGGGCTTTGTACCCAAGTATTAAATTGTATGAAATAATCCCGAAAAAAAGCACAAACACTGCAGAGATGGCAAGTTCAGCAGCAACATTTGCTGAGGTGAAGTGACGGCTAGTAACAGCAGACAAACGGCTAGCACCGACAGCGGCAATCCATCTGTCACTCAAGTGGCCACTGGCCACACCCTTAAATTTAAATATTAATCAACTAAACGGACGAGTTATAAAATAATTCACCCCCCTCACAGTTGTTATGAAGGGCAAAATTAGCTGTATAGACCAAAGCCACATAGAGATCCAGGCTGTAAACATATTTTTTTCTGCTGTAAAGTTGGTCATTTTAACATGGGGGAGATACAGATTTGACTCACTTCTGCAGCCAGGCCAAGCGGCCAGTCAACGAATTGCAGTTTAAAGTGTGTATGTCAGGTTAAATTTTTTTTTTAGATAAACACAAAATAGTTAGGGGAAATACACGTTTGACAAGTTGATGTATTGTTTTTTATGTTTTTCGATACCTAAAGGCAGAATATAAGATGAAAAAGTTCGTTATTTTCAGTACTCGCTTAAAACTGCTCCTCCCCCCAAACGAATCGCTTGACGTCATAAGAGGGAGACGTCTCCCCAGTTCAGAGTTGAGGAGAAGTTTGTGAGCTGTGTTGATAATTGTACGAGTGATAGAGCGAGAGAATTAGTGATTAGGACATTTATTTATTTAGTTAGTTAGTTAGTTAGTTAGTTAGGTATACGCAGGCGTATTTTCACGATGGTGAATTACTGCGTTTGTGCTGGGTGCAAAAACACCGTTAAAACCGGTCACAGAGTCCACTTTTTCCCAAAAAGCAGGTCTGTGTTCCGTGCCTGGGTCAAGTTTGTTCGGACCAAACGCGCTGATTTCAGTGCTGCTTCCGTATCCAAGACTTCGGTCATATGTAATGAAAATGACGGAGAATGTTTTTATGTTTCCACTGTTCAATCGCGTCCGCGCCTATCTCTTTCTCTCTCTCACACTCACACACACACCAACCAACCAACCAACCAACCAACATATTCCAGAATTGCAATCTTGACATCGCAGCCTGTTCATTATAGCCACGGAGCTTCAGAGCTGAGGCGGAGCTACAGATTTGGCGTCCCTAAATAACCCGCGTGACTAACAGTAGTTCCGCATTAATTCATTTGCACGTGAGTTTTATTTATTTTTATACCGTGTATTCTCAGTGTATATTCATGCACCGTACCGTTTCGGTTCAATGCTTTTACATGTACCGTTCCACCTCTAAGTTATGCCTATACTTACCAAGACACCTGACCAACTCTCCACTGGTTCTCTTCACACCAGATGTTTATGGTTCTTCGATAGGAAGTAGTTAAATTTCTGTTTGGCTCCTCATCCGTCTCACGCCTGGGAGGCTCAAAATTGTATGGCTGTGGGCCATCGTTGGTTTGAGGGGGATTTTGGATCTCCTCAGACTCAAAACTCTCCATACTTGAATAGAACTTTTTTGGCACGTCTCCCTCTTATGACGTAACAGCTCAGCGGCATTTTAAAAATATGATCTTAACAGAAATGGCTATAAAGCGTACTGTAGGGCAATTACAGTAATAATTTTAATGATAATTACATTTTCACTCAGACATCTAAACATTATTTAATATATCTAAAAAAAAAATTTAACCTGACATACACACTTTAACTCACTTCCGTGTTGGTTTCAAGAGAGAGACGAGGAGGTTGCCGCTTGTACACAATGCACCGATGAATGAATTCCCGTGTCTTGCCAGTAGATGGCGCCCGCAGCTGAATTTAACCATCCATTCATTTTCCAAACCGCTGGACCAATGTGGGTACAGCGTAATATCATATAGGTATAAATTCCTTTTCAATTGATTATTAAATTATTTAACTAAGGTTTATACATGCTAGTTTCCATGACAGAGTTCAAGATAAATCTTTTCAGAACTGCTGCCAGTTTGCAACGTTTCAAATGATTATTAAACGGCAAGCACAAACTATGTAAAAGCGACACTTTAAGCGCAATTACTGTCCGAATTCACTCACTCCTTCACTATATTAGTGGAGTAATGTAGGGAAAAGTGAATGTAGGCTATTTTGGATAGGGGGCGATTTTGAAGTTCGAACACAGCCCATGTCATCAGAGTAAAGAAATCGTTGCAAGAGGGAGAGGAAGTTATTTTGATTTAAATATTATGAGGTCACATAAATAAACAAATAAATAAATAAATAAATAAATAAATGATAATTGTGTACACTGATAAATCATTAATTAATAATTAATACTGCAGTATTCCAGAAAAAAATATTTAATAAGCCTTCTAAGCTATTCGGGGGTTGTTTTGACCCCAAAGGACGTTTGCTGAAATTATTTTTTTATTTTTTATTTCCTTCATCTAAATGGTATGAGACTAAATGGCATTAGATGCTAGCTCTACAAACAAAAAAATTAATTGGAATGATATCTGGTATGTTAGCCTGAAAAAAAAGTCACACTCAGACAATAAAATGTGGTTTTGTATCATCATAATGTAATTTTTTTTTTAACCAAATGTAATATCGCTCACTTTATTATTGTTTTTACTCTACATTTGTGCAGTGTTGGGGGGATTTAAGATTTTTTTTTAATTTGTCAATAAATAAAGAAATATATTTTTCATAGACATCAATGGGAGACCATAAAATAGCTTTTTGTTACATAACTTGTCAAAACAAATTACAATACAGAAAACACACACAAAATGAAGGGCCGATACCACAACACAGCCACGATGGAGAACAAGTGCAAACACACAATATACACGCAGAAAACACTATGTTCATGTTTGACTGTAATAATGTTATAATTGCGCGAAATGATACTTCAGTACAAAAAAAACACTAAACTTTGAAAAAGTAATTTTTTATTGTTATAATACTTTTTTGGAATGTCTAAACATAAACCTAAATAAAAATAACTTGTGAAAAGATGTATACCAATGAGGAAATGGCAAATGAGCCATTGAGTAATGCTTTTAAGCCATCTACTGCCTGAAGTTGAAATTTCATGTTATTTTAATTTTAAGTGTTTGTTCTCCAGTTGATGGCAACCATTTTCCATTAAACCATGGCACAGTGTCCATGTTATTTCCATGAATGAAAATGAGAAATGTGGATCTTTTCTAATGTGAATTTTACATAAAAAGTTGTTTACCGTATATATAAAAACCGATTTTTACAAATATTTTTACATTTTTGTATATAGGCCTATATATATAAAAAATAATAATAATAATAATAACTTAAATCCATTAAACAATACACAAATGTAGAGTAAAAACATTAATAAAGTGAGCGACATTAAATTAGCTCTCTTTTTTTTATTATTACATTATGAAGGTTAAAAAAAAAACTTTTTATTGTCTGGGCCTCTGGAGACCCCAACAGCCTGAGTGTGCATCCCAAACGAATAGGTTAAAGACGCAATCATCACGTGGTAAGACGCTATGTAGGCCTACTTTTTTCGTTGAGGAACTGGACACAAGAACACGATAAGAAATGACTAACGTCCTACTGTATCTCACACATAAGTGCATTACTTACGCATCTTGCCACCGCTCATCAGTATAGTCTCTCCCAAAGTCCCACTCCAGCCAGACAGCTACACCTGCAGCTTAATGAGGTCTATAATTCCTGGAGAAATATATCAGTTAGCATTCCTGTTGCTTTCAATGGCAGGACAGCAATATTAAGCAATTTCACACGAGCAAATGTGCTGTCGCTCCGAATATTAGCAAGGGTGTAAGTTGGCCAGTGCCTCGTGCTGCGTAAAGGACATTATACAGACCAACGGCGCTCTTTATCGTGTGGTATTGCTTTAATAACTCAATAAGCAATAAGTTAATATTAAGTGACTTACATTCTAGCCAATTTGCAAACTTAGGTCACAAGCAACCGACGCGAGTCTCCGAACAGCATGCCGTGGTGGCGAGTCATTCCTGAATGAATCAGTGTTTCGAATGAATTGTTCGAGTTAGTGATTCAGTGACTCGGTCCATTATCGCCACCTACTGGCAAAACGATGAAATTTCCAGAAAGTCCGAGTGCTGTTAATCGCCAAGAATTCTTATTTTTTAAGGAATATTGCAGTATTTAGCCTATTATAAATTATGAATCCATGCATATGCTTATATATATTTTTTAATTCACGTGCCCACGTAATTTTTTTATTAAAACAACTTCCCTTCCCTCTTGCAACAACATTTATTTTCTGATGACGTTCGCAAGGGCAGGAAAATCTGTCACTCACTTCGCAGATCGCAGCAATAGCAAACCACAATGATCCAATCAATTCCTGATAAACAAAATCAAGTCCCGCCCTACATTTTTTCTTGTTCGAGAAGCCATTTCACTCTGATATATGCCATAGCCTAATAAAAAATAAAAATAAAAAAAAGACTAACTGGGCTTTGCTAACCAACCAAACCATGATCCCTTGATGCAGCTCTGTCCTGTACCTCCATACATCCCCTTGACTCCAAAAGCCCACTGCTGACCTCTTCAGGATGTGGAATTGTCACACTAGCCGAAGAAAGGCACCTCCTTCCCCCTCTCAGACTTGTATTTGCCCTTTCACTGACAGTGCACTGAAGCGCATCTTTAATTTGCCCCGGTCGCCATTTGCTCTGTGCTTGAAGACTTTTGAGTTTGTTTGGTTTTTTTTCTGGCAAATATTTGTTTTTTGATTTGCCAGAATGAGAGAGGCCCCACTGGCATGTTCTGGGGCAGCATTGCTCATGCCCTCACAGTGCGGTGACCGCTATTGCCAGCTGTTGACTTTGTAGCTGAAATTTGTTTAATATTCACTTTTCTTCATAGACGTGCCCTCGTTCAGAAGTAAAGGTTTACAGCCTCAAAGCCTTATAATTGCATAAATGCATTCATGATTTATGTGCTTTAGTAACAATATTAATAATGGTGCATTTATTAATACATACAATAATAATACATTTTCTAAACATAGACCTGGTGCTCCTGTAAATCAGGTGTTTTACATTTTTATAATGTCATGGATCCCCACATATTAAGAACCCTTTATTGAGGGACCCCTTTCCTGAAACATAAAGGCCGTTATATATTTTCATGTGTATTTTCAAGACCTATCAGTAGATTTCCACAGTTAAATAATTGGGTTTTATCTTGCCTATGTGCACTGAAGCCAAATCAAAATTTAATAAGTAATAAAACATAACTTTGTATCTTTTTCCCACCAATTATTAGAGTACTGTTAGAAACCTGCAGAGAAACATTTATAATTTAAAATTGTTTTTCAAATACTTAATTGCGATTAAACTCAGAATTTCCAACCGGTGTTTAGAACGTGGAAACGGTTACAAAATCAACATCAGTAATTATGATAAAAAATATGTTAACTAAACTTTGGGAGAGCAACATGTACTTATAAAAATAATCACGGAAGCTCATGCGGGACCCCCTTGCACCCATTCAGGGGTCTCAGGACCCAGTCATGTGAAACAGGATATTAAACAAGAAAATAAATATATGACTATTTTAACCATCAGAACTGATTTAGTTTGTGAAAAAGGTCCTATTATAGCCAGACCAAACGCAAAATGATGTAAAATGAAGCCTTGATATATTGATTAGCATTATCTAATAAGGCTTAAGTGAAGTCAGCAGAAAAGAAAGTTGTACATTTTGATGAAAGATTGCAAAGTTGTTTCTATAGAACAACATGCACCAATGAATTACTCCTAATAAAACCAGGAACATGCATTAAGGGAGTAAATAGGATAAATTTTGATTTCATGTTGGCTAGAACATCTAAAACCACCGCATGTCTCTGCTTCAATTATGACTGATTATTTCAAAGTTGGAGCATCTGGCGTGGAGAATAAGTCCATCAGGGATGAAAGGGTAGGTGTTTTTACATCCCAGCTAATGTTATTTGCATGAGGGACACATTAGTTGCCTTTGCCATGATAGAGTGAGATGAGAAGGGTCAGACAAGACATCAGAGACCACGAGATCGACAGGATTTGCGCCAGTGTCCGGGGATTACAGTGCATTGAGCACACGCGGTATTTTGAGCGACATGGATTTAACCGTGGCCAGATAAATCCCAGGGTTGTGTAATTGTTGAGCGCCGAGCGTTGTTCGCGCAGAGCGGGGCCTGTCGAACAGATGTGGGGTCATCCAGCGGTGTCTGTTAGTCCTGCGGTTAGTCCTTTAATAAGAGCAAGGGGACAACTGTTCACCACAAACTACTGCGCCTGACTGCCTGAGTGAGCCACAGTACACACAGACATGGGGGATGTTGGTTTTGCCTCGAATATTATTTGATATCTCAAGAGAATTCGGTGAATAAAGCGTGAAACAGTCAAATCGTAGTTACATTTTTCAAGCTGATGGACAGAGAGAGCAGATACTCACATGGACAGAGTATTTCTGCATGTTTCATAGGCTTATGGATTATGATGTTTTTAAAGAAATATCTCCAAAGCCAAAAATGCAAGTCAAACCCAACATTTTTTCCCCTGTTTTGACAAGAAATGGGATCGCATTGAGAACATCGTGAATGCTTGTGTTGTTTGAGAGATGTGTTCGAGGAGCCGAGCCAGACTCCAGCTCTGATAAAAGATCACCAGGTCGCATTAAATGAACTTGAAGAATTTGGAAAGGAGAATTAAGTTTGAATGCTCTTATATGGAAGAAAGGATCATGTTTGTCTTTGCAGAGACCAGACTCTTGAAGCTGAGAAATCTCTGTTAGAAAATTCATTTTTACTCCTGTCAACCCATCGAGTATACAGAATATCTGTAACATGTCAATATTCATTTTAAAACGATATTTTATTTATGAATATTTATCAGCATTGGTCGATATTGGATATTTAAATGTGGGGAGAAACACATATTTTTACATTTAGATTACCTTTGCCGTCATCTAACGTTCAATTAATGTTTATCTCTAAAAACAATGATAATTTAATAACACTGTTAAATGTAGTCTTTAGCAAATCTCAAAATTCATATTAATTGTTCATACTATACATTATAAAGCTGTAATATATATTTACATATTTGTACATTTTTACTTTAAAAAAGTCAACTACACATTGAGAAATAAAAAAGAGGAGAATAGCATTATTTTAATGATAAAAATGATGTCTGTCTTTTATACACACTGTCCATATACAGCTATCTTGAGAGTAGAAATGCATAAAAAAAACTCTAGACAGACATAATTGGTGTGTCTGAAATATTGCAAATAACAGTAATTATCAGATATTACTTGTTCCGTGCAACAGCCGCCTTGTCATTTTCTGTTTTGAATTCTCAGTTTATAATGCAACATTAGAACTTTGTTTTGAGGATGTATTTATTCTGGAGTTCAAATTCTGTCACATTTTAATGTGTGGTTTTTTTGGGGGGGGTTTTCAAAGAAAAGAAAGAAAACAAACAGAAGTCAGTGTCTTTTGTTTCAGATTCTTAGTTTTGGTGATTTTCGACCCTTTAAAGTCCTCTGATATCCGGAAGTGTTTACAGTCTAATTACTGTCTGTGTTCAGCTCCCCTCTAGAGCTCCCAGCTGTGGAGCGGCTCGAGATGAAAAACATACGCGGGGGAAAGAGAGAATGAGAGAATTAATGGAGAGAAAGGGGGGAGAGGATGGATGTGTGTTGACAGTTGGAATGTCTCTGGTTCCTCAGGTCATGCGGAGATTCTGTCCCCTGAAAGTGATCCAGATGCTCCGGGCTTTGACTTGGGACCAAGAGGCGTCTCTCTCTCTCTCACACACACACACACACACACAACCTGTGAGCCACAGCTTGCGGGGCTGAATACACACGAGGGAGGGGTGGCAGAGGCCCTTGCGCATAGGGGATCCCCTTTTGCCAAAGACACAGGGGTAAGCGAAGGAACGCCCCTGCCGTGTCGGGATAAGATTATTTCCATGTTTCTGACAACCTGTTTCAAATGGAAAGCAGTTCGAGACTGTTTTTGACAAGGGCAGAGATTCACCCTTGCCCTTGTCTTCATAATTAAAGTATCTGAACGTTAATAATGCAGACAAAACCATAGTATAGAATCGCCCTCGAACTATATCAGGCAAATCAAACATGCAGCATCTGAAGGGTAAGTTTAATCAAATGGAAAAACAGAATTTAGCGACACTTTTGTCTAATTTGTCTAAATTTTTAAGATGTACAATGGGCTCCAATGTCTGAAAATGCTTCTATTTTTCGTTTTAGACATCTCTAAGTGCATTGCATGTGATGTATGTATGCATGCATGATGCATAGGAGCATAAGATCACATCAGATTGTTTTGCATTTGTGTGGACGGAGCATCTTTGTGCTCCTTCCATCTGCATTTCTCCCACTGCAAAACTGCATCGCTGACATTTGCGAGCGACTTGAAGTGCGTCGCAAAGGTTGTCAAGGGATTAATCTCATATCATGCTGTGGTGGAGAAAAACGGCCCCTTCCAAGAATTAAACACAATTTAACCGTCAAGCCTCCTTATTCTCCACTGCAGACAAGCATAAATAATATCTCTGCGGTCCAGATTCGCTAATTTACCAGCTTAAGCATCTCCTAAAATGTTATTAGGGAAGCCGAGGAGCTTCACAGACCTCCTTCCGGCAGTGATTTGTTATCCGGCTGCGCAGCGCGTGTGTGTGTGCGTGTGTGAGAGAAACGTAGGCTACCTGACACCTTCTCCAAGCAGCCACCTCAGGGCCATGTACCCTGTACTTGGCATCCACTTTCCCCTTCATCGTCCAACACACGACTGTCTCTGTCTCTGGCTTCTGAAACATCTGTGTTCATTACATGCCGCTCGCATTAGTGTAATTTCATGTGCAGAACTGAGCTTATTTGTTTAAAGTTTGCCTGACACACTAAACTGCTACATTTTGTAGTGTTTGCACACTGTTTACACTAAGATCCATTGAGTGAGCCGTCTAGGCAGTGCCTTAAGTCAATATACACGTGTTCCCGATGCAAAGACAGTTTCAAAAGGTAACTTACATTTATGGATCTGGCAGATGCTAATATCTAAACGACTTACATTGCATTCAAGATGGTGGAAAAAGTGAATGTTGATTGTAAACTCATGGTTGCTCTTTATTTTACAGTATGTGCGCTATCAATTTATATTTTATCCAATATTTGTTTGTACTGTGTTTTTATATGATTAGTAGAGTATCAACTGAGATGGTCTTATTATTGGGAGATAGCAAGGTCCAGAGCTCTACCATTTGCAAAAGAGTAATGGCCAACTTGGATCACATGTGCCTTGATAACCAATCACATTACAACCTTGACATCATTAAATTTCTTTCAGAGTTGTGCAACAGCCAATCACTGTTTGTGTATACCATAGAAATTAATGAGAATGCCGTAAACCTGCTGTCACAAAATTGTCTGTGACTTCTCTTATAAAACAGCATTTTTTTTTTTTTTTTTTGGTGTAAAAACTAAAAATAGATTAATCCAAAACAAATGTTTAAGGGCAAACATGTTGAAGATTAGCTGATTGGCTGTCAGTTAATAAAATGCTAATCTGTTTTCCCACAAAAGCAGTTTATTCTGCATAGTGAAGCTTCTCCTCCATTGACATCCATTAAAAAAAACGGCCTCTGGTCTCCTTCCCTTCCTTCCGTAATTTAATTTTTTGTTAACCTTGGAGCTTGCCTTAAGGCTTTTGTGTCGAACTGTTAGCTTAGTAAGATGCTAACAGCAAACTCTGTTAAAATCAAATGAGGGTTGAGATGTTTGTTCAATTCTGAAAAAGGTTGAAAATGTCAGTATTATTAAAAATAGATTATTTTATATAAGTTGTGTACAGTTGTTAGCTAGGCACGTGCTTACATCAGACTCTGTTAAAGTCAATTGTTGAGATGATTTCGTTCAGTTCTGATAAGCGTCAATAAAATGGTTGACTATATCTAAGAATTACATTTTTCAAAACCAACCAATGATTATTAGAGTGCCAAGCCGTTAGCTTAGCAACATGCTAAAAACAAACTCTGTTGAAATTGATTGCAAATCAAGATGATTTCATTCAATACCAATAAGGGTCAATAAAATAATTCAATATATATCAAATTGACTATTTTAACAGATTTTTTGTACTGTTTTGATATGATTAAATGCGTGATTATTATGATTGAGTATCGCTCGATTAACATCTACTAATATTTGAGTCAAGATGATTCAGTTCAATTCCAAAAAGCATCCTTAAAAGTATAGATTATTTTACCCAATGTTGTGTTATACTTATTAGAGTACCAAGCTGTTACTTAGCAACATGCTAACATCAAACTCAATCACGAGTCGAGTCTCCGGTGCAGAGCGCTCTTTGTCTGTTATGTGAAGTTTCGCCTTCTTCTAATCAGTCACTAATGAGCTTTTGTTTCAGTCTTGACAGTGATACTAAAAGGCAGCTGCCTATATAGTAAGCCGATCATAAGACAGTAGCCCTATCTTCTCAGCATGTCCATCTTTGCATGTGTGCGCAGAGTCGCAGACTGTCTAGATCTCACAGTGTATGTTTATCAGGGTGCAACTGAGTGCATCCCCTGAGCGAAAAACCTGTTATTATTCTGACAGTCCTGATTGGAGGCCATGCTGGCAGGCTGGCTTCTCTAGCAGGTTAGCAGTGGAGAGCTTAGCTTCACCTGCCAGCCTGTGTTAAAGAGGTGAAGACTTTTCCACTGACTGGCTTAGTGTCATACACGCAGGGCCTGTGTGTGTGTGTGTGTGTGTGTGTTCACTGGAACCCTGTGGGGGTTTCCCACACCATCCGTCCCAGTGTGAGAGAGGTGGAGCCGGGTGTCAAGCGCTGTCAGAACTCCTCACTGCACCCGGAGTGAGAGACGCGTGCGATACGTTTTTTCATCTTGTGTGTCCAATCACAGTGCTTAGGTGGCGGAGCATGTCTTGACTAACAGAAGTACACATGCTCCACCTGAGCAAATCAACTCTAAGGAATCTGTTTTGATGATTTTATTGGTGACCCTGTTAAGCCCAGCTAAAATAAGTTTAGCATGTTTGCCTATAAATATCTGAAAAGAGTTGCCATAAAGTGAATATTAAATCAAATATTTAAACACAAACATGTTATGTTTTGTCATAAACAAAAAAAAGTCTATAAGGTACATGTTTTCTGTTTAATGCTGCCTTCACATGCTATCGAAATTATTGTAAATTCGAGTTTCCTATTAAAAATGAGATATGCCATATTTACCATTCAGAAGCTCAGGGATCATTTTGATGCAAAAAATTTCCAGAGTTGGGCGAATTTATTCCACAACTGCTACATCACCTTGTCTTGTCATTAAAGTAGTGCATATTTACATCTGGTCCTATGAATAATCATTTGTATGCATATGTTTTATACACAGCCTGTATCTGACAGAAATTCCAGAATTGTGGACGATCTAAAGATATTCACTGCACTGTTTTATGGGATGCTAAATATCATTTTGGCTAGATTTTCCCCCAAAAATAGTCAAGAATAAACCAGGTGTCCTCCATGATTCCAGTTCTTTCTGACAACAAAGCACATGAATGTGACAAGCTTGTAATCACGACTTCAGAAGTGGGAAGTAGGACATTTTCGTAAAGGCAGCATAAGCCCTCTTGTGTGCCAAACAAGCCCACCATGTGTGCTTTAATATGCTTTACATTTTGTTCAATAAACACTTCAAGTTTTATTATTGCTTATTTGTCAACGTAAATAATTAAAGAGCAGCTGATTAAACTGGACAACCTTTCAGTGAACAGTTCTTAAAAGAACCTTTTTTTGTGTGTAAAGAACATTTTAATAATCTAAGGAACCTTTTTTTATCAATGGAAAGGTTCCATGGATGTTAAAGGTTCTTCATGGAACCATCTAAAGAACCTTTATTTTTTAGAGTGGACTATACAATTATCTTTCCCAGTGTGTCCATTTTGTCCCCACAATGAAAATCATCTACGTGGTTAAAGTTTATGAATTTAAATGATGTTTCGAGCACAGTTAATTAAGTTAAAGCCGTTTAATATGAGGTTTACGGTGTTCTTAGCTTAGTGGGCTTATTAGGAACAATAGGGGTCAATGAAACAATCCTAGTAAGCTCACTTAGCAAAAACATATTATTTCTGGATTATAATTACAGACAGAGCATTATAATAATCTCATTTAGGCTCAAGACAATTCTTAAATATGTTAATTTTATATGAAGATCAACAGTTTTATTCATTCTCTCTGTTCTACTGCATCAATATTTGTAAGCATCACTCAGCCATTGTCCTGTGCTCACTACAGATATAAAATCCATCTTTTAAAATACATAATATTGCTTTAAAATACCATGAAAATGATTTCAGGTAGCATTTTGATTGTTAATCAATACTCAGCCAGTTTTGTTACCAGACACTAGAAACAAGAATCTGACATGGCAAATATATTTGATGAGAAATGACTCAAACTACATTTTAAATTAGCTCCAAACAAAAAGTAAAATACAAACAACAGTAACAAACTTGTACATTTGCTGTGCTTTCTGTCTGTGAGTTTCTATTGTACATTGACTTAAGGCCCCGATATACTTCAAGCGAACTCAACTACCAAACTGTGACGTCATTTCGAACAAACTCAGGCCAAAATGTTGGTATGGAGTTCGTATGGAGTTTGTCCAGGGAGTTCGAAACAGATTGCAAGCTGCTAAACAACCACTAGTCCATGGCAATTATGTAATAAAGTGGTGCAAGGATAATGTCAAAACCCAACCAGAAGACTAATTCGCTACTGGTTCCCTCAGGATTTTCCTATGGGGTTTTATAATGGGGTTTTTCAATTTATGAGTAAAATAAGGTCTGTGGTAAACATAACCTGACAAAACATACACACACACCCATATAGAAAATATATATATTTTTAAATAAACGTATATTTCTAATAAGTAACTAGATAAGAATGTTTGGGGTGTGAGTGCAGTTTACGTTGCAGAACAAAGTGTTAAGAATCGTCAAGTTATGTTTACCACAGACCTATATTACTCATAAACTAACAACAACAACAAAACATTATAAAAGCCTATAGGTAAACCAGTGGCGGTGATGTGGCAATCTTTTCCAGTTCATTTCTTCTGTTCAGTCAATCAAGGTCAGACGTTTCGTTTGCGAGTAAAAACATGAACACACTGGAGAGCTGCTTTATAGTAGAAATTGAAGTTGTAAATCTAATTGAAATTGACACTGACACTGATTTTTCATGTTTAATACTGTAAAGCTTTAAAGCAATCTATTATATAAAGTGCTATATAACTAAATGCAACATGACTTGTCTGGAGTGCCGAGTTTTCTCACTGCTGTCATTTTTGTTGTGTGCATTTAGTACATATTTACATATTCACCTAAAGGGAGCTCTCATAAGCATGGGCGGCGCTAGGATGTTCGCTGACAGTTTATAAGGTATTTCGAAGTTTTTACCCCTAAGCCGTTGAGTATACCGGGGCCTCTAGGGTCACTTCCCCCTAAATTTTAAGCCCTTTGATGATTGGCTATCAAGACCAACATTAAAAATGTTTTCAATTACATTGCCTCTTATTTTGAAGGACATTCAACTCCTGAAAGTCTGTTTTCAACCGTCATTCTTAATTTACTCTTTTTTCTCTTAGTTCTGGTCTCTTTCAAATGTGGTGCTTGTAACCATAAAGAATGATGCCTAAGCAAGCGTTCAAGGTCAGGTAACGTGGTGGCTAGTCAACTTCAATACATTCTTGAGATCACACATACCTGCAATCTTTTTCAAGTCACCCACAGTGCTCACCGTCCTGCAGACCAGTCACCCTGGTCATTGACTGACTCCAGCTGTAAGGCCAAATTACACTTGTAAACATCTTTCATCTCGACTTCTGGATAAACTTCATTTTTGACAGGCAAATGATTGGTGAATTGCTTCACATCAAGTAAACAATATTCCAGCAGTATGAGATCATTCCGCACCATGCCTTTTCCTGATTCGGCTCAAGTGTTGATGTGCCTGACGTTAATACAGTGAATTGGTACTCGAAATAGGTTTCCGGGCAAAGGCTCAATGCTTTGGTAAAAGGCGTTGTTTTTAGAGTTTTCTTCCCTTTTGGGGCAAATCGCACACAGGAGACAGGTGAAAAGTGACTTTGACACTCACTCACACAAGCACGCGCACACACACGCAAACAGAGAGGATCGTTGTGTCTCGCGCCCACACAGGCCTAGTTTTTCCCCTCGCCAAGTCACAGGGTGCCGGCGGGGTTCGAGGTGACAGCGCGGCATCAATATCACGCGCCGCCGACGCCTCCTTGCTCTCTCTGGCAACGTGCACCTCGCCAACCTTTCTCTCTCTGTCACACACACATACAGACATACACACTCACTTTCACTCCTCTCACCTTCAGTGCTGAGCGCTCACCATCTGCAGCGCTGCTAACACCCAGCCACTGCCAAAGCACAGGCCCCCGCACGGCCTAGTCACACACACACACACACACACACACACGACATACGTGCAGTGCACACACACAAACTCTCATATCCTTACACACATAAGCACAGAAGATGAGGGCTTATTCCCAACTTTTCTGAGACCCACAGTCAGTCAGTCAGCTGACCGCCTGATGGATACTGGACTTTAATGTATTGGTGAAATCACTAGTTCAGTTCAAATTGTCTGATCTTTCTTACTTTTCCACGAGTCGGAGCACACAAGCGGTCTGAGTCCTCCTGAAACGAAATATTAAAAAGGTTCTGGTTTGATACAATTAATAGTTTTGAGGAAGAATTTGCCAAAGTTTGCAAGGTTAGCAGCATCAAAGACGTTTTTAAGAAAACTCTATATCGACTAGCACACCTGTATATTTAGCTTTATAAGCACACCTGTAAATTCAGTAGATTCTGTGAAATTAGACCTTAATAATTTTAGATGGATATAATTTCTAATCGCTATAAATATATTCAAATATATTTATGTAAAATTTCAAATAAATTCTTAATATATAAAAATAGATATACTGATCATACTGTACTATTCAAATTTCATTTTAAATATATTTATACTTGTATTATATATATATTTCATAACTGTGAGCAAAGATTACTGTCCCATTATTTGAATATTTTTTCTAATTTAATTTATTTTATTATGTTGTTAAATTATGTAATAATTTTTTATAAAATGTATAAATAATGTATGTTTGTGTGTTAGATATAAATGTTAAATATACTGTATATAGAGAGAATATGTATAATTTATCAATCTGAAATGTTAAAAATCTATTAGTATATGTAGAAATGTACACTACTACCCTATTAAAGACTGCTGTGTTGTTCTTTGTAAGTATACTGAAACCCAATGCATTACATACACTAACACACTTAAAGGGATAGTTCACCCAAATTTTTACTCACCCTCAAGTTGTTCCACACCTGTATGAAGGCCCCACTGACTCCATAAGTATGGGAGAAAAAAATACTATGGAAGTCAATGGGTGCTGTCAACTGTGTGGTTACTGACATTCTTCAAAACATCTTCTTCTGTGTTCAGAATTAAATTCATACAGGTTTGGAACAACTTGAGGGAGAGTAAAAGATGACAGAATTTTCATTTTGGGGTGAACTATCCCTTTATCCCGCTTCATATGTTAGTCAGAAGGTCTTTTGCTGTGTAAGTGAGCAGTTCTTTCGCAGTTCAGTCGACCTTTGGCTTTATGCTGGTAGGTGAAAGTAATTCCCTACAAACTCTGAACCAGAGAGAAAAGAAAGAAGAGCACATACCAGGCAAGAAGATCCTTTCGGTGGAGAGCGAAAGCGCACGTGTGACCAAAGCAGAATGTTTTAGTTCTTACAAGAGGAAAAAAGCCCCACAGGTTTATTTAATTATCTCTCAGTAATCGAGGTCCCAGGTGATCGTTCCCGAGAGGAGAGCACGAGGGCTTGATGATATTACACACTGAATTACGCTCTGAGTGCGATATTACTGTGAGAAATTTCACGTCTTCCAGGCTAAACGTCTTGTTGTGGAGTGTCTTAATTCATTTACCGCTGTTTGCTGCCTCGGTGCCCCTGAGCAGAGGTGAATTAATGGTGGTCATTTCTCGCCCTTCCTCATTCCATTAAACGGACACGGGCGCTCGCAGGCACACGTTGAAGAAAAGAAAAAAAACTCCATCTCATCCAGGCCTCGAAGAGAGGAGCCCATGAAATGTGTAGTAGAGTTTAATGACTTATAATGAGATTCATAAAACATGGCTGAAATTGCTTGAAAAAAAAAAAAAAAGCGGCGGGAGAATAAACGGTACCGAAATGCGTTGACAGCAAGCAGGCTTGACATTTGGCCTTGTGTAATTAGGAATGTGCCAGCCTCCCTTCCCTCTAAATCTGGGCTCTAAATCATTATTCTCCACGGTGTTGACTTGTCATGTTTCTGCGCTTAAGCTTTACCATTTCTGTAAATATTGCAGCCAAAATTACATTATAGTTTTCTTTTTTCTACCCCTTAATTGCTTGCCCTCCAAACACAATCTGCTTTGGCAGTACATAAGATGGTATAGGAGTTAACGGAGGCTGGGAGCTGGCACACAAGCTGCACGCGCTCAGAAGAGGCCCGCTAAGAAGAGGAGATGAAGAGTTGAGAAGCTGGAGACAGATGATCACACACACAAGCTGTAGAGCAGCAGGCAGATGCCATCGGAACATGGCTGTCTGTCAGCAAAACTGGCAGTACAGAGCAGCCGAGAGAGAGAGAGAGAGAGAGAGAGAGATGCTGAAACGTCGAGAGAAAGATGGAGTGAAGAAGACACAAGCGGAGACTGCAGGATGGAGAGGAGAGATTAAAAAAAAAATACTTATGTACAGGAAAACAGACACAATGCTATGAAGGAAAAATAGCTCGATAATTAGTTTCTTCTAATTGATTTGACATTGGCCACAAAGTATTTAGAGACCAAGTGGCGTTTATTTTAACGAAATGCAGCAACAAAAAAACTTTGTTAGGTTTTAATTTATACTGTCAGAGGCTGACTTAGTGATACTGTTCACACTCAAGATTATTTAAACATTCTGGTGGTTACATTTTTATAAAAAAATTCACAATTAAGTGAAATTAGCTCTGAGTCAATCTCTAGGATAATTTGCTTGCGGATTCCACTTGCTTTGATTATTTATTTTTTTCTTTTCTTCTTTTAGTTGTTATGTTTTAATTCAAAGAAATTTCATGCATTTTAAATGTCCAAATACTTTTAGGGCCACTGAATCTCCAAACTAAGGTCAGTGCTCTCAAAACAATTAGCATAGCGATTGAAACTGACTCTTAATTTTCAAAAACAGTTCAATTTCACTGTATAATGAAGCACAGTCTTTTCGCATAACACATTTAATTTTGATGTGGGTCGGACTTATTTTGTTTTGAAAGCACTGCTGTTAATTTGGAAGTAAAATCACCTTTACTAATGCAAAAAAAAATAAGCTTTATGCCTCATTGATTGATGCAGAAAAGTAGAGAGAGCAACGGTTATTTATTTTGGCCTAAAAGATCAGAAGTCAATCAGGATTCATTTTTTCAGTGCCCAACTCTTTAAGTATTTGTATCTGAGTTTATTTATTTATTCATTCATTCATTCAATTAATCTGAGGTCTGCTTCTTTTTATTTTCTTTTTTAATACATATTTCATTTTGGTAACATTTAGTTTAGGGTCCAACTCTCACTATTAACTAGTTGCTTATTAGCATGTATATTAGGCTACTAGGATATTGGCTTATAAAGCACATATTAATGCTTTAATCTACTTTCTCCCTACCCAATCCCTAAACATAACAACTAATAAGCAGCAATTAGGAGTTTATTGAGGCAAAATTCATAGTTAATAGTTAGTTAATAGTGAGAATGTAACCCTAATCTAGAGTGTGACCTTCACTTTTTTAAACCCAAGTGCTCAAGGAAACCGACATGATTAATGTTTCTCCATTAATGTCATGAAACTGTTCTCACCGTTTCTCAACGTCTCTTCAGTTCCATTATATTCATCTTCCCTTCGGCTTCATTTGATGCCCGCTGTGAAATACACTTTCCTTAACTTTCTCTCCCTAAGAGGCTGTTGAAAGGGATGTCATCAGGGGTGGAGAATCTCAGTGATTGTTTTTTTGCGAGGGGTGGACGTGGAGTTCTTCCGTATGGCTTTTTGGGAAGGGTTCTCGGCGTCCCGCTAAGCCGCTAGCTTTCGGACTCTAATCCCTTCATCCAGTGGGAAGCGATGCCACTCCGTAAATACCAATAACAAATAATGAAGCATCGCTTTATCTGTGTGATGGGAGCCGAGTTAATCTGTGGACCACTTTTGACACTCAATTAAAAGTGAAGAATGTGTCCCTCTCTCCGAGTTACGGAGGAGTTCAAGGATGGACCGCGCTCGCAGACATCTGCGCGCACCCGCTCGCGCGCCCCCCTCACAGAGCCCGCGAGCTCTCTGTTATCGCTCGCTTTCAAAGTAGCCTATATGGAAATGTGAAGTTCGGCGACATGTTAGGATCTCAAGAGCCTGTGGCTGCCTTGTTTAGCTTAGTGCTGCGGACTTGATGTGAACAAACAGAGTGGACTCGATAAGAACCTTAAAATTAGTCTTTATGTAGCCTTGACGCAATAATCAGGACGTCTGAAGACTGAATGCACTGTGGACAGATAGCCTAAATGTGAATGTGTCAGGTCACAGGTGAACACTGAAATGGAGTATGAAATAAACGTCCAGTCCAGTGATAACTTAAATTACTCTAGTGAATATTTCTCAGCAGTTTCTTATTAGGTAAAAGTGGGGCATGTTGTCACAGGGGTAAGTTGTCACAGTGGGATCCACCATGAAACACCCTATTATAAGCTTGTCAGCAAAAATGCAATCTATAAGATAATTATGAAGCAAAATGAATGAAAAACCAAAATCTGCAACATAAAAATATAAAACGATTGTTTTAACCAACAAATTTTGTAATTCATGAATTGTGTAAATTACAATAAAATTCAAAATGGATGAGAACTTTTATGGGGGAAGAAACTTAGATCAAGTAATATGAAATACATCATGAAGCTAAATCAGTGGTTCTCAGGAGGCCAGGGGCCCATTAGAGGGCCTCAAGATGACCTAAAATAAGACAAAACAAGCATTGATTGAAATAAACTGCAGCTACTAAAAATCAAGATATGTGTTATTTAATTCACCCCCTCAAAAACCCCTCTCTAGGAAAACCTGGGTATATGAGGAAGCCTAATTTTAAACATTTCAAGACCTGGAAAAGTCAAGTACATTAATAAAATCTTAGCATTTTTAATGCATTTTATGAATATACATTTTTCTAGTTATTCCAAACACTAAAATATTTTATCAGGTTAAACTTGCCAGTAAAATATTTGAAAAAAAAAAATCCAGTAAATCGCAAACAATTTAAATTTTGTTGTGGACAACAATGGGTTGTCAAAGGTTAAGAACAACTGACATTTCTAGAAACTAGATTCCCATTTTAAAATTGCAGGATGAGGTTATAGATGAATATGTGCTCCAGGCCAGTGTTTCCCAACTCTGTTCATGGAGGCACACCAACACTTCACATTTTCAAACTCTTCCTTTAATCAAACACACCTGATTCAACTCATCAGCTTGTTAGTAGACTCCAAGACCAGAGAAATAAGGGAGACATCCAAAATGTGAACTGTTGGTGTGCCTCCAGCCAGGAACAGGGTTGGGAAACACATCTGCAGGATGCTGCAGAGATGGGATTCTGTCACACAGGCCCAGGTCAACACTACCACCCCGTCACTTTTACTTGATGTGCATATTCAAGACCTACAGCAGCTATAAATTTATGAATAGAGCGACATCCCTGCATCAACCCAACTGATGCTGAACCGGCAACCTTTTGGGTTAGAAATCCTGATTCGTAACTATCAGTCTATACCACAACTGTGGTGAAGGTGTGAATTAGCTGTTAGTAAATAAATAAAATCAATCATTAATAATTTATTAGAATAAGCAAATTATATATATTTGAAATATTATTGTACATAAGACCATAGCGAAAATCTAAGATTCAAAATCTAATTTAAACCTGGAATTAAAGACAGAGCTTTAGGACTGTAATCTTTTGACTTAAAATGGGTAAGAAATGTTTCAGATTCTGAACAATTTCTAGGTCATTACACTATAAAAAGTGATCCGTTGACTTAACTTAAAAAAGTGAGCAAACTGTAATTAATTACATGCATTATTTAAAAACATTAAGATATGTGAACTTGACATTTCCACATATATATATATTTTTTGTAATTATGCATGAAGTTTATTTACTTAATTTTAAGGGGTTTCCTCACTTTTCTTTGTTAAGTCAACTGATCACTTTTTTAAGTTAAGTCAACTGATCACTTTTTTTAAGTTAAGTCAACTGATCACTTTTTTTAAGTTAAGTCAACTGATCACTTTTTTTAAGTTAAGTCAACTGATCACTTTTTTTAAGTTAAGTCAACTGATCACTTTTTTTTAAGTTAAGTCAACTGATCACTTTTTTTAAGTTAAGTCAACTGATCACTTTTTACAGTGTAATGACATTTTTTTTTTACTCTGATCAAGCGACTTCGCATGTTAATCTTTGGATCATCTCAAATCATCCTGGAGAACATGATCATTAGGTTTCACATAATCTTGTGGAGTTCATGCAGCTCAGGTGCTGATGTCATTCATGTAAATGAGGGACAACCCAAATACCAAATAGACATTATAAAATTCTACTTTTCACTTTTATAATGGGGGAAAAAATCAATGCAAAATAGAATTAAATATAATTTTCTTTACTTTCACTGTGAATTTGTGAGCATGTCTAGGCTTTGTAAAGTTTTAAGATAACATGCCCGGATCAGTGTGCTGACATCAATAAGGCAGGTCACGTGATCCCAATAACTGATTATTCCTCTTGAATCCATTGATGTGGGAGTGATGTGGCAGCGGCTCGTGTGCGAGGGTCTGTCTTTGGCCCTGTCCCATGTGTGCCGTGTGGGCAGAAGGGAAAAACACAGGGCTGCGGTCCGTCAGCACGGGGCAACAGGGAGCCTACATTCTGCAGTCCATTTCCCTCCACTCACAGAGGAAATACACTGGGCTTTGTTTATGCTTCAGGGGCCTCCACTGTTCAGAAATGAGAGAACGGCAGAGAGGAGGAGGGAGACGAGAACTTATCTTCTACTTTCCATGACGATTTAGAGGTTTTTACAAATTAAAAAAAAAAGGATGACACCTCAGTCCCAGCAGATGGTTGTTTAGAGCTGTGTGTTCTTAAAAACAATCTGTAATTCCTCCCGTTTAAAGATGTTCTGTGGTCACCCACTCTGCCCTCAGGACTGTATCTGCCCTCACATTATTAAACTCAGTGCATAGAGAACCGTCTGGCATTGCTGGCCCGATAGAAATGTTTTGACATCGGTACCGTGCCGCCCTCTCACCAGACGCAATCACGCCGGTTTACCTTCCAAAACACAACGCAATCTATTTTTTTATTTTTTTATTTATCCTGCAAAATGGATTTTTTTTTGTCTCTCGCTCTTAAACCCTCCATTCTTCTCCCCCAAAGAGGTGCCTCTGTTCGTTGCAGATAAATAGGAATTCCAAACTCCAACGCTTCATTTGTCATGGTATGAAATCCAAGAGTGGAATCTAGAAATAGCTCCAGCAATGTTAATGTGCAGTGCCTGAGGCCTGATAACATGTAGGAGGTTTTTAGTGATATTTGCCTCTTGCATATTTTGTTCCGGGATTTTTTTTCTTTCTTTCTTTCTTTTTTTTTTTTAAAGAAAGAGAAGAGGGGGGGGGCAAGATCTGCACTTTTTTCGCTGCAAATATTGCGAAATGATATTCCTTTTTCCTCCTCACTGGCTGAGCCCATTATTTGGCTATGACATTACAGTTTTAATTGAATTGAATGCAATTTACTCTTTAAGAAAACTTTTAATTAAACACCATATGGACAGATCGTGGGGAGAAGTGGCCTCCACAAAGTTCCCTGAGGGAAAATTGCGGTATAATTAAGAATATGAACTGTAATGACACTCCGGGATTTAATGAAACTTGCAATGCAAATAGGGCTATGTATAACCAGCACTCATCTGACAGAATGAGTGAAGTTTGGAGATGCGTCTGGGGAAGCCTCTTTTCCCCTGAGTCTACTTTGTGGAAAATACGAGTGTATTGTGGGGGTGGGGAACCGAAGAACCGACCACATGAGAGCTCACATGACCTTATGAGACTAATGGCGAACCCTGGATCACTGAAACATTTTGTAAACGATTTGCAACACATCCCAGACTCCGCATTTGAAAAACTTGGGAAGACGCCTTGGATTCAATTGAAATGTTGACCGCAAAAAGCAACCTTGGTTATTTTTAAAAGAGAAATGTGCCAGTCTCTTGTGGAAGGTTGTCAAGCAGTCAGCTGTTTTCTTTTGACCGCTTGGCCATCTTTTCACACCACATAACTGCTGCGAGCACTTATTTATGGCTCTTCGGAGATGAAAACTGTGTTGAATTTAAAAAAAAAGATTGTTGGTCTAATGGAGCTTTGTTACTCTTTTTTTCAAATGACTTCTTTCTTTTCGTGAAAGTTACAGCAGTCCTACATTGATATTTTTGTCCTTTACGAATGAAGTTTTTAATAAGTTCCCATGCACGTTTTAAAATAATAGTCAAGTCATTGAAAATTTGAAATAAAACAAATGTAAGTATGGAAGTTATAATGGGACCAAATAAACAAATAAAACAACTAATTATAATCACTCATCAAAATAAGTTAAGCAATTTTCAACTTTCTTTTTGATGCTAGATTCAACTCATTTTTTTAAGTCAGTTTAATGTAATTTAAGTTGAAATTACTTAAACATCCAAGTTGATTGTACTTAAAAAAAAAAAAAAAAAAAGTAGCTGCCTTAAATTTTTTTTACAGTGTAGTCGTATGATCCATTAAAGGAATGCACATATATGCTGGGCCCTTGCTTTTATTTCTATATATGTATTAAAGGAATTCAAATTGTTCTTCGTAAAATCGATTCATATTTCGATCAACAAACAATGTGAACCATTTAAGCATAAACTGTTATGAGAAAGTTTTACAGGTCATGAGAAACATAAAATTAGTCAAGTGAATCTAAACATTTGACTAGCACAATTAATATATATTAGTTTGATGTATATCAATTATACATATATATATATATATATATATATATATACATACATCTTCATGAAAAAGCATTTGATATGGGAACTTTTCCTTTGATGTTACAGCAAAAACTGCAGATTGTTTCATTTCAGAATATTTGCACTGAGACACGGGAAGAAATAGTGAGCACAAACCATCTCTATGCGTGCTGCGCTGAGGCCTTTCTATGCTTGTTTACTCTGTGATCCTGATGCATCTCACAGGGGTCACGGGGGTGAGGGAGGACATCGCCTAATTACCAATAAAAGCGGAGGTAAAATGTCTTCTGTTGCACAGATTCAAAGTCTGGGGTGAAAGCAGAGAGGCGAAATAAATAGCCGGGCAAAGATGTTAAAAGCCTGGTACACAAAAGAATTTGCAGTGGGAGCTTCATGAAAGCCAGGGAGAGCTCGAAATATGAGAGCTGGGATGACAAGAAACAAAGGCAAGGAATAGAAATAAATAAATAAATAAAAAACTGGGAGCTGAATAAAAGACAGGAAACACAGTGTTTTCAGCACAACAAACTCATTTACAGATAGCCTAGGACTTGAAAACAATTATCACCCATCTTGCCTATCTCTATAGCTCCGTCTCTCTCGCTTTGTGAGGGCCCTTTGTTTTTCTCAAGGACATATTAATTATTTTAGATCAGCCTGATTTTTATGCTCAGAATAACGCTTGCCTTTGTGTTGTCTAAGATTGGTCAGCCTTTTATGTTCATGCGTCTGAAGGCTGGAGAGACACATTTCAAAGTTATGGAGGAGTGTTTGTTCTAATGTAGGTTCATTAAAGCTTATATCCCCTGCGTTAAATGCACTTTTTTATGTTCAAACCCGCACAAACTCTACTTCAATAGTACTCGAATAGGCATCCTGCATTTCTAAAGTTTTCTAGTCTGATCTGAGGAAGAAAAAAAGAAGTAGGTGAGAAAAAAAAACTCAATGTTGTTCTAAGATTTGAAATGTGATAAAGCGGCTCTGTATGTGCAGCTATAGCAGAAACACTTTGACATCCCTAATCCGAGCACTAAAAAGGCAGTTTCATACATGCTAACTTCGGATTAGGTGACATCACTCTCCCTCACTCAGACCTCTTTAAAGAGACCTTTATATTTGCCTATGAATAAAAAGAAAGGGCACATATACACACAGGCTCCCCCCAGAAAACTCTGCATTCCACATTTAATTGAGAACAAAATCCTACAAACAGAGTCGGTCCAAAGTAAACGATTCCAAACCCCAATTTAGCCAATCAGGTGAGAAGCTTTAGTCTCCCTGGCAATGGCGTCTCCGCCCTCTTGTGTGGGGCACAGATGACCTATTGTCCCGCTGACTCGTGAAGCACACAGGCCGTACTGTAACACCTCCGAAAAGCTCCGTCACGTTCACCTATAGAGACTAAACACACCGCTGTAATAATAAAACAGTGTTTCTCTGCTAGAAGAATGACTTCATTCTTCATTTAATGTGTTAAAATACATGGAGTGAGGAAAATGTAAATATGTCCCTTTTATATGGCTTAATTATATATTATTTTGAAAATGTCATAAATTATATTTCCATAAGAGTATGAAAACACATTATACATGAAAATATATGATCTCCCGTTTACAACAATTTGATTAAATGCAAAAATTATTCAAAACAGTATGATAAATATATTTTAATTATAAAATGTGTTTATGTAAATATACGGATATTCAACATGTTCTCAAGTGTTTACCCCATCATTTAGCATAGTCTTTTACAAAATAATTAATAGCTTGGATAGTATTTTAATTACCAAAAAGCAATTGACAAATATCATGGGGTTGATATTTTTATATCAGTGTATAGTTGTAAGCAAATGATATTTAAAATATTAAAATGACCAATATTGCATTTATTTTCTCAATTTTATGAGGTCTCAAAAACTGCATGAACAAAAGAAAGAAGTAATCTGCACTACACACTGCAGGATACTGTCATGGCAACTGCTTATATGTTTTACTTAAAAAACACACTCATATAAATTTTATTTTTGCACTATCATCATTATTATAGAAGAAACTCACCTCAGTGCTATCCAGATGTTCAGTTTAACATGACTAATAAGACATAAGGAACTGCAGATCTTGCAGTTACTGTAGCTGAAAGTCATATAACACAGAGCATTTTTATAATCTCATGTACAGTTTATAAAGAGGCCCTTTTAACTATTGCCCATGGAAAGCACACTGCTGCCATCTGTTGGACATTTCTTGTGGCGCAGAGGTATCCATTACATTATTAGATTTATAAGATTTAGTCTGCTTTTAAATTAAGTCATGTAATAGCATTCTTTATCATACAGTTTTACCCTACATTTCTGAATTTGAAAGGTATGCTGATTTAAGACGAAGATTAATCATCAGCAACAACAAAAAACTTGCCCTTTACAGACAGCAATACAAATGACTCCATGCTTCTCTAGAGTTAAAAACACACAAACAGCAAGTTTTCAAATTGAGCCTTAGTAATAAGCTGATGGGAAGCATGCTTGATCATAATCAATGACCCACTGCACAACGTTATCATCACCCCATAGACCAGTCTCTGATGACCTCTGACCCCAAAGGTAATGTCATTAGAACATTAGGAAACTGAAGGTCAAACACATGATTCCTGGTGTGCAATCATGAATACGGAGCATTTGGAGGTGGAGTGTCGGGAAAAAGTGATATTTGTCTTACGTTACAGTGTGTGTGGGTCAGATTTTGCCATCTTAGTGGGAACCAAATGTCCTCTCAAGGATAGTAAAATCTGAAATAACCTATATCAAATCAAATTACTTATACATGATGTCTTAAAGTCACCTTGGAATCAAAACGATTATATCTTCTCTGATGATGCGAGGGCGGGACAACCTGTCACTCACATGACATCACAGCTATAGCAAACCACAACCATCCAATTGATTCCAGATGGACAAAATCAAGTCTCGCCCTACATTTTTTCCTTGTTCGAAAAGCAGTTTCACTCAGATATACGTAAAGACTAGTCAGAAATAGTTTATATTTTAATGAAAATATAAAAACGACAAAAGGCTTTTGTGAGGGTCATGGGTTGAGGGATAGAAAATATCATAAGCTGAGTAAAAACAACAACAATAGAAGTCCATGGAAAGTCTTGATATAAAACCAAGTGTGTGTGTGTGTGTGTGTGTGTGTGTGTGGTCCTAAATGTCCCCATGAGGAAAACAACTTGTAAATCATACAATGTCAAACAACATGTTTTTTTAAATGTAGCCTACAAATGCAGAACGTTTTCTGTGAGGGTTGTGATTGGGTTTAGGGGATAGAATATACAGACTTTGTACAGTATAAAAACCATCATGTCTATGGAATGTCCTGTAAACCCTACACCAATTACATTTTTTTTCAGTGTTGAAGACAGTTGAAGAAAACAAGTTAGTCTGATAACGTTACAGAAATGAAAACACTTGGCCAAGTCAATGAAGCTACACGTATCGTGTTCGTAATGCTTCGTATGTTCTGTACAGTACAATGCGAGTAATATGTTACGAATTGACGTATCCATTAATGATGACAGTAATTCTATCAATGGAGACTTTATCCCATTGTCGAGAGTGCTTAACGGAACACTGACATTGTCAGAGGCTGATTTGCTCCTGTTTTGAGTGCTGACAATTGCGTTCACACCATCATTTTTGTTCCGCAGACAGCAGGCCTGTAACAACACTATCACAGTCAGGATTTGCTCAGTGAAAAGGAACGGCGAGATTAGTTTTGGAGCCCTCTCGTAGAGTTAAGTGTCGAGCGGAGCTCTGATACAAAGCCCGTTTGATCCTCGGGGATTGTGGGATGTAAAGCGTTTGAGTCTGTCAACCCCTTTGTCATGATAGCACATGTTTTTCTCCATCTTCTTAGTCCGCTCGCCCGTCTCTATTGTTATTATCCGCTCTAGCAGCAGCTGCTGGCATTGTCATCGCTGTTAATCTGAGGGAATATCTTTAGCTCCCCGCGTTACGAACAGCTGTCGGTATTGTGCGAGAGTCGTTAATCTGATTCTCGATCTTTAGCTCCTCAATTTGAGGCTTTGATCTGGCCATTACGCCGCCTATTGCATGTAGCCTATTCTTTGTTGTAAATCTGAGCTGGAACTGTTCCACATCTGTAGACAAACATTGCAACGGCCTGGTGTTGACAGATGTTTCTCCGCTGCAATCTTTCATCGGACAATGGCTTATTTAGTTGAATCTGAATCTATTTGAACAATTGCTCCTCCATAAGGGGAACATATCATATCACGGATAACTCTGACAGAGTGGTTTGATTAAAATAATGTCAAAATGCACCTGGAATCCTGGATAGCCTAGGATTAAACCATATTCCTTTAAAGGGACAGTGCACACAAAAAATTTAATTTCTGTCATTATTTACTCACCATCCCAGATAGAACACGTACGTCTGCAAGATGTCTGTTAAAGATCACTTTATCTGGAAAGCATCTGCTGTTTACTAACATCTGATAGACATCTTTAAGATGTCAGTTTAACATACATTCTAAATCATTACATCTTAAAGACATTTTCTGAACGTCTATTTGACATCTGACAGGAAACGTCCTATAGACGTATTGCAGATGAGCAAACACTCTAAAAAATACTTCTTCCAGATGTAAACACGCACATCAAATAGACGTCTCCGTGATATGCGTGTGCTATCTGGGATCATGTTGTTACAAACCTGTAGCCTATATGACTTATAGAGGGTCTTTTGAAAAAGTCTCAGTGTTTCATTTTCCATACAGTGCAAGTTAATGGGGTCCAAAAGTGTTGTTTTCGACCCCAATGGCTTTCATTGTATGACAAAAACAAACATTCCTTAATATACCGTTGTACAGCCTATATATGTTAATAGGCTATATGAGAGAGAGAAAGAGAGAGAGACAGATATATAGCCTGTTAACATATATATTTTCTCAAAATATTTTTTTTCTCATGCACTGAGCCAGAAATCTCCCCTTCAGTAGCCTAGCACACAAAACTTTTTAACATTTTTTCAATCCCCTCTGTAAAAACCTTTACTATGTCTTAAAATGAAACAAGAATGTAGAACCTGGCCAATTTCTGATCTGGAAATGAATGCAAATATGTGCATATTTAAACAATAGGCCTACATTTGAGAAACATTTGTATTAATGCTGTGATAAATCAAGTGAGTAAGTATGGTGATCTCTATTAGTTGAATTTTACTCTAATTCACCTGTGGTGTCTTGCCTGCCTTAATGATTTTCAGTAGTCATGAATGATAATATGATTTAGCATTGACCCAGCCATTCTGCGATGTCTATAAATGCTGCCTGCCATAAACAAAACCGTCTTCGTTAATACCCTCAAAACATCGGATCAGCCTTGCAGCCTATTAAAGTCATCTCATTGTGAAGACACACACATTAGCCTTGACAAGAGCTTCCATTAAACAATGAAAACTAATGAGGTTACAGTGAAATAAAACTAGATCGAGCAAGCCGAGTACAATTACCCCAAATATAAATATCCCCCCATGTTTAAAGAGCCATTAATCAGATAAAAATAGACTGAAGAAGTCTTTTGTGATTAACGAGGTGAGACTTGTGCTAATTACTGTTTCCTCCGCTTGTAATTAGGTTGGCACATCTAATCAAGATGAATGAACGCCCTGACCCGCTGCACATTGTTTGTGGCTCACAAACCCAGCGGCTTTTACATCTTTATTCCTCAAACCGTATTATCATGACCTTGTCTCTATGAGACACGCTTCCATAACTGCGTATTGCTTTATTACACCCTCCTGCCGTGTGTTAAAAGAGATGCTGTGAATGAGAGCTTTGTCTGCTTACAGGTGCTTTTAAGCTTTTTCAGTCGTTTAGTCCATGTCTACCACCTGTTGTGGAAAAAAAGAAGGACGCATGAATAGATGAGTGCATTGCGCACGGGCTTTTTGTTCCATGCATCTTGCTTTTCACGAGAGCGCAGAGAACTTTGAGAAGGCTGCAGGAAACAAACTTTTAGGGTTATATTATATGTAGCCTAAATGAGGCACAAGCATCGAACGCAACATCGATATGTTTTGCACTTGTAATTATTTCAGACAAGTGTTTAAAATATGACCTTTGTAAAATGGAAATAAGTTGAGGCGTGAATACAGATATTGAATTTGGTAATTAATGCAGAGCTCTTGGTGGAAGTCGCTGGAGGGACTGGAACTAATTCAATTACAGTCTGAACTGGAGCGCCGTTATAATTATTTCTTTCTGAAACACTCGGGCCTGCCGTGAACCTCTTCTGTGAACAAAACGTGGCTCAATCTATTACAGTTTTGATTCGCTCTACATAAACACACTGAGCTCTCTGTGCGCACACCATTCCAAATAACTGTGAATTACATAAAACATTATTCTTCACGGCACAATCTTTTACTTTTAAGCAGAATGAGAAGTCAATACATGAAACGGGGCAAATGAACTTGTAGAATTTTATTTCCATTCAAGTGATTTGAAACAGAATCTACAATGCAACACTTTAGGATTTCATCCCCAGATTATTATTAAATCTACTTAACAGTACATCTGTTTAGATAAAAGAATATCTCTGTTTAGTTTTGGACAATAAACATTGTTTAATAATAAGCAAAGATTTTCTTTTACAGCTTAATTACAGTTGTACATACACACCTACACTAACAAAAAAAAAAAAAAAAATCTGCCAACAGATGCTTGCATGAGGCAGTTCTATACATTATATGTTCACCAGAAGCACTTCATTGGATTAAAGTTGACATCACCACATCACTTCCGGTTTTATACAAATGCTAGAGTGCAAAGAAATCAGTTAATCATTGTAGACTGTTATATATTTCCCAATATTATGGTGAACTTTTCTGGGTGTATTACTATTTAAAAAAAAAAAAAAGAAAAAGAAAAACGTAGCATTCTGTGTGGTCCTTGACAGTTCAGAAACATCATCAAGGTGCAAGCTTGACAGTTACAAAAGAACTGGCATAGGAAAAGAAGCATACTTCAAAATACAATAAAACAACCCGAAGTTCACAGTTTCTAGTATTTACACAATTGAATATGGTTGTTTGTAATTATAGGCAAACTGACACAGGAAAGTGAGGTAAATGAGGGTAGCCAGGCGGTGCGAAGGCAAGTCTCAGAGCTGAAAGTTTGCACTAGAAAACTTGGAAAAATCTTGGTCACACTTTATATTACATTGCTCAGGAGCAGCGTCAGAAACTTAACTGGAAATGATTTTCAGTGGCATTTATGATGGCTATTCTTTTTCTTTTTACATCCATTTTACTTCAAATAACTTCATTGAAAGGGTCAGCAAAGAATAGAATATTACGAAAACAAATATTACACTACTGTTCAAAAGCTAAGGGTCAGTGAGCTCTCTAAAAGTCTCATCAAGGCTGCATTTATTTGATCAAAAATACAGTACAAACTTGAGAGATTTTGATATCTTAAATGTTGAAGACAATTATGCTTATGCTTAATTTTTGTGGAAACCATAATCGGTTATTTTTCAGGATAGCAAAAAAATAACTGAATAAAAGTAAATCTTACTGACCCCAAACTTTTGAACAGTAGTAGTGCATGTAACAGATAAAAAAAATATTGATATACTATATAAAAAAATAATAATTTAACACAAGGACGTTGTTTTCCACCACATTTTAAATTCTAGGACTTTTTTGTGTCAAGTCCAAATTAATTTCTGACTTTGGTTCGGAGTAAATTTCATTTTACTGTGTGGAGAGACTTGCGGATCCATATAAACACTATTTACTATAGCAGTTCAATTCAGTAACATGTGTAACAGGGACCCTGTAAAATAAAGTGTTACCAAAATCTCTACTCCCAACATGTGCAGTAAAAACCATTTCTTAAGCAGAAAGAGTGGCCCATCGCAAGATAAAGTGGGGACTGGTTTTGATCTCAAAGCAGTCGGTTTTGTGCAAAAAGGCCTGTCATGCGGACGGGGAGTATGAATACAAAAGCTTTAGTGCGTCTAGCACGCGATGCCGTCGTTAAGGCTTCCAAAAATGACATCCATTACAAAGAATTTCACCGATACCTCCAAGAAAAAAAAAAAAAAAAAAAAAAAAGCACACGGCTCACGAGCAATCTCTTTACCAGCGGCATTTAAATAAGTACAAAATCCACCGTTCGAACTGTAAATATTACCATGTTATTTCTAATGTGGAAAAATAGACATGTGCATAATGTACAAGCAAGAAATATCAGCACTTTGGTGTGGGCTTCAGATTAGCTACCGGCTCATTGTAGCCACGGCTACTGTGCGTCTACCTTCTCCAAGCACCACGCTGAGAAAACAATTATGAATGCGTTATACAGTGGTTCACAGTGACATGATGAGGGAGGAATCGTCTGCCAAAAACAAACAACGAAGCTTCTATTGGTCCCTGAATCACACATCTTTTACCACAGCTGTGCCAGGAACGACCCTCGTAGGAACAGGCAGGCCAGAAGTGCGCCGTTTAGACAGAATCAGTGACTATCAATACAGTAAGCCCAATATTATCTTACAGTACACAGATTTCTCCCCTTAAAAGTCGTGTAAACAAGCAGGAATGACCTTTAGGATGATAGTTAGTTGCTAAAAACAGACCCGGTGGCCCTCCTCTCTGTCTTCTGATAATAATTGTTGTTGTCTGAGGTTCCCTGTCCTTGGAGGATCGGTATCTGGGGAGCTTTTCTTTATTTGGGATTCTCCAAGGCTCACTCTTCACACACATTGGGAAAGTCAAGGCTCCGGAGCGAGCCATCTTTTTGTCAGTTGTTTGCTTCCTCAATTGGCAATATCATGAACTAGGGCACTGGGGTGACCCTCTCTCTCGAACGCCACATAAAAGCGAGGAGGAGGACGAGGACGAGGAGGAGGACGACTAAGGTGCTTGGTTTTCTATAACACTAAACCAACTTTGAGTTCGGAAATGATTTTGGGGCTTATCTAAAATGATGTGTTCAGACAAGAAAGTGCAGTGTTCAGTCTACGAACTGAAGAGGCCTCCAGCTAGTTCTAGTGTCCACCAGGGGGAGCCCTTCTCTAGAGTAGCGCAACACATGACCTGAGAGATTATTCTGGAAGGTTCAGTGACGTCACCTCTGGCTTCATCTTGAAGTACTGGCTGAAACGGAGAACTGCGTATCTGCAGAAGAAAATATGGTGGTCAAGAGTGAAAATGCATTGTTCAAAACTAAATAGCATGGACATTGTTGTTGAGAAGATCAAACTTACCCCAAGAAGTCAAAGTCAATGGTGGAGTACTGAGCCTGGATTAATGCCCACAGTCCCCAGAAGAAATGAGATGCCTGGGGAGAACCAAAACCAAATACCAGGAGGAAAAATGAGGATAGCTTTAACTTTGGTAACACTTTATTTTACAGTGTCATTGTTATATGTAACATGTAGTAATAACTATAAATTATGCATAATTACATGCAACTAACCCTAAGTCAAACCCCAATCCTAACCCTAATCCTATAGTAAGTACATGAAGTTAATTATTATCACTAAGTACTTAAATGTATACTTACATTGTAACATGGACACCTTAAAATAGAGTGTAACCATAACTTTGTATTTACTTTTTTCACAGAGGAAGAACTGGAAGGTTAATAAGCTCAAAGAGAAATGTCATACTGTATACCAAAAAAATAATACAAATAAAAAAATAATATTGGGTTAATTAATAAAATAATATTCATATTCATTTCAGTGTTGTCAACTAAAACTAAAAAAGTTGTAAAAAAAACAATGCTTCAGTATTAGATGAAAAACTTTGCAACTTGGCAACTAAAATTACTGGGAAAAAAATGTAAGTTAAAAAACAACAACATAAAATTAAAAACCTGATCATATAAAAATAATTTATTTCAAAGTATTAATAAATATAGAATATAAATATAACACCAGTGTATGTAAATTATCACTGATTTATATCTTACATATGAAACTATTTAGAACCACAAATAATTTTGGCTTTATTTTAAAAAAATCTAGACATAATTATATTTATTTGATAAAAAAATGTTTGCATTAAGATGACGAGGTGGGCACTTAACTGTTATTACTAAAACAGGCTTCATTTAATAAATATATTCATATTTATTTATTTAAAAATTCTTAACGTTTTATTTTGATTTCGGGATAAAATAAGACTAAGAAATCTTCTAGACAGGCTTTGTTGGATTCACCCTGACACTGGAGTTAACTGTGACAGATTGTATGTTGTATTGTTGCTTGGAAACATTTGACCCACGCCTTTCTGAGCAAAGACTGCTTCCTTTTAGTGGAGCCATTAAAAAAGGAAAAAGATAACTGGCATGGAAGTTATTTCTGTTGATTCTGGATCACTGACAGCAAAGTAAAAGCTTATAAAATGGGGCTTATATATATATAATAGCCCCTCTGATGAGACTGAATCACTCCTGCCATCATGTGAGTAAAGATCACGGGTTTGCTGGCCTATAATAAAGTCTTTATCCTGTTTTTCACTCAACTGCACAGAATAAATGTTTGTCTCTGCCAGATTCAAGGGTCCTGAACCCCCTCAAACACTATCTCTGAGCATATTCAGACCATCTTTTATAAAACTCTCCTGGCCGAAGCATGTGAAGATGGTTTGTAAACATCAAGGTGCCACACTAAAGCAGAGTTTTCAAGAAAAACACTACTGTTCAAAAGTTTAAGGTCAGGAATTTTTTTTTTTGTCTCTTATGCTCACCAAGGCTGTATTTATTTGATCTATTATTCATCTAAATGCAGTATAAACATTAATATTGTGATCTATTATTATAATTTAAAATAATTGTTTTCTGTTTGAATATATTATAAAGTGTCATTTATTCCTATTTTCAGCATCATTGTCATTGTCACATGTCATTGATGTCACATGTCACACGCTTCAGTGTCACATGATCCTTCAGAAATCATTCTAATATGCTGATTTGATGCTCAAGAAACATTTCTTATCAATGTTGAAAACAGCTGTGGTGCTTAATATTTTTGTGGAAACCGTAATACATTTTTATTTTGTCAGGATACTTTGATGAATAGAAAGTTAAAAAGAGCAGCATTTTAATGTAAATGTCTTTACTCTCACTTTTGATCAATTTAACGCATCCTTGCTGAATAAAAATATTAATTTCTTTCAATTAAAACCAAAACCAAAACATACTGACCCCAAACCATTGAATGGTAGTGTGTATATAAATCATATAAATTATTGTGTGAACAATTTCTGTAAAATTTTCTATTGATGTCCTCTTTGTAACTATTTAAAATAGGCTTAATCAGCTTTTTTACACACCATCTTTTTTCTTTTCAGCATCTTTACACAACTCTTACTAAGAAGATCAACCAAAATTACCTTTGTTTGTAGTAAACAATATAGGTAGACTTTTAGATCATGTATTCTGATCAGTCATTTATGATTAATACAGCTGTTTTATTCAGTAATTATGGCTAAATCGGTTTATGGCAGCTTATACATTACGCCTACAGAATCAGAAAATGCCCATTTTCTGATTAATATAATATTCTTGGGCATCGCTTCGGTTTTCTCTGAGCTTTCAGGATGAGGAATCCAAAATGAAGGCAACAAAACATCCGTTCATCAAGCCTCGCACTGTGGCATTCCTCTTGCATTTGTTTTAGCGTCTCTCAAGGTCCCTCTCAGGGACAGGGAGAGAAAACGGTGCCTCCTTCAGAATTGTTTGCCATATCTGAGAGCCAGAGGATACATTTTTTCTTTGAGGGCTTTTTCGCCCCTCCCGACAAACTGGAAATTAAAACGTGTCTGCCTGCTTTTAACACGTCTGTTGATCACAAAAAGACTGAACTGCGAGAGTAAACTGGATATTCAATTAGTTTTCCTCTCTGAAGTAAATATCATCATCAAGCAAGGACTGAAGAGCAGGTGTGCGACTCAATCGTCAAAGAATGACCTGCGCGCGCACACACACACACACGTCCTCTCATTAGATGCCTGCAAATCTCTTTAAAGGTGTGCAGGATGTCAAGGCTCCTTCCCTGACTCCTTGCGATCACTATTCATACCTCGGTCTACATTTCAAGCGTCACTCTAATGCAGACCATCTACCTGCTAAATAGTTAAACTGCTCACGGTGTTCCAGTTTGCTTTGTAAAATGCATTAAAGAAAGTAATTAAATTGAAAAAAACAAAAGCGTGATGTTCAGTTTGGCTAGTTGCAGATGGATCAAAATGCGTCACGATTCCAGACAGTGGCGGATAAATCCAGTTTCAACTCACCAAGGCGAAGCGGTTGACTTGCACGTACAGCAACTCCACTTCAGTGTTGGAGACCTGTGTGCCCTGTGATTTGTACTCTTTGTAGGCCTCCAGATAGGACCGGAGCCACTGCAACTGGAGCTCTCGCCCAGGATAATGGGTGTAGTCCACCTCATTCAGACCTGTCAATCACAAAAAGGCCACACCCACAACCATTCACATTAGAAATCTTGCAATACTGGTTAAGCAGGTTAGAATAGCTTCATTTTCAGGTCATACCTGCAAATTCATTGAAGTGATTCCCAATGTCATAGGCTTGGTAATTGTACCCAGCATATTCGTAGTCAATGAATTTGACATTTCCTGCAGGAGGGGAAACAAAAAGGAATTTGTTTAGAAAAGCTCATGGGCATTGCCTTCTTAACCCTTGTTCTTTTTTTTTTTACTGTAACAATCTATTGCCTGTATTAGCAAACCAACACTAAGTGGACATTTTCTGCTATTTACATGACTGATCAAATCACATCTGGGAAAAGGAGTAAGGATTTGCATTCTGGTGCAAGACAACAAAGAATCAACAAATGATAGAAAGAGAAACAGACATGGGGACAGATTTCATGCACTCATAGCATGCATGTGGAAAAAACAGCATGCTATATTTAGGTGATTCTTCAATCAGGGACACTTTAAGTTTAAACAGCACATATATAATTGAATTTTTTCACATCCAGTCAGAATTAACTGATCGAGGCTATTGGATGATTTTGATTTTGTGTGTGAGATGGTATTGGTTTTTCAAGTTTTGGGCAAAAACATGTATATAAATATAGTGTCTGAATTAAAATCATTTTGGAAATTATGCCAAAAATAGCTACTCTCTCTCAGATCACAATGCAACGTTCTACCAATGTTCATTATACCGGTATGAACCATGCTACCCTGTCAAGTCTCATTTCAACACTTTTCTTAATTTATAATGGGGGTGAAATTAAAAAGTTTAGGTGTAGGGGGAATTTCAAAATTACAATACAATTTTTAAAGCTTTTATAATAATAATATAAAAAATATAATCCATCTTTTAAAACTAAAATAACATTTAAAAAAAAGTGTATCTAATTGACGAATCACTCATTTACATGAGCCTGCTGAGAGGAAAAGTGAAAAACTTGCAATCAGTTTTGGTTTTGTTTTGTTTTTTGAAGGAAAATGTGTATTATCAGAATCAGAATTATTATTATTAATTTTAGGGTATTTTCAAATGAAAACAAACACAATTCAAAAGTTGGCAAAGTCATTGCAAGTTTTTGACCGTTTACAGGAAACGTCTTGGCTGGCAAAAGAAAGTGCGCCTTGCGCAAACAGTCTTCTGCTCTACACTGTAAAACAGTGAAAGGAAAAAGAGTGACGTAAAAATGAAGAAAGGCAAAGAATGGATAAACCACTCGGGTTAAAGAAAGGTTTACAGCTTTGGAAAATGCATAGAAGACGGCTGTGCTGGAAGCCCAGGGCTGGAAGAACAGAGGAGGTAAAGGAGAGAAAAATGGGCAACGTCGCCATCTAGTGGCACATAGTCTGTATAGCAGTGGTCTAGCAAGCAATGATTTGATTGGTCAGGTGATGTGAACAGTGTTGACTTCAGAATACAAAGCCTTACTCCTCTCGGTCTACATATGTGTAGTGTATTATTCGTAACACTGCCTGATAAGTTACATGTAACATTAGTGCACCTAATGTGTGTTTATGGCCTTTATTGCCTTGCATATGGCCAGTGCTCTAGAGCTTATGGTGTGTAAAAAAAAAAGTTTGATTGACATTGGACAGAAGTGTTGGTCTACAGAAAGAGACACGTGAGGTGGTTACCGGACCCGGTGGCGTCCTAGCGGGACACACTGAACACCTCCAGTCAGTGGCTATAGCCCTGTGCAGCAGATGAAGAGATTTGGGCAAACTCACATCTGTCACAGAACACACACAGCTTCACTGCAGAGAGGCCATTGGGCACCTCCCCCTTTAAGAACAAACACGGCTCATCTCATAAACGCACACCCCCACCACACAGCATCCCCATTGGTCGATTAGCCATCCAATGAGGCCCCCAAGTTACTGGCTCTATGCAAATGCCACGATGGCTTCTTGTGCAGGTCGAGCCTGTGGGACTCTCAAACTTATTTGACTCCCCGAGTGTCAACGAAAGACATGAAAAACAAAAACAAGTATGCTCTCAGACTGTTGCGTAACGCTCCCGAATCTTGCCTTCTATAGGTCTCGGCGTGAAGGGGGGCTGAGTGTGCAGGGTTGTCAAAAACTTAAACATTTTTACTGTGAAAACTTCCTCCCACCCCTCAGTTTGTGTTAAAAGCGAGTTGGAGGAAGTGGCTTGGCTTTTTTTCTGAAAACAGAGCCTCCTTCCTCTCTCAAAATTCAAATACAAACAAGTGCCCAAGGTCGTAGCTGCCTCCAAGCCCTGTTCTCGGAGCAGATTTCCATGACCCAATCTCTAATCGTCTGTTGTGAATTATTTACTGCTACAAGAACAGTTTTTAGGGGCAGCTGATACCTTTAGGGCAACTGATACATGCTGGTGATAATCGGTTTTGAAAGCCTCAAAAAAAAAAAAAAAAAAAAAAAAAAAAAAAAAAGGTGAGAGACAGGAACTACACGTTCTCACACTACTGTGGCAGAGCAGCCATTTTCTCATACTCATATTCTTCCATGTGTGGTCATTCCTGTTATGCTGATGATTTTATTTTCCCCAATCATATATGTCCTGATATATACTGGATAAAATATAAAGCCCACATTATGGTGGAAATCACATTTATTAATTTACATTAATAATGTAATAGTTTTAATTATTTCCTTTTTTATTTTTATTTTATGTATATACACATTATTATTTATATTAATTATAAATATATATTTTTTTAGTTTTAACACCTGAGAGCTTGACAAAATGTCAACATCCACTCAAATCATCAAATATATCAAAAATAAAACTGTTAATAATACCAATGGCAATTTTTCTTACCTAATTTATGTTTCAAATAAACATGGTTTAACTAAAAATGTAAAACCATTTTATTTTAGCTTTTATTTTCCTTCCTGTTTTTTTTTCTTGCCATTGTATAAACAAAGCTGAAGTGCCTACGCCTGACCACAGCATATTTGTGAAAGTCTGGTATAGTGTTTTATTGAAATACTTCCTTATTTCTTAAATATATACACAGAAATGAAAGGACTGTAACCGTTCTGCATAACAGGAATGACCGGAGACACACTCTCTCACTCTCCATCCTGTGGCTCAGGTAGCGCAGACAGTCGCCAGTCTCTACATCATGAAGAGAGTAAACAGCATCACAGCAACATTCCCCAAAGCAAACAAAAACACACTTTTGCTTTTGATTTTCAAAACAGAAAACACATTTTATGGAAACCAGTGGATTCTCCTGATCCCTTGATGAAATTGGATGAGAATGTAATTTGACCATCCTTTAGGAAAAGTCATCCACGCTATATTTCAGAGGTGAAAACACTGAATTGAAGCCTACCTTAGGCAGGGGGGTTGGGGAAACAAACGCTGTGGCTCAAGGAAGCTGTTGGGGTTTGTAGGACTCACCTTCCTTTTGGTTGTAGATGATGTTCTTACAGAGCAGATCGTTGTGACAGAGAACGACTGGGGAACCCAGTTTAGAAAGGTTCTGCTGAAGCCAGATCATCTCGTCTCTAAGACACGCGGAGCTGGGCACCTCACTGTTCAGCCTGGGGACAAATGACACATACATGCATTTAGAAAACACAAACAAGCTTTTGTGTTCCAGCGTGATTCAATTAAGGCACATTGTACCCATAATACCTGCCTTACTCAGTCAGATAAAGACCTTCATTTCCGGGTCTGATGCTAGACTACTTCAAAAAAATGATTGTCTATAAATAGTAAAGTAACCACAGAGACAGGCATGTATTCTGTTGTCACGGGTTGTTGCACAATAACGGATTGCGCCTTTGAGGCATGAATACAATCCATTTTTAATCCTACACTAAATTCAAGCCTACCTGAACTATTTCTTTTGCTCAGACTTGACTTGGACAAACACTCTAGCAACATGCATAACAACGTGGTAAAAAAAAAAAACGCTCCATGTCCCAGTTTTGCACGCACAAGCACCAGTCACATTTCCTTCAAACAATGTACAAGTTCAGTTGTATCAGCAAAAATTGATCAATAGACATTTTATGGGTATTTCCGACATTAGAGAGGCAGTGAATTTCAGAACAGCCTACTTGACTTTTCAATTTCTCTTTTTTGATAAGCATGTTTATACTGTTTTATAATTGATTCCTTTTTCTTTTTTTATTATCTTGCCTTGTCTTTTAGTCGTCTTATGTAAAGCACATTCAGAATCTATCTTTAAAAGAGTTACTTTTAAAAGATTATTATTATTAAAGATTATTTCTGCTAAATTAATTTGGATTTTTTTAATGTGTGTTTTTCTGAACTTGCTCCTGTGCAAACACATATATCTGTGCCAGGATGAGTCATGTAACATTGAGAGGACTTTCAAACCAGTCTAAGCAAAGCATATTTTCTTTAGGTATTTTCGGTTCGTCATCGCAAGTGAAGTTGAGATCTCAACCTCTTTGTATTGACAGTTGCAGGGTGTCACAAGCCTAAGACTGTTACTCTACATGTTCTGCTTTGCTGAAAAACGTCAAAGCATAATTTCAATAAAGCTCACCTCTGGTCCATCTCAGGGTCCTCAAAGTGTGTAGGAACGAGAGAAAAGTACTTGCTCATTCTCAGCCAGAGGTCTGACTGGGGCACCCAGCCGTTGTGGGCATGTATGGCATGATATTTTGCCATCTGCCTTGCAATGTTCCTGTAAACAAATAAAATCGGATTATTTTCAGGTTCAGATTCAGTTTTCATTTTTGAACCCTACAGTATGTAATATACTTACAAACCGTTCAAAAGTTTGGGGTCGGTACGATTTTGATTTTGTCTCTTATGCTCAACCGCCAAGGCTGCATTTATTGGGTTAAAAATACAGTGAAAACAGTAATATTGTAAAATATTATTACGAAAAAAAGAAAGGAAAAAAAAAACAGTTTTCTATTTTAATAGATTTTAAATGTAATTTCTTCCTCTGATGGCGAAGCTTAATTTTTAGTAGCCAGTCTTCAGCGTCACATGATCCTTCAGAAATTATTCTAATATGCTGATTTGATCCTTAAGAAACCTTTTTAATTATTATTAATGTTGAAAACAGTTGTGCTGAAGAACATTTATTTGAAATAGAATATAAATGCCTCTTATGATCAATTTAATGCTGAATAAAAGTATTCATTTTTTACCAACCCCAAACTTTTGTATACAGCGCATTTAAAATAGTTTAACCGCCAGCATTATATCACGTCATCACCCTGCTAACACAGTAGCCTTGTTCTCTCACAGCTGTCTGAGACCCAACACGTATTGGCAGGAGGCCTGGGTCAGTGTGCAGTGCGTCATTCATGTCTTAAAGGATTACTGGGTAAGGTTTGGGGTTATGAGACAAGTTGTCTGTCTAGTTGGAGGTCAACGCCGGTATCTCCACCTCGGTCTCAATTAGCTCTGATCAGCCCACTTGAACATACAGTTTCTAACCTGAAGACGGCGGAGCTGCGGATGTGTTCGGGCTCCAGGGCCACACCCTCCAGAAACTCATAGCACAGGCCATTGTTGAAGGTGCAGTAGAGACGTGGAGCGCACCGGTGTGCCTGCAGGACACGGAAGCTCTTCACTTCGTTTTCACGGTCCACAAACAGTTCCGTCTTGTTCCCGTAGACCCGCACCAGGACCACTTCCTGCATGGACCCGCCGACGTAACAGCCAATCAGCTTGTTTGTGATGCCGTCGGTGAAAAACTGCAGAAAGAGGAAGAAAAAAAGTAAAGAGGTCATCTTTTTCAGCTCGGCTCAGATGGTTTGAGGTTAACCTTTCGTTATGATGCTCATTAAAAGACTCTTTGTTGGCATCGGTATCACATGCCTCGAGTTCCTTTTAGGTTTTTTCGCCACTTATTTTGGATCAAAACGGGCACAAAAGCTGGTGCATTCAGTGAGACCGAGCTGAACAAATTTGCATTGTCTACTAATGGAGCGTGTTTGGGACACCGAGCATTCCAGGCCACAATCATCTGTACTATCTGGGATTGACTGGCAGTGGGCGGAACGTCAGGAATTTGATTTCTGCCAGGGTCAGAGCAGGCCTGGCATGTGCTGAGCTCTCAATTTTGTTTCAAAGTTGATGAAAACAACCCAATACATATCTAGTTTCCCTCCCACATGCGAGCGACGTGACACACCCCTACCAACTCTGTTTATACAAGGAAACAACTGTTCGGCACCTCAGGCTAAAAAGTGTTCAGCTTACAAGAATATTATTACAGAATACAGACTGCTGACTTTTCATAGGGATGGAGCCTTCGGATGTGCGGGTTTGCGCAATAATGTGGAAGTGAGTTCATTTGGGGTTTATTTGTAACTAAAAGGGACAGATGTCGCTCAAAAACCTGTATAGGTTTTGAATGAATATGTTTTGAAGAATATCTTAGGGTTGTTTTCATACAGTGAAGATCAATGGGGTCCAAAGTTGTTTGGATGCTCTTCAAAAACCAAAGAATTACTTTGGCAAAATCATTGTATGACCATTAAAGCACCAATTAGGCCTATATGATGGAAATTTCCACACGACTCGATCTCGATCCGAAATGCCGAGGACGTTCGATCCAATGCCATTACTAAGCACTTGAAAAACTTGATTCAAGGTGTCTCCCCTGGTGCACAGCTAAAGAAAAGATTTCTATTCACAGTACTCAACAACACCAAGGTGACGGAAACCTGAACCATCACATTAAACTTGGTTATTGCCATGGTCAACAGTCAATACATACAGGTTCCGTAATTAGTGGAACTGACTTGAAGCTTCCAAGAAACTCTGTGAAATGTTGCTTGTCTGGAAAGACCGAAAACTTCTAGGAGAACGAGAAGTCATATGAAATGTATTTGTTCTTGGAAAACTCCGTCGCTGTACTCTTGATTCCTCCCATCTCAGGTTAATCAATCATGTATGCATGCAGTGGGGTGTACAGAGCAGTGGAACGTCACCGTCACAGCCGTCTTTTTGTGTCAGCTGTAAGCATACACGTAATAGTCGTACAGTAACTTCACTGGATAGCAAACAAATGTCTTTACTTTGAATGTCCTACACAAATATTGACTTCAACCCATTTTAGAAATGAGGAATGCTGTATGACCATAATGCACTGCTGCAGGAAGAAAATTTGGAAAATATCTTCCTCATACTTCATACATATCATCATTTAAAACCCACCCAGATTCTCATCGAACGCAAGTTAAACAAATATCACTTAATAATAACTTTCATTAAGAACATTACCTAGCATTACTACGTTATATCATTTTTAACAAATCATTAACGAATGGTCATTCAAAAGTATTTTTTTTTTATGTCGGGAACACTTTATTTTACAGTGCCCTTGTTACATGTAGCCTAGTTACTATTGTAATTACTATAAATTGTGCATAATTACATGCAACTAACCCTAATCCTAACCTGATGTGTTGTTAATATTATTATTACACAGTACTTGGTACTAGTATCTAAACAGTACTAGCAAAGTTGTAATTAGACACTAGTAACTATTGGGATAGAATTAAGTACCTACACATACTTAGAATAGTTAGTGAAACTAGAATAGGTATACCAGCAACTATTGTAATTGTAAAATATTGTTTAATACCTCGGAATCAACCTAAATACATAATTTTTTATGAATTAGATCAGATATAAATACCTGTTTAAGGGAACAATTTCAGGTTACCACTTTTTACAGTGTAGAATTTAATGGTGATTTAAATTTGCAATTTGCTACCCGTAGCAATTAAATAAGTACTTGTCACGATTAGGATGTATGGAATATATTGAAGCTTGTTTCCATTTTTATCATGCAATTCTGACTCTTTTTCTCAGAATTGTGAGACAAACTCGCAATTGCGAGTTGTAAAGTCTGAATTGCGAAATATAGACTCGATATATAGAAATATAGACTGAGATATCTCAGAATTCAATTCAATTATTCAATTATTATTTTATGCGAGATATAAATAAATTTGCAATTCTGACTTTTTTCTTCGCAATTGCGAGTTTAGGCTATATCTCGCAATTCTGACTTTATTTCTCGCAATTGCGAGGTCATATCCCACAATTCCTACTTTTTTCTGTGAGATATAAACTCACAATTGCGAGTTATGAGGTCATAATTGCGAGTTCATATCTCACAATTCTGAGAAAATAAGTCAACTACTTGTCAGAATTGCGAGATATTTACTCGCAATTGTGAGGAAAAAGTCAGAATTGCAAGTTTATATCTCGCAATTCTGACTTTTTTTTCTTGGAATTGCAAGTTTTTGTCCCGCAATTCTGACTTTTTCTGAATTCTGAATTCAGAATTGCGAGATTTTATTTCTATTGCGAATTTATATCTTGCAATTCTGACTTTATAACTCGCAATTAGGTTTCTATATTTCGCAATTCTTAGGAAAAAGTCACAACTGTGAGATTTAAAGAGATTAAAAAAAAAATTGTCAGATTTGTAAGACAAAAAGTCGTAATTTTTTATATTTTGGGAAACAAATAATTTGGGAAACAAAGCTTCCATTGGAATAAGTATGAGCTACTAGTAATGAACAATTAGCTAAGAGTAGCTAAATGAAAAATATACTAACCACTATTGTAATACTTTTTCTACATTTTTAATAAGTAATAACATAAAATAGATACTAAATAGTTTAAAGGAAGAAGTAATAACAACAAAAAATACAATGCACAAATTCCAAAGATCCACCACCCACCTTCCTCCGTTCGCATTTTGCTTAATATTTATTACTGTTGCTGTAATAATTGTAATGGTGCAATAAATACTTGTAGCATGCAAGAGCAATATATTTTAATGAATGAGTGTTCCAAGTTCCAACATAAGCGCTTTGACAGTTCGCATTGGCTGCTGTGTCTCTGCTTAGCGCCATGGTGCGACGGGGTCTAGTATCTGGTGACGCAGCTCACGATTTCAAGGCGCAGCACGCTTAACTTCGCTTTTTGCATTATATAAGACGTTAAACGAGTTGCAGTCTGCACATGCCGACTCTCCGCTCCAGTTAGGGTCGGCGTGCGACCAGCCGAATTGTAAGCGACGAGATAAGACATGAGAATTACCTTCATTTTGACCTCAGAAGGTTTCCAGTGGGGTCTGAGCGTCTTGATGAGTTTCAGCGCTCCGGCTCTGTAATCGTGCTCATCTACCGTCACGTCTAATTTAGGAACCGCCGGTGCGCCTTCTGGGACATGGATGTACTTTGCCATTGCTGTAAATGCTCGCTGTTGCTGCTCTGAGACGGGGAAGATTCAATGAATGCGATAATGTAAAGCAGGGTGCGGATTTAAGCTCAGGTTCTGCTCGGTTACGCCTCCAGTGGTGCTGTTCGATTCGCGAGTCAATCGTTTTTTTCAGTTGGTTCTATATTACGATTCAACTGAACCGATTCTCTAAATGTGAAAATTCAGTCATTTACTTGATGTGTCATACTGTTCAAAACATGTAGCCCTAAACCTTTTTTTGTTGTTGTATTTAACACAGAAGGAAATGTTCTAAAAAAGATCCAATTAATAGACTAAATGAATGGGGATTTTCTTATCCCTGTAATTCTTCAAATATAAAATATTCTATATATTTTAAAACGATCCGTGATGTATATTGTGTTTTTGAATCGCATTTTAAATTTGTTAATGTTATTAATTGAAGTTTTGTATACTGTGTTGCTGAAAAATATTTTGTTATGTTGTGATTATGTGTGTGAGGAAACAATTATGCAGGTTTGAAACAACAGGGGTGAGTAAATGAACGAATTTTAATTGCTGAATTTACATCCTATCGATCACTAATCATAAACAACACACAACTACACACCGGAAATATAAACACGAAATATTTTACTTGAGCGATTATTGAAACAAATCAGTGAATCAGCTTTTGAACCGGTTCACCAAAGTGAATTATGCGAACGAACCGATTCGCTAGAATGATTCGGACTTCTCAGAGTATCAGATGATCTACCACCCCTGTGTGTTAGGAGACTGTCGCGGTGCATGCTGGTACTATATGACTCACACTGCTTTGCATCTGTAGCTTTCAGCATTACTGTGTCACTAAGATAATGAGCAGGTGGAGAGGCGTCCGTGTTTGCTTTTCTGTTTTCCAGTCATGAAAATGTGTGCTTACTGTAGATGTTCATCCTAAATGGCTTTTAGCAAGATTTTTAGAGTGATAAAACTGTGTAAGATCTGTAGCAACCTTTGATTGATGGCAATCCACAAGCATTACAGTGATTTTGAATATTTCAGATTGATGTAACTTTTAAGAAAATGCAATAAATATGTGTTTCTTTTCTGTCAAAGTAGTATAGTTAAACAACAAATAAATATATCCATCCATCCATCCATCCATCCATGTAGCATATCTTTCCAGAAATGTCTCCCCGGACTTTAAAGGGATAGTTTACCCAAAAATTATATAATTTACTACTTATATCTTCTTTTGTGTTCAGCAGAAAGAAATTCATACAGGTTTGGGACAACTTGAGGGTGAGTAAATGAAAGAGAACTATCCCTTTAAAACAGGTATGTGTAGCCTATGTTTTGTTTTTTGTTTTGTTTTGTTTTTTCAGTCGATGGTCCCATGACACAGATCATCATGTGACATCACAACATACACGTACATTTGTTACCACTGGAGGTAACATCAGATCTTTAATCTATCTCTGTCTAACAGTGAGGCACGCCTCGGACGCATTGTTTCCATCTGGATGCCTGTATGTAAAACATTTCTCTCCGCAACCTGTCCAGGTGTAGATGTCGTGACCACTGTATTAAAAAAAAAAAAAAAAAAAAAAAAAAAAGACAGTCACGCAGTTCTAATTTTATCCTGAATTGATGTTGTTACCTACAGGAGGCGCTCCGTGGCTCAAACAGTTACTTGATGGATTGATTTTTAGCCACATCTGGTTAAAATGTGATTCATAATAGTCATAAATTATATCATAATTCAAAATATTGACAAACTTAATATTGATCTCATTATGATACGTTTCTCGTGATTTGGAGTTAGAATCTCATAATACTGAAAAATATTCTCATGTTAAAGACCTACCCCAAAATATTTTATATTAGACCATCAACATACCACATATTACATTACGTGTTAGCAAACACTTTACATGTAATAATAAGCTCCTAGTGTAGAAGAGCTTCTCGAAGCGACGCTATTAGTGCGTCACGTGACACGATTCTGACCAATACTGTGGCGTCGCGGGCCGGAAATGATGTCCAGTTTTTACACTTCCATAATGTTCCTGTAGCGTTAGCGAGGGCTCTAGTTTAGCTTACACACACACACTCACACACACCTCGTGTAGCTGGTGGCACAGCACTGTTGCTGGGAGTGCAGCTGTGAGCTCCACAATCCTCCCCTACACGGAATCTGGCCACAAAGTACTGGAGTGTGTCGTTGTTTTGTTGTCTTTGCAAGGTAATGATTGAACTCCTGGCTAGCCAAGCTTGAGTTAGCTAGCACATCTGTTTTATCCACTGCGTTGTTTGGGGGGGTTTTTTCCGGTATTTTCTTGGTTTTTGATAAATGTGGCTGTGTTTGAGTAAAACTGCATGTGTTTTGTCTTTTTTTTTTAGGTATCCTGTAAGTATGGCTATGAGACAGACTCCTCTCACCTGTTCTGGCCATACCAGACCTGTTGTGGATCTGGCATTCAGTGGAATAACTCCTTATGGATATTTCCTTATTAGTGCTTGTAAAGGTATGTATATTCTTGAATCTTAAAATCTACCATTGACAGTAAACTGGCTCTCTTTCCTGGGCAGTGAGCATAAAAAGTCACCATTTAGGTGAAATGTCTGTCAGATAGGTCTGAAAGTTTGTTTTGGCAATTAAAAATTGCAGATGGCAAACCTATGTTGCGCCAGGGAGACACAGGGGACTGGATTGGGACGTTCTTGGGTCACAAAGGTGCTGTCTGGGGTGCCACCTTAAATAAAGAAGCTACAAAAGCAGCTACGGCCGCTGCAGATTTTACAGCGTAAGTACAAACGGTAACAAAATGTGATATGGGTGAAATAATATTAGTTAAATATTATTTTACATTTTGTATTTATTTATTTGAATCTGACAGAAAGGTATGGGATGCTGTCACTGGAGATGAGGTCCTCACCCTGGCGCACAAGCACATTGTGAAATCTGTTAACTTTACACAGGTAAGACTTCTGATGGACAGAGCCAGATGTTCACAACGGCTCCAAATCAGCATATTAGAATGATTTCTGAAGGATCATGTGACACTGAAGACTGCAGTAATGATTGCTGAAAATTCAGCTTTACCATCAATGGAATAAATTACATTTAAAGTATATTCAAATAGCAAAGTTATTTTAAATTGTAATAATACAATACAATAGAAACCCATTATTTTAAATTGTCATCATTTCACAATATTACTGTTTTCAATGTATTTTTGATCTAATAAATGCAGCCTTAGTGAGCATAAGAGACTTAAAACCTTTTTTTTTTAACTACTTAACCCAAACTTTTGAACAGTGAAAAGATTAAGTGAAATAAATTATTTAACTATATTTTACTTATTGAATTCAATGTTTTAAATCTACTAGAATAAAATAGTGGTCCCTCTGAAAATGTACTCTTTTGAGCCATTTCAAATACAAAAATTCTGAAATATAAAGCTGAACAGCATTGAGATGTTTTCTGAGCTCCATAACCCAGACTATGCACGCAACTACAAGATGTTCACAACATTGATTATGTCTCAGTGATGTCACCTCATTTTATGTCTCCAAACCCTCTGTGTGTTACTTGTGCTGAGCCGTTTTGCTAAATGAAGAGTTTTTACCATCGTGTGTTGAATCAACAGGACAGTAACTTTCTCCTGACTGGAGGAAATGATAAAGTGCTGCGCATCTATGACCTCAGCAAACCTGAAGCAGGTATGTAGAGTGTCTATTTTTAATTCTTTGTTTTGATATCAAATCAATTTCCAAAATTCAATTCCTGTCATAAATTCTACTAGATGAAATAGCGCATAAGGCTATATGGCATTTGTAATGCAGATCCCCAGGAGATTGCTGGCCACACCTCTGCCATAAAGAAAGCTCTGTGGTGTAACAATGACCAACAGATTCTCTCAGCTGCTGATGACAAAACTATCAGGTGAGTGTCCATAATGGTAATGGACAAAGTCTTTGAACTGTACAGTACGTACATTACATATATAGAACCCAATTAGTTATGTATGTGTCTAATTCTGAGTTTGTGTTGTCTTTCATTTGTAGACTTTGGGACAAGAACACACAGGAGGCAGTGCATACTCTATCGTTTGATGCCTCTGTCACCAGCATGGAATACATTCCTGATGGGGAGATTCTCGTCATCACGTATGGGAGAACCATCGCCTTCTACAACGCCCAACGGTAGACGGCTACAAGCTGTCCTATTATGCAAATGTTACCTTGAGGACTGAGTTGGACAAAAAAACACATCCTTAAAATGTGGAGAACTGATAATGTCAATCTGTTGTTGTCTTTTACTCTCAGTTTGGAACTGATTAAGACTGTGGACGCCCCTGCTTCTATTCACTCTGCCTCACTGCATCCTGAAAAAGACTTCTTTGTGGCTGGAGGAGATGACTTCAAGCTTTATAAATATGACTACACCACCAAAGAGGAAATGGGTAGGAACATAGGCGTTAATGTAATAAACTGCAGTATGAAAAAACATAAAGCTTAGTATAAATTGGCTCATGAATATATATGTATTTGTTCTTGCTTGACAATAAAATGTATTTGTCTCTTTTTCAGAGTCATATAAGGGTCACTTCGGGCCCATACACACTGTGCGGTTTAGCCCTGATGGAGAGCTGTATGCCAGTGGCTCAGAGGATGGCACTCTGCGTCTGTGGCAGACGGCTGTAGGGAAAACATACGGCCTGTGGAAATGTGTCCTGCCTGGTGAGCACATAGATATTGACTAGATTTACCTAAATGTTTCAATACACCGTCAAGAAAGTCAGCATGGAAGGCTGCAGTATTCCGAAAATACAACTATGAAATGGCAAAGGCTGTGATTTTAATTAAATATGTGCTGCATGTTTCAGAGTGAAGCACAGCACTGTGTTTTACATGCGAGCAGCTCGGTTGAGAACTTGAGATTCTCTTACAAACCGGCGGTTGTCAGCAAAATACAATTTTTTAGGCAGGGGTTCAAAACTCAGTTCCTGGAGGACCACAGCCCTGCAGAGTTTAGTTTCAACCCCAATTAAATGCACCTGATCCAGCTAATCAAGTCCATAAGGCTTGTTTGAAAACTACAGGTATGTGTGTTGAAGCTGGGGCCCTCTGGGAACTGAGTTTTGAACCCTTGTTTTAAGTGTGGTTTATGCTTTGACATTGAATTGGGACAGCCTTAAATGTTAATATTGCAATTTTAGAGTTGTTTTGGGCCAAATTGTGCACCCCAACTAACAAGCAGTGCAAACCTGGAGCTTTTTTAAATGCCTTTTTAAGCAAAAAAAATTGCAATTAGATTTCCACCAGAATGTGCTGCCCTATTATATATGCATGATTCAAAAAGATGCACTTTATTTCTAAAATCTTAAAGTATTCATACATTTTCAGTTTAATACACTTCTATTAATATCTTCCGGAATAAAAGCTTGCAGTGTACAAAAATGTAACAATGCGATAAAAGCACTAAATCCAGCAACTATTGGCAGATTTTGAAACGCTTATGACAGATGTCACTGGCTTCACCTCAGCGATTGCCTCTCAATTGCAAGAACAAATGCTCTCTCAGCTAGACAGTCATTCCTACAATACCTGACATGATCTTTCCTGAATGAGAATTTATCGAAATTGACTCATGCTCATTGTGGTTCGAGTGTCATTGAAAAATAACTCCATATCAAATTATTTGGTTGTCAGTGATTTTAATTTTTCTATTTGAAGGTCAGGAATTATATGGGAGCTTGTTTCCGGCATGGCAATGCAACTTATCTTAAGTCAGAATTGCACTTTTATTTTTCTATAAACTCACAATTACACTATTTTTGGTAACACATTAGTTTAGGTCCAATTCTCACTATTAACTAGTTGCTTATTAGCATGCGTATCACTAGGATATTGGATGTTTATTAGTACTTATAAAGCACATATTAATACCTTATTCTGCATGACCATATTCTACATCCCTTTATCCTACCCAATACCTAAACTTAACAGCTACCTTACTGTTAGCAAGCAGTAATTAGGAGATTATTGAGGCAAGTCATAGTTAATAGTTAATTAATAGTGAGAATTGGACCCTAATGTAAAGTGTGACCTTATTTTTATTTTCTGGTGAAAACAAGCTCCCTTAGGACTAGGCTTCATTTGTGGCCTTGTGGCAGATTTGTTATCCTACAATAAAACCTGTCTGTCCCTTTCAGAGGAGCTGTCATCAGAGAACTCTGAAGTGCTGTACTGCCCTCCAGCTGAGATCAAGGCCTGAGTTGGGGAAAGAGAGGCAAAGGCAAAGGAGGAGAGGTCAGGGGACGGGATGGGTCAGGGAAACCACACCCCAGCAGAGTGCTGTGCCACCACCCTTCTTCACTTGAGACGGACCGCACTGCCGAGCATGACTTGAGCGTGGAGATGAAACAACTCGCACATTCACATTGTGGAAATGAGCATCAGGAGACGGCGGTAGAGCTGAGCGTGCTAGTGCAAATGCTAACCCTCCAGCTGCCTGCTCTTTCTTTGATACCCATGATACACCAGTCAGCTCCTTCATAAGTGGTCGGTTTCTGCAGCACTGTGATCACTTTGGTTAAGATTTTGTTTTTCGTTTTAGTGTTACAACGGTGTGCTTTCAATACATTTTGTTTGTTATTGCAAGAGCTCAATGTTCAGTTTGACGACATCTCTCAGCGGAAGTGCTCCTGAGGAACGTGTTATTCAAATGTTTATCAATAGTAGTGTGAACTTGTAAATGTTTTCCATGAGAGCCTGGAAAATATGCAAACATGAAAAGCTTAAAAGTGACTTAAGTTGTTTAATAAATTTGTCTTTGGTTGCAACATAAGTTGCATCATTTGGCCAATAAAATGTTGACATACCATATATCATCTTTAGAGTGTGTGTGTGTGTGTGTTTAAATCAGATTATATTGCAGTTTTAATTTCAAAGCATTACATTTAACTTTGCTCACTTCTGTTGCCCATCAGCTTCTAGTTTAATTTCTAGCCCAGTCTTGTTCTTTCTCTTTGTGTGCATTGTGCAATATTTATTTTACATGCAAATTAAATTTTTCGTAAGTTAGTAGGTGAATCTCCTTTAAACAAGTGCTTCAACTCGTCTATTTATCACCAGTGATTGTAAATGATCTATCTACCAATCAGAGCGCTTCTTTCTGCGGAACGCGTCCAATAGGGGTCTCTCTCCTAAGATGGTCACTGATCCCATAAAAGAAATCAGTCTCAGCCAGCGATAGTGTCCTGCTCAAGCCAACAGACATGTCGGAATTTCTGGAAGACCCGTCTGTGCTCACAAAAGATAAGCTTAAAAGTGCGCTGTTGGCCCATAACGTGGCTTTGCCGAATGGCGACCAGAGGAAGGATGTTTACGTGCAGCTGTACTTGAAGAATCTGACCGCGCAAAACAAAAAGAGCAGCGGCTCTCCAGATGTCTTCTCCAGCGACGAGGATCTGCCTCCAGCCCCCGTGATCTCCAACAGGAGCCGCTCTGGCAGGGTGGGTTTGGAGAAGCTTGCTTTGTTTTGGCTGTTGACTTGCTTTGCATGTAAAATGCATCAAATTGAGCTGGTGGTATTGATTTTTATTAATGCTATCGAGACGTGCATTTTCTAAAAGTGTGTTTGTTGGGAGTAAAGTTCTGAGTTTAGAATTATCAGAGTAAATAAATGTCATAACTGTGGTGTTTGCACATGCAAATGAAAACAAACCGGCATGGCGAACTTTTACCAATGGTGTCCGGTTCGTGAGCGAATCGTTATTTTGAGTTGGATCATTTCTGTGAATCAGTTGAGCTGCTAGATCACAAAACCGGTCTGAACGATGTTGTTACGAAAGGACTGTATCAGTTTTATCACACTCACTAAATATAGTTGGTTTAAATGAATAGAATTTTATTAAAAAATGCAATACTTGAGAATGTTTTAAAATCCGAATTATGATCTGAAACGTATAGCCGTGAGAAACCTAACTGGTGGTCATGGAATGACAATAAATGCCCTTAAAATATATAAATAAATAAAAAACGCGTAACGTTAGCAAGACGTGTTTATCACTTTATTTGAAAGAATAGAACGTGAAATTTGGAACGTCGGGCACCATGGAATTACGCAGTGCTATAAACGAAGCATTTTTGAAACCGGATTTTGAAACTAGCTGTTCGAAAGAACCGATTCGGACTTCCTATCACTACCGGGCGACAGTTTCCCGCTTAAATGTGTCAGTCAGATTCAATGGATTCGTTTCACGTGTTTAAAATCCATGCCGCTCTCCGTAAAAAAAAAAAAAAAAACATGAATTACAGAAATTATAACGTCCTGGAAATCTTGCACAAATGTTATCTCAGTTACACATCTGTTTTAGGCGTGTCCGTCAGAAACAGTAAATATCCCAGCTTGAATGAATACTTCAGTGAAGATTCATAATGTGGAAAATAGCATCCCATAGTAGTTTAATAGAAAATGGACACTTCTTTCTATCTGTGTCTAAACCTGATAATGTTGCAGGTGGTTATTGGCATTCTTGAAAAATGTTACGGTGATGAAACACCTGGTGGTTCATAGAGAAGTGGGACCCCCGCTCACTTCTCTATGTGTTACTTACAAATTTTTAATACCCACAGCTATTTAATAAACCCATAATATGAACCGTGTGCACTAGAATTGTTTAATGCTTACCAGTTATTTCTATCAGGTATGGGTCTATTGTTGCCATTATTAAGAGTAACTTTCCATAGTGGATAGATACTAAGTGTCAAGTTAGTTCTGGTTATTCAGCCAACTCGATTACCTCAACACTCCACCCAGACAGAGTCCTTTTGTTATAGCAGAGATGTTTGATGTTAAAGGCTTCTCTCTGTATTCCAGTGCCAGTGAATGAGGTAGTGCGGCCTGTCATTGTGAAATATTACTGTTTCCCTGTCATTAACAGAGTCCATATTTATCAGGTATGAACTACTATTGCAAGTTGGTAAACAAATCGCTTAAATCAGGGGTTTTCAGTATTTGAGATACTGCAGACTCCCAAACTTTGTGCAAGGGACCCTTTTTTAGTTACTTTAATCCTATTTATATTATTGATTTTTAAAAAAATGTACATTAAACCCTCTAGCACACCTTTGCGCCTCGAACCCCATTTTGAAAATGCCAGATTGAGCAGGAAGGTACAGGTCCGAAAGTTGTATAATATTTCGAGAGCAGCAGCACAAGGCTGTTTTCATTGTGGGTTTGGTCCCTTTATTGAGGAAATGCTTTCCTGTGAAGTGGAATTTGTGCTTCGGCTGCCAGATGTGTGAGTGCTTTGCATTCTTCTTTGAAGTTGCTGTCTCTCAGATAGTAATTTTCAGAAACGCATGACACACACACAAGTTGTGGACCATAGATGTTTGATTTTATGGTTGACCTCTTCAATGAATTGTGAGTTGTTGTTTTTTTTACCAGAGTTGGTCATGTTTTTTTGTGTTCAAATAAAACTGGTTTACAAGCCGTGCTGCGAAAGCCACAATTGGGCAAATTGTGGGTAACCAGCAACATCATGCCTCATTATTACAAATTTCCAGAGAAATGACATTAACATTATAGGTCTCTCATATACCCCTTTTCCACCAGAATGGTTTGTGTTCTGGAGCCCGTTCTCGGCCTGGCGCACTGGAGTCTGTTGCGAACCGGCTGCATGTTTCCACAGGCTTGAGGAACGAACGGTGACGTAACACTACAATGTGTTTACCTGACTATAACCAGTTAAAAAAAAACATTGCACATCCCCGTGTTTGTGCAGGCAGTGCGGCACTTCTGTTTTACCAGGAGTGATTCTAGTGAACCGGCAGTTCACATTAACTGCCTTTTTGGAAATAAGTTTAAACTGAAACGGTTGATTCACTCACTCTCCTGCATGCTGGGTCTCTCTCTCGCACATAGTTTTATATGTAGATATAAAGAGCACAATGATATTAGATTGCTCAACGAGACCGGTCCAGCGTTTCCTCGCTCCCCAGCTCTGTTTGAGCAAGTTTTTAGGCCATCTTTCCTGCCTGGAAACACCTTTTCTGCAGTTGAAACTGAACTGCCTAATCTGGAATCGCTTCTGTAGAAAGACACTTCCCAGATTGAATAACCAGCTTTGCAACGGCCCATGAAACTTCTCAAACCTTGAACCATAAAATGAACCAAAAAAGCTTTAGAATTAAAATAATTAAAAATGAATTTATTAAATCAAATGTTTTTGTTACACAATATTCATTTAAATCTTTTAAAAAACAAAAATCTGTATCAAACCCATGTTGTTCACAGGCACATGCATGAGTCTGACGTTCTCCAAAAACTGTATAAGTTTTGAGGGTGTTGTCTGTGGACTGAGGAAAGGTTTTTCTTTTCTTTTTTTTCTCTCATCCTGCTGGAATGCTGTGATTTCTGAAAGTTTGAGTCGGCAGTGTTCCAGATCAGCCCTGGTGAAGGCCCCTCACTGAAGCTCATACGCCTTCATGATCTCCTCCTGCCCCTCGTAATACATTCTCTCCTTCTCCACTTCACTGTTTTCACCATTTCTCCTCGGTCACATGGTTGCGTTTGTGGAGCAGGGCTCGACTCCAGGGAATGTGGCTGGATTTGCATTGTTCTTGCTTTGTCCCACAATGTCTGAAAGTTTGCGTTTATGCCTTCAGACTAATGGCACTATCGCTGTGGCACTTTATATAAGCATTGAATTTTCATTGCTTTCATTTCCACAATTTCATTGCTTAATTTAACCTTACTGGTTTATCCAAATTAGCATTTGCTCCTGCAGTCGCATGCTAGGCACACTGTTTTTAAACTCACCTAGGTGCCTCTGAGCTGTTTCAGGTGTAGTAATAGTGGATATAGTGTGTTATTATGGGCTGGGGAATGTAAAGATTGTCCTCACATTTTCTTTTAAACTAATTTAAGTGTCAGAGCAAGTGGGGCTGTGACTGTGTTTTTTTTTTTTTTTTTTTTAGGTTCTGTGTCTGATTTAAAGCATGCAGAATGCTAGACCTGTTGCCAAAATAACACATCGGCTAGTTTCTTGCCACCACACCATTCATTCAAATCGTGCAATCGTTTTTCTGGGAAAATTAGCAGCCCTGTCTCTTGTCTTTAATTTTTTTTTTTAATTTCTCCCGATGTTCCAAAGATAGTAAAAGTTTAAAAGAGCAATCTTAATCCAAGAAACTCATGTTGCTTTGCCCTAGGAAAGTGAAACTGAATTACTGGCGTGGTAAAATGCGCTATACTGTACATATAAACTTGAGTATCTTACCTAATGAATACTACAAACTGTGTTAAAATGAAGATTGAAAAACAAGAGACAAGATATTTATTTTATGGTGTGCCCAGTAAAATTTGCCAATAAACTTTATTCACACATAAACATTCATCAACTCACACATCAGTTATGGTAAACGGCTTCTCGTGCGAGAACCAATGAGGTCATTCTCATGTGTTACGCAGCACGTTTGAGCTTCCGCAAGAACCAATGAGGTTTGTTCTCGTGCATCAATCAGGTTTGGTTGAGCTTCTGTTTATGTTCGCTGATAAATGTTTATATGTGGATAAAAGCCTAAATTAAATCTGTTGACGCGATCGTGTCTCTTCAGAAAATGTATACGATTTTTACGATCTCTTTATGAACTTTTTGAAGTGTCAAAGCGGTAGTTGCGTAGCTGTAAACGGAGGGACAGAAATCACTCAGATTTCATTAAAAAAAGATCTTCATTTGTGTTCCAAAGATGAACAAAAGTCTTTTTTGGTTTGGAACAGTATGAGGGTGAGTAAATGATGACAGAATTTATTTTTGGTTGAACTATCCCTTTAAACCAAATGTTTGGCCTCATGTAGCCTCATTCGTCAAGATTTCAGTTGTTTCCTTATTGGTGAAATAACATTTAGTTTCTAAACTGTTTTTTTCCTTTGCAAACAAAGCTTTGTACTTAACTAATTTCCCAATACCCACATAAACTGCAACCTTAAATATATATAATTTTTTTATTTGTATTTATTTAGTTATATTTTTGCGGTTGTCAGGCAGGACAATATATTTTCTTTCCTGTCTTGCTCCAGTGTATAATCAAGAGCCTGCCGGGTGTATTCAGACACCTGTTTTTCAAGTTCAAATACTTTACAGTACGATGTCATCTTAACATGTTTTATTACAGCTCTGCAATGTGCATTCATGAAAAATGCGACGACTAAATTGAAAATGATAAACCGCATGATTTATAACGTGACTCTTTTCTTCACAGAAAGCCACCAGAAAAACGGACAAAGTTCGTCCAGAGGATGTTGATGTCACTGAATTGAGCAATGAGGGTTTGAAAGACCTGTTGCTGAAGTATGGCCTGAATGCTGGACCCATCGTTGGTAAGCCGCTTTTGAGATTAAAACTCAAATTATGCAGTGTGAAAAGTAAATATTTAGAGATTTAGTTTCTTTAGATCATACGGTGACCTTAAAAAGTATTTGGATGCTTCATTGTATTGGATAACAAAATATCAAACCAAGTGCTAGCTATTTGTTAAAGACATAAAACACAACATGCACAAATTAATAAAACAATACATATATGGTTAAAAATGTATTTTAATTAATCAATTCTGGTTGGCAATGTTTTTTAAAAAAAGTTAATGTGTGACCTACACCTGTTATCGTCTGTGAACCCAAGGAAAACGGACTTCATATTCCCTAAAACTGCAAAAACACCTTGGGGAACAGTTGGTTAAAAGTGACTAATAAATGGGGCATTTATGTGATGGGATATGTTGTTTTATATACGTGTATTATTTGTACATTTAAAATGTTTTATTTTAGATTTATTTAAACAATGACTAGCCCAAATTTATGGAGGGATTTAATAATAAGCAAATGTATAATGAAATAAATGTGGCGTTGAGTACAATGAAATGTAAACATGCATGCATAAGGCATGAAATACCTTTTTTTCATGTTACATGGAGGATGTGAAATACCCCCTGAAATAGATTTTATAATGAAAAATCTCATGAAATCTGAAATGCGGTATGCACAAAAATCTGGTCTTGTCTTTCAGCACAAAACCAGCTTTTAGTCTCTGTAATAATCCGAATTGTCTCGTGGTGTTGTGCAAGGCTATCAGTAAATCAGCAGTTTCACCAGGCATCGAGCTTTGCATGTTTTTGCAATTCTGGCTTGAATAGTGTCCTTAAATGGATGTTGGAAAGCTCTCAGATAAAGCAGCAGCCTTTCTTACTACTTGTTACGAATAAAACAGTACTTTTTTTATGACAACAAAGAAATTTCCATTTGAATCCGCCTTTAAATGAAACGATATATTTCAGCCATGATGTTTGACATCAACAACACTAAACAATGTCTTCACCTCAGCGTCCACTCGTAAGGTGTACGAGAAGAGGCTTCAGAAGCTGCTGGATCAGGGTCCTCCTGAAGCTGTGGTTCTTCCCTCAGAAACATCACAGACAGACGGCGGCCAGAATGGCAATACAGACTCAGACCAGTACAGCGACAAGGAGGAAGGTAACAGACAAACGGATCCCTTTATTTAACCATGTTCTTATAGAAATGAATGCATCAAAATGCTCTCTTGCCTGTTCGTCAGAAACCGTAGCTCCAGCCCCTGTGTTTGTGCCCGAACCTGAACCGGAAGTGGAGGTCGAACCCATCCCAGTTGTGGAGAGACCAGTCAGGAGCCGAGGGAAAACGCCAGTGACCAGCAGGACACGCAGTAGTCAGCATAACAGGGTGAGGGCAAAACCTGTGCATTATGTTTGCTCATGCGTTGATTTCTGAAGGATCATGTTGCACTGAAGACTGGAGTAATGGTTGCTGAAAAGCTTTTCCATTGCAAGAATACATTTCATTTTAAAATGTATAAAAATAGGGTTTCTGCTGGTCTCAAAAAGACCTGATAAAGCCTTAATTTGGACATACTCCAAAATAAGGCCTTAAAATGGTCTTCAATCAGAGTACAAAGTCTTAAATTCATAAAGTCATGGCATTAAATGTTGCATGCACTGCAAAAAAAAAAAAAAAAAATCTCTGTATTTTTTTTTCTTGTTTTCCAATACAAATATCTAAATGTCTTTAAATCAACATGCATTTAAATGCAAATAAATTAAGCAAGTTTATTCTTAAAACAAGAACAGATGTCACTGAGTTATGAAAACGTCCCTTTGACTTAGTCAAAAAAAAAAAAAAAAAATTTATAATCATAAATTCAGTGCATTTTGATCAATTTCACAGAAAACAAGACTGTTGTAAGTTGTATTTCCAAACTTTGAAGTGTTGCTAATACAACTCATTGTGTTTCTCCTTGTACTTTTACATTTAGAGAATATATTGACATAGTGTTCCCTTCAATTTATTCTTTAAAGTCTCTTAACTTGATCTTTAAAAAGTCGTGAAGTTTGCCTTCATAAAACCTGCAGTTACTATATTTTTGATCAAATAAATGCAGCCTTGGTGAGCAAAAGAGGCGTCTCTCGGAAACATAAAAACTCTTTACTTTTCATATCTGAGCAAACCCCTATATATAAAATAATGTCTCACCCATCCTTTTAATTATTGTTTCCATTTCATTCAGAAATGCGTCGCATTACAGAAGTAAAATGGGTTGTGAATGCCAGTTCACACAGTCATTTATATGAGTCATGATTTATATAATATAATATAATATTTGAGAGCCAATAAGTTTATTATCCATCCATGGTGGTTGTTTTTTGTAATTGACAGACAAAGTACCACTTCAAATAAGCAAGCACAGTTAATCTAAGGCTGATAACCTCAAAATGGTCTAATATCAGCTGATCAATCAGCCCGGACAAAAATATCTCATCTTTTCATAAGTTAAGCAAAAGACTGAAGATATAATGGTTCACATGATTTCAATTACAGTTAGCAGCACCCCCACTGTCTTGTATCCCTTGCTTTTTCTTTTTTGGACTTGGCCCAGACTTTAATCCTCTTTTATTTTTGTATTCCCTCCTTTCCTCCGGTCACACTTGGTTTCTCATTCCTGTGATTTTTACTCAGTCTTACATCTCTGTGTAAACTCGAAGATCTTTGTTTAGGTCACTTGTAAACGACTAGCCAGGAGGATACTCTCTTCAAAGACTTCTTACTGCTTTACTCACATAAAAGCTGTTTAGGCAGTACAAGCAGCGCATGCTGTCTCTCATTGGTGTAAAGAACCAGTTCTTTTGTCTCTAATACAAACAGTGTTTCCCCACGTGATGTTCCCACCTGCATATTTTCCCACCATTATCTGTTTAAAGTTCAGCAGCACCTCCTGCTGTCGAAAAAATCTGACCTACTTCAGGTGGTCACATGACCGCTCCACATTTAAATGTTGTCATGCCTCCTGTGGAGATCAGATAAGCCATTTGCTTCTCTATGGAAAGTTCTAGATCTTTTGCTGTGTGACGTATAGGAGGATGAGGAGGATAAGCAGGAGGAAGATTGGCCGGTTTTGAATATTAAGAGAAAGCTGAAGAGATCTTCTCACAGGCTGGATCAGATGGTTCCCGCCAGCGACGACACCGTAACTCAATCTGTGGTTTTGTTATTAATATACATCACCTGGTTTCTGGGTGTGGTAACTTTTGGGATCTGCACAAGGCGTGTTTTGGTTTGCACATGGGTGAACAATGTTTGGTTGAGCCATATATTTGTTTCACAAATGAACCGAGGCCGTAACATACTTTGTGACTCAATTGTAAGCAAGGTTTGTGTCATTGTCTGGTGTTTTCAGGAGAACTCTGAGCTCTCATCTGCAGAGTACTTCCCTGTTTCGCAAGACAGGAGAAGAACAGGACATGTGGTAGGTGGCCATGACACTAGCATAGCGCTAATGGTCAAAATCAGGGATGGGAAACTTTGGTCCTGGAGGGCCACTGTCCTGCAAAGTATAGTTTTAATTTTAACCCTAATCAAACACACCTGAACAAGCTAATCAAAAGGTGTGTTGGACTTAAAGCAGAGTTGCGCATACCAATCGGTGTATGACATCAAAGTACCGCGAGAGCAGGCGGCTCTTTATACTTTCGTATCGCTCTTGCTGTACTTTCATGTCATACACTGGTCGGTCTACGCAGTCGAACACACCTAATGTCTTCAGGATTACTAGAAAGCTACAGACGGGTGTTTTAATATCAGGTTTGGAGCTAAACCCTCCAGGACTGAAGTGCCCCATTCTTGGTCTAAATTATTAGCCTGACCTCAAAAACCCGCTTCTATCCTCCTATTAAAGGGAACAAGAAAAGAGCCCAGACCTTTGCTCACAGACAGGACATCACAGCTCTCGTCTAAGACCGAATCTCTGAAGCGACGCAGCGCACCGGTCCGCTTGTTTCGGTCTGATTTGAACGAGCCTCCCGCCACCGACAAGGTGTCTTTCTCCTTAAAAACCCTCTTTGGAGACTTCAGTTTGATATGAAAAACCAAACTATTGAAGGTCTCTGTGAAATTGTTAAATGTTTCTAAATGGTTGCGTTATCAGGGTCATCCTTGTCATGCAGTATCTTTTGAACTTTAACATTCAAAAAAATGCTTGTTTTGCATTTAGGAAGTATTTCTATGAATCTATTTTCTGAACCTCAGCCTCAGGCACTTACATTTTATTAATTAGAAGCTAATTATGGAAACCATGTTGCACAACATGTTTCAACCCCATGTTGAAAACCAGATACAATCCATCTGGAAGCTAATATTAGCCATTGCTTAGTGGAGGACTGAGGTGTCAATATTAGGTAATGTTAATTTGTATTATAATTATCTATATTTTGATATTTAAGCCATTTTCAAAGAAAACTTGTAAAAAATGTAATAAAAGCCTCACAGAATCTCCCTAAAATTGATGTCACGTCCTGGATGATCATGACTTTTGTTTAAGTGAAGGGATACCATGCAATAAAAGCAGAATAGAAACTGTAAGTGGTTATATATTTATGGGCTTTCCCCTATGTTTCTCATTTAAAACCGCATTCCCAAAACACATGATTTGTCATGTCATGTCAAAATAATAAGAATATTTTAAAATTCCCAGTTTTTCATGTTAAAATTGAAGCAACCATATACATTGCCAAAGAAAATCACAAAATCATTTAAAATTCACCATCATGTTCACTTCATTTTTCCTTTTCTTTTTTTTAAAATGTAAAAATACTTTTTAAATTGTATCCAGTGTATTAAGCAATACGTGAATGGGACATAGAAATGCACCGCACAGTAAGAATGAACCATTGGAAGTATATTTTGATCCTTTTTCTTTCTCATCTGTTTGTTTGGAAATCGCATGTCTCATAGGATTTGAAGGAGGTGTCTGTTCCTCTGGTGAGGATAAAAGCACATCCTTTGGTAGGTCCTGAAGAAACCTCACACATAAACATGAGGATGCAGGTCATATTCTAATGCCACAGTGTTTCTCATGGTGTCATATTAAAGGCAGTGCCAAAAGAACCCAAACCCTCAAAGCGGTCCTCCATGTCTGCGACTGACTGGTCAGAATCACTAAAACATCACAACTCTTCTTACCAGTCCACCGTATCCAGTTTACATGGCGTTAGTCCAGTTTACAAGGTGCCAACTGTCTCTTTCCTAACTCTTCCATGTCTCTCAACTTGATGAGAGCATCACGTATAGTACTGTTAATGCATCGCTCAAATGTATTTTGTGGTTTCTATGTAGTTTGATGAGAATACCGCTGACATCACTTCCCCTCCGATTAGACAGTCCAATCGAGAGCCGCTTGTTTCCCTTCTTAACACTGCTTGCGTTGAGGTGATGATACACACACTTCCATCTTTAGTTAATGCTTTCAGCTCTAAATCAAGGCATATTTATGTATCTTCATTTACATTTTCGTAATCTCAGGTTGACGACCAGGGTATGCAGGACATCCTGAGCTGTAGACCTGCGAGCCGAGCTCCTGTGGTACATCTCAGCTGTGCAAGGATTGGTTATACATGTATTAAACATTCATTTTAGTGGCTCATGAGTTTGTTTCTTCTCTGAAGGCTCAGGAAGTCAAATCTGTCCCTGTATCGAAGTACTCAAGGCCTTATTTGAGTCAGAACAAACCTTCCAAACCCTTGCCAGACATGAGGTGCCATCTTTCACTTTCCTGCAATGGCCAAAGAGAGGTTTTCCCATCACACTCGCTTTCTTTTAGGGACTCCTGTGTGGCTCCAGAGGACTCTCTTTGTGTCTCGTTTGACCTTTCCCAGGTTTGCTGTTGATAGTTGTTCATTTGTTAATGACATGGTACACTCTTAAAAATAAAGATTCTTTATTGACATTGATGGTTCCATGGAAACGTTCCATTTGACAAAAGGTTCTTTATAGTGGAAAATGGTTCTTTAGATGTTCTTCACGCTAAGAAAAAATGGTTCTTTTAAGAACTGTTGACCGAAAGATTCTTTGTGGAACTCAAAATGGTCCTTTTGGCATTGTTGCAAAATGCCCCTTTTGGAACCTTTATTTTTTAAAGAGTGTATTTGGTTTTAGTTACAATGTTACATAATTTTTTCTAGTTATCAGGGTCAACACTAAAGCTTAAAGCCATCATTTACATTGTTGGTTTATCAGGGGAGCTGTGGCTCACCAGAGACCCTGCCCAAGACAAGACAGTCCAAAATCACCCCTTTCCTCTCCCAAATCACTTCTGTCCGAGGACTTGATGGCAGCCAGACGGAGACACCAAAGAAGGAGACGGTAATTTCATGAGCTCTATGGTGTCTCCACAGGTGTATAATGGTGATGAGGAAACTTAGTGGGATTCACACACTTGTTTACCTCGGGTCATACGTGGTTGTGGTGTTATATAATGTTTTTCTTTCTTTTGTTTTTAAAATGGAAGCTGAAAACATGGATCTTCAGAAATTGCAGCACGTGCAAGGATTTGTGGTGTTAGATGTCCCGCCTCAGTGTTCACATCATTGTGGCTCTTGTCTTTGTGCGCAGGTGGAAAAGGTGTCAGCCATTGATCAGACCCCGAGGACGGTAGAGAGAGATCTGCTAAAAGAGATCTTTCCCAATGAAAACCTCAGCACTCCCACTGGAATCAGGTATGGAGGGGAAGTTGTTTCAAGCATTCGCACTGAATAAACACCAGGGGCCGGATTCACGAAACATTCTTAAGAATTAACTTTCTAACTTAATACAAAAATGTTATCTTTTTTTTTCTTTCTTTTTTTTTACTTTTCTTAAAGGGATATTCACCCAAAAATTAAAATTCTGTCATTTACTCGATCTCATACAACATTTCATAACATTTAAGCAATTTTTGCCCCTTAGACATGAATACATGTGAGCATACGCTCAGTAAGCTCAATTATTAAATTCATAAACATTTTATTTTATGACATTTAACCTTTGAAACCAGACTCACCTAGTCATAATATATTTTTAAAAGATGTTTAGTAAAATAATGAATCTAAACAAAATGTGTGTTATTGACCCATAAAACTACATTTTTGGAAGTCCTAAATTGTCTACACACACAAAAAACAGATAAGTCGCATAGAGTGAAAGATTCTGCACTACAAAAAAAATATATAAATCTAAAAAAAGTATGGGGGAAAGTAAGTGTTTTTGCATTTTGTCTTGTATTTTAGCATTATTGCCTTTTATTTTTAGTAAATATGTAAACCTCGAATTAAGTATATTTTTCAAATGTGTTTCTAGTGCCACCTGTCGCCGGCCAATCAGAGGAGCAGCTGGCCGGCCCCTGACTGAGACATGGCTGGACGAATCCCGTCTCCGTCTCACAGAGTTCAGAGAAACCAGCTCCTCTTCCTACACAGAGACCCGATCAGTTCCACGGGTGTCCGCCGTCCCTCTAGCGGCTTCCAGGCCTGCGGCGCCCCCTGCTGTGAAGACCAGAGCACGGCGCAGCCTGCCGGTGTGGGTGCAGCTCGTGCTGCTGAGCGTGCTCGCTGGATTCCTGTTCTTTGTCTACCAGGCCATGGAGACTAATGAGGTTGGACTCTTCAAGCAGAGCGGGGCCGTTGATAGCACTAGCAAATGAACGTCATGCGGTTCAACCAAGTCTTTGCCCTCTTTATCATACTCAGCCAGTACCTCCCTTTGTTGATTCAGCAGCCGTGGACTTTTACCTGCGATCTTTATATATTCATACAAAGACAGAAACTCACAGATTTTGCATTATTTTCATGCCCTCTTTGAGATGAACTGGTTTAGAGGAATGAATCCTGGTTTTATTTTTAAAAATCACGTTGTTGTTTTTTTTTTGCCTTTGTATGTTTGTCTTGTCTGTGTGTTTTTTTCTTCTTTTTTTTTTTTTAAATGATGGTGCTGTCCATAAATAAGTCGGAAGTGCTGAAGGAGTTGGCTAAATACACTTCTTGTTTGTAAACTACATTTAGCGTCTACTTGTGATAATATTTTTGCATTTATTTTCACATCTAGCTCTTTAAAAGTGCCGTATCCATCTTAACGTTACTGTAGTATTTATGTACATGTTGTCGAAAAACAAATATTTTCAATAAACTGTTTTGCAATGTATTCTGGAAGATAAGGTCATTTTACTATTTTTATTATAATTTTAATCATTTCAGGATCTTGGAATTCCATGTGGTTTAATAAAGCATAATATTTCAGCAATTAACTTGAACAGCCTGAAAGAGTTTGCATCCAAAAAGCTTATATTTGTTTGCTAAAATATGGAATATATACACTATAAACATTTTTTTTTTAGGTATGTCTTCGAAAACAAATTTGGGTTAATAAACATTGTAAGATCCTGATATATTACATTGGTAGAACTGGACAATGTGTAAACTGCCATCATTAAGCCGTTTACTCTGCTTTAAAAACGTATTTAATATTCTAAATCTGTATTTATTTTACATTTTATAAGGTTCTGCGGATTTGTGGGATAAAGCTTGGAGGGTTCAGGTACTTTTTATGTAAATGACAGAATATGGTTTAATAAAGCGTTTTACCTCATATCTACATTTTCAGTTGGCTTGTTTCTTTTGTTTTTTTAAGTGTGTCTATATGTTTGACCTAAACTATGATGTTCCCTCTACTAAATGTGTTGTCTTTAGGGTTTTCTGCGGTGCATTGCTGTTCCTCACAGAGGCACTGGAAATTCTGACCTCACTTTGATCTTGAATAGGTAAGGATAAGTGTGCAAGGCTCTATGCTCTGGTCCAGGAATAGAATAGTTTAATCTTCTTACACTACGCACTCCTGTGCGTAATGAGCTCACACCATGAGGTCAAGTTTGCAGTGGGTCTCAACTAAACAGTAACAAATTTAGTTGGAGGCAAATTTGCATCAATGACTTGATACACTGGCAGTTTTGTTTTTGATTGTTTGTTTGAATGAATGCTAGACTGGCCCATAATACCACCATAGCTCTTTCCAATGGGAAACGCAGTAAAGTCTCAGTGTGGTGACGTCACAGAAGGTCAGGGTGATTTAGTCTGAGGTCATCTGATGTCTCAGATCCGACTGCTGCTGATGCACCCAGGAGGCGCCGTTTCTTCACAACCGACAAGTGAGTGTACCGTTTCTTTTTAACATGTATTTTCTGAAATATTTGAATGAGAGAGAAATACTGTTCCTCAGCAATGTATGCAACAACAAAAAAAAACTAACTTTTGTTTGATTTGAGATTGTCACCTGTCTGTTTTTGCCAGTAAACCCCCTGGTGAAAATGTACCCAACCACCTTAACACAGCTGGCACGGTCGAATCCTTTCCAGACTCCTCTTTTCTCCATTAAACAAGATCAGCAACAAGAGAGCCGGCAGATAAAACGCAAACTTGCTGCAGCAGCTTCTAATGGTAAGAAGTTGTTGTTCTTTATCTTCTGAACTGGATAAGTTGCAAACAGAATTAGCCAAGATTTTATTTATTTATTATTCGTTGTAAGATATTTGAAAAGGTCGCGGATGTAATGATAAAGCTCAGTGAAAATACACTATACTATTTTTAAAGTGGACTCTATCAGACTGCTTGTCATTCCATTCTTAAAGAATTAACTTCCTCCACAAGGATTACACGGCTGGCTAATAGACTTAATTGTCGTGATTGCCTGCTAATTCCCAGGCACTTTTTCTCAAGACTGTTAAAAGAATAGTTAACCCAAAATGAAAGTTATATCACCATATACCCGTTTCATCCTCCTTCCATGGGACACATTTTGAATAATGTGCTGAATCTGATTGTTTTCTTCAATGCAATAACAATGAATGAAGACAAAAAGCATGCAAAATCATTGTGAATGCAGACAATACGGTTTGTGAATTATATTCTAAGTCTCTTGCAGTCATGCAATAGTTTAGTGTGACAAACAGGCTCTTTTTCCCAGTTGTTCACTGTTAACTGCTGCATCAGTGTTCATTGAGCCAGTTGAATATGACAAAGGCACAATATCCGATTTGTGAATAAAGCATTCTGATTTTATGAACTGGATCAGATTCAAAAGAACAATTCAGACATCATCATTTGTCATGAACTCTCATGATCAAGAACTATAGGCTAGATGGACCTTGAACTGCTTCTGATTTTGCTTACTTGGCCTCCAAACTCATTAAATTTGGAAGCAATACAATTCAAGAACCATTTTGGGTTCTATCAATAAAGAGTTCTTAAAAGAATCATTTTTCTTAGTTTGAAGAACATTCTTAAAAGTAAAGATTCTGTATTGGCTTCCATGTCTCTGTTGTAAGGGGTTTTACAGTCAAAGACCCAGAACCAGATATGATGAATGAAGACCTGGAGTCAGAATTATAATAAATTAAAGAAAAGATTTACTGAAGATAGTTTGCAGTTTCATTAGCTCAAGACTCACATGGAGTTCGTAGGCCGCCCCACTTACAGTTACAAATATCACAGCAGTTATACCCTTTCAACAAGGTCTAAGCTACGTCCTTGCTTAAGGTTAAATGATTCTCATTGGCTAAGAAATAGATAAACATTGTAATTTTCCACACATATACAGATGGACTGAATCATATCTCGATCGATTATGCAGCTGACACTCGGACCCTGAAGTTAGGCACGTCGTGACCTTCCAGGTCTCAGATTTGAGTTGCTGGGCGCCAGCCTGTCCCGAAATACAACTCAGTCAATCTCCAATAATGCCAGTGGTTCCTTAACCTGCAACCAAAAAGACTACACACACACTGACACACAGCTTTTCCAAGGTTGGATTTGGCCAGGCTCTAACTATAAACAGGAGAGTCGTCTCAAAACATCAAGATAATGCGTTCTTTCTCTCAAGGAGAGGACACTTTAGTAGAACTCATTATAGTAAAGCTTTAACAAAGAAATGGTCCCTTAAACTATAGACTTCAATGACCCCTGTGACCATTGCTGTTAGAGTACCCTAGAAAAACAGATGAATGTATCGATACATGTTGAAGACATTTCTTAACAAAACAAAACAAAACAAAACATCTTTCCATATTTCATTTCTGGAAGCCGGACTAAATGAGCAAGCACTGTTACTGCATTCAGATATCAAATACAGACATTAGAAAAAGAACATTTCAGTAATCACACTGGTAACTTCTATAACAAAGTCAAATCTCACAAGCCTAGAGAAGTCATTCAACTCATGTGATATTTAGAAGATTGATCAATACCTTAATTATAATCACATATAAATTGAAGCAGCAGTTTATTCCAAAATCCACACACTTCACTGTAAACATCCATGGAAACTTTTCAATACACAGAAGTTTCTTTATAGATAAAATGTCCTTCACACACACACACACACTCGCAAAAAAATATATATATTTTAAGACCTGTTCACAGAAAGTTTCTTTGGGAAACCAAAAATCCAAAAACCCCTTTTGAAACCTTTCTTTTTATGAACATTTTAACAGTCTTGATAATCTTTTTCCACTATATGGAAATGGAAAGGTTCCATGGATGTTAAATGTTCTTCATGGAACCATAGATGCCAAAAGAAGCTTTATTTTTAAGAGTGTGACTTCTGATTTTCCATTCCGTATCACACACACAGTATTGATATTTGTGATCAAATTTAAAGGGAAATGTTGTGATGTCAAATAACAAGTGTTTTCCTTCCTCAGATGCAGATGTGAGCTGTGAATTTGGGTCAAATAAATATTACGCCCTCTGCGGTTTCGGTGGGGTTTTGAGCTGTGGCCTCACACACACAGCAGTCGTGCCCCTCGACCTCATTAAATGCCGTTTACAGGTAATTTAACATTAAAAAGTTACCAGCTTACCAGCCAGACATTCATTAATGCATTATTCCTGTTGTCTAACAGGTGGACCCTGTTAAGTACAAGTCCATCTTCACTGGTTTCTCAGTCACTTTGAGAGAGGATGGCGTGAGAGGGCTGGGCAAAGGGTGGGCTCCTACATTCATTGGTTATTCCATGCAAGGCCTTTGCAAGTTTGGTTTCTATGAAGTCTTTAAGTCGGTGTACAATGACATGCTTGGAGAGGTAAGTCTACATATGGGATACAAATAAGAGAGAAAATGAAAGGGAACTGTTTTGGCTCTGCAAAGATTGTTCCAACACAGTTATTTAAACATATTTCTGCATATCGGTTTGTGATAGATCTACAGCTAACTGCTGTCGTTTGGTTTGGTCTGGTAAACAGGAGAATGCTTATTTGTGGAGGACGTCCGTTTATCTGGCCGCATCAGCCAGCGCTGAGTTTTTCGCTGATATTGCACTGGCTCCTATGGAAGCGTGCAAAGTGCGCATCCAGACGCAGCCCGGCTATGCTAACACCCTGAGAGAGTGCGCCCCCAAAATGCATGCTGAGGAGGGGCTAAACGCGTGAGTAGATCCTTAACTATTGGCTATTCCTCTCTTAAGGGTCACACTTGTGTCAAAATAGACTGGAGACATACTTTATATGTACTATAATTTATGTACAGTAATATTTATTCTTTAATATTTTGTATTTTGAGGGGATTTCTTGGTGCAAATCATTTTTTCCAGGTTGTAAATAAAACAAAAAGGAGTATGCTGGAGTAATGTTTTACAAGAAAATACTGGTTTCACAATTTCATGCTTTAATGTGTTATTTGCTGATTCTATATCATTATTTGTGTAATTCACTAGCAATTTCTGAGTAAAAATGTTTCAGTGTACTAGACACCTATATTTTTATGTAGCACATATATTTTAGTATTTACAGTATTTCTTCTCTAAATTATGAACCATTTATATCTATCAGTTTTATTAATATATTGAATTAGCTTTTATTATTATATTTTTAGTTTTAATGTTAAATTTAGTTTAATTTTTAATAGTTTTGTAATGCGCTTTGTTGTGCTTTTTTTATATATATGGCTATTATTTTTATTTTATTTTTGTTTCAGTTTTAGTTATATTTTTTATTTATTTGCAGTTAGTCATTTTAGTCCTTAAACTTATTTCAGTTTATGAAAACTGAGTTTAAGTCATATTTATATTTTATTTTATTTCAGCTTTATTTCAATGAACACAAATGTGTTTTAATAGTTTTTAGTTTAGTTAATAATAATAATAATAATAATAATAATGATTTCTATAAAATACATATATTAAATAATATTTAAAACTAAAAGTTAAAATGGAGTGTGTGTGTGTGTGTGTATATATATATATATATATATATATATATATGTATGTATCTGTGTATATATGTGTGTGTATGTATGTGTGTATATATATATATATATATATATATATATATATATATATGCATGTATGTGTATATATGTATGTATGTGTGTATATGTATATATGTGTGTGTGTGTGTGTGTGTGTGTATGTGTATATATAGGCCTGCTGTGTATATATTATCCCCTACTTAATAATCAGAGTTTTTCAGATATAATTACTTTTATTGGGGTTTTGCATGTGGATATATATTTAGACATTATCAAAGATTATTTCATTGTGGCTGAATTGTAGATTATAACCCCAAAATTTTCATTTGCGTGTGTGTTCATATAAGAAATGCCAAAAACTCACAACGTTTTGTACCGTTCCAATGAATAAAAAAAAAAAAAAAAAAAAAAACATCACCAGAGGGTTAAGGCTGACAAACAGTACAAAACTGACTTCATTACCCATGAGGCCCTTCAGAAGACCTATATTGTGTGCTGGAGAACTGATTGTTGATGTTATCGTCTGTGCAGGTTCTATAAAGGTGTTTTTCCCTTGTGGCTGAGGCAGATCCCCTACACCATGATGAAGTTTGCCTGTTTCGAGCGAACCGTTGAGATGCTGTACAAGCACGTAGTACCAAAACCCCGCAGTGAGTGCTCCAAACCTGAGCAGCTGGTGGTGACCTTTGTTGCCGGTTATATTGGTAAGTGCTTGGGCCCTTAGATACAAGGTTATAAACTTTTAGACATGTATTTGCAAAGAGTGCTGGCTCAACTTTGCATAGATGGATAGATATAGATACATGTTAGCTTTGCTGTGTGTCTCTCCTCAGCTGGCGTGTTCTGTGCTATGGTGTCCCATCCCGCGGACTCTGTGGTGTCTGTACTAAACAAAGAGAAAGGCAGTTCAGCTGTCGAGGTGCTGAAAAGACTGGGACCTGTAGGTGAGTCTCTGCATAAACACACAGCACACACCAGTCAACAGCTGTGGATCAAAAAGAAAACCTGAGGGGTTTATTTTGCCATAATGACCAGCAAGACCAATAAATAAATTCATGGACATGAAAGACTGATTTGAATTGCTATTATTTTATTACATAAAAAAAAAAAAAAACTTTGAAGCACCATTTCACTGAAGTTGCAGATGGATGTAATACTCTTTATTACCAAAAGAGGTGGCTGTTGTTCCTGGATTTATTCCCATTAGATCACATCAGTTTCATATGAAAAAAACATGACCATTGATTGTTAGTATGTGTTAAGTCAGATGGATGGCACAGCAGAGTAACAGTTAAATAAAAACTGTTGGTCTCAATCTGTGTATAAATCAAGAGTTCACATGGCTTCTCTTTCTTCTGTAGGCGTGTGGAAGGGTCTTGTTGCTCGAATCATTATGATTGGCACGCTGACCGCCCTACAGTGGTTCATCTATGACTCGGTGAAGGTGTACTTCCGTCTGCCCCGTCCACCACCCCCTGAGATGCCCGAGTCCCTTAAGAGGAAGATGGGTCTCCTGGACTACTAGACTCCTCCTTTATCAACTGTATCCTGAGTAACTTCACAAATACAACGATTTTTTTCCACATTCACCCCTTGCAATAAACGGCACAGTTCCTGGTGTGTTTATCAGCACTGAAAGCACTACTGAATGATCATACGACACAGGGTTTCTCCAGTGTCACTGTATGCCTGTATGAATATTAGAGTAAAATCAATCACACACTAAACATCTGTTGATTTTTATTTGACTTTTGGAATGAGAATTTTGGTTTGTGTTATTTGTGTGTGTTAAAAGTGTTATCATTATTATCTAGAATTATAAAATGTTCCTAATTTTAGGTCATATTTGTATACATATTTCATATGTTGTGTAAATATATATATATATATATATGTAAGCTTATTTTTATACAATAGATACTTTTATTAGGGCGTATTATACAGTAGAACTCAGACCCTCGTTGTTGTTTGTTTACTAAAACTGTTAAAAAATTAATTTTGTTATTTGAAATAAAGATAAAAATAAAATATAAATGTTGGATGAAAAACTTAAATGATAATTATAAATATTGCCTTGGCAACTAACTGAAATGAAATAAGTTGTACTACTAGAATTGCAAAAAATATATATAATTATATCTAAAATCTTAAACTAAAATAAATTAAAGCTCATAAAAAATGACAAATTTTGATTAAAAATAAGAGCACATAAAATATTAAAAACATAAACTAAAATTAAAATGAATATGGAAGGTATAAATTAAAAATATTACTAATATAATATGTAAATAATACTAAAATAACTTTACATAACAGCATGTAATGCAATTAAACTTAAAAATTAAGAGTAATCCCTTATTATTTTTCACGGGAAATGTAATTAAATTACAGTAATTCATTACTTAGTAATGCATTACACCCAACACTGATTTGTGAGATTGTGATAGAAATTAAATTATTGTATAATCAAATACATGGTCATATCAGTTCGGCTAACAAAAGGCAAACAAAATGGAAACTCCTGCTCTTGAATATGCACCTTTAATTAGTTTCCTTTATGATTATTTTATAGCATTTCAGTGATGTGGAATCCACAGTGTCTCGACTGCTTTGAGTGGCCAGTATGAGTAATGAACTAATACAGTCTTATCGCGCCGTTACAATGAACGTTCTCTCTCCTATTGTCATCACCTTGATGTAAGCAACGGGAAAATGGTGACCTGTGACCTCAGTACAGCCTGTTTTGAGCTCTTAAGAGACATCCTATTAGAGGAACACCAAGCAGAGAGGGGTCATTCATTTCACAGAGTGTGCCTGCATTTGGGCATCTTTGTGAGTGTATGGGGTTTTGCGAGGGAAGGACTGGGTGTTCTCATAAGTGTCTGTTTGCTCCATTGTTGTCATTATATCCCATTTGGTTTGTCTTGTTGATGTGGTTTGCAGTGGGAGGACTGTGAAGATGAATTCTGAGAAATGAAGGCTCTCTGATTTGCTTCCTAAGCCGCTGATGCTGAGGGTCAAAGGTCACGAGGTGCAGAGCTGCATTTCACTGTAACCTTTTTGCCACAAATGCATTTACTCTGTAATGGCTCCACACCTTCACCTCCCTAGTTACTATTACAGCATCAAGCCATCAAAAGTGTGTTGAAAGCACATGATTTCACTGTGATTTTGGTATTTAAATGAACTTTAGTTTTACAAATCATATAAACTGGAATGAATAAATAAATCATAACCCACATGGATGCACAATGCTGTTGGACCAACTGGCTATTTTTAGCCCTTTGGTGAACACATGAACATAGAGAGTTAAATGTTAAAGCAGCTGTTTGTGAAGCTCATGTGATCATGTGCAATAGAATTACACCAATTAGATTTGACTATGTCACGGCTGGAAAAATGCTAAAGTAGCTGCATTTGGATGTGACTTTTAATTAGACTGAGTTGGAATAAAAAAAAAAAACATTTTTGTTATTTGAAATAAAATAAATGTTAACTGCAATAAAAATAAAATAAAAAAAATTCATTTAGTTTCACTTAATGTAATAAAATAACAAAACTATAAATAAAAGATAATAAAAAAACTGTATAGACATATTTTCAACAACGAATAAAAATGACAAAACTCAAAATTACTTTGAAAATTACTTAAATTACTATAAAGTTAAAAAAACTTCTAATATTTCAATGATGCTAAAAAGCACCAGTTAGAAATCATGTTTTGTTAAAATCTCAGATAAATATGCTGTATCATATTGCATAATCTGCACTTACGTTTCATTATATTTATGCATAATTTCTAAACAATTATCACCTCAAAAATCCTGAAAATACTGAGATCTATCATTACTTAGGCAGTAATGAAGATTTGCTTTGCTTCACCATTGGTTATGGCTTCATATTTGACAATCATAAAGATTTGGTACTGTTTTCATACATTTATAAAAGCTGGGTAATGAAACATTTCGGCCTAAAGAAAACCTGAAGTGAGAATAGTGTTGGCAAATACCACACTCTATGTATTTGTGCATGTGAGTGTGTGCTAATGCGTCTGTCTCTCTCTATTGTTGCAACCCTTGTCTCATAAAGGTCAGTCTGAAATAGCATGCAGTCCTTCCACCGGGTCACATGGGTTCATTAATAACCAAACGTTTGCCAGCCTCTGTAATATTCCACGAGAGGGATTGAAGAGCCTAGAAGCAGAATAAAGATACTAGACAATGAATTACATTCCTCCTTAGTTTAATTTATAATGATAATAATCTATATGCAGTACATATAACTGATATAAAACTATATAAATGTATAATACTATAAAAAATATATAATTCTACAGTTTTGCCGACTTATATTCACAGCTCACTTCGCATGTTCCAGCTGCCCTCATTTTCCTCATGAAGAACAGTGTCTCTCTGTGATTGGCCACTGGTTTGATGGGCGGTAGGTTTGTGCTCACTGATTGGTGGAAATATATGAGGTGAACTGTGCCAATGAGGGACAAACCTGTTGTGTACACATCTACTTCAGTTTAGTATTTAGACAGCCATGGCAATAGATAAATACATTTCTCAACTGGCACCTGAACTAATTTCAATGACATGAAACATGACAGGTTGTATTTGCACTTTGGTATTTACAAAGTGCCATTTTTAGACTAAAAAGTCTATATTTAGCAGGATCGACACATCATTTAGATAAACAGCATGCGAGTTAAGCACGGTTAAGTGTTCTTTTGCAGCTTGATAAGGGCTTGAGTGCATTAAAGAAATAGTAAACACATAGGCTACAATGAAAATGGGAGAATTTAACATTTCCAGGAACTATCTATAGAACACTATAAAAGCTCCATTATAGTGGCCGTCAGGATGGCCAGACCTAGAGGGCACAGACAGTTATTATGTAATACGCACACCAATCTATCCATAAAACCAAGCACTAACTAGACAGCAAGGTGTCCCATAATCCCCCCTAACACACACATGCACAGCTCCTCTTCTTATCTCTTGCCCTTTTCTTCATCTTCATCCATTTAGTATATTTCATCTCTTTATTTCCTTATTTGATGCATGTAGACAAACATTCTTCCTTTCTCTAAGCTTTCAAGCAAATAATGTCACTGACTGATGTCACTGACTGATGCATGCTCTTATTGGACGAGCCAGTGGGAGGAACAGAGGCCTCATTGGTCCCCATATTTAGGATTTAAGAAAGCATTGTTTGATCATGAGAAGGCTGTTGCATGTTGCTGAGGTGCCATAGCACAAACACATCTATCTATCTATCTATCTATCTATCTATCTATCTATCTATCTATCTATCTATCTATCTATCTATCTATCTATCTATCTATCTATCTATCTATCTATCTATCTATCTGTCTGTCTGTCTGTCTATCTATCTATCTGTCTGTCTGACTGTCTATCTATCTATCTATCTATCTGTCTGTCTGTCTGACTGTCTATAGGTATCTATCTGTCTGTCTGTCTATCTATCTGTCTGTCTGTCTGTCTGTCTGTCTATCTATCTATCTATCTATCTGTCTGTCTATAGGTATCTATCTATCTATCTATCTATCTATCTATCTATCTATCTATCTATCTATCTATATATATATCTACCTACCTACCTACCTATCTACCTGTCTGTCTGTCTGTCTGTCTATCTGTCTGTCTATCTATCTGTCTGTCTGTCTGTCTGTCTATCTATCTATCTATCTATCTATCTATCTATCTATCTATCTACCTACCTACCTACCTATCTACCTGTCTGTCTGTCTGTCTGTCTATCTGTCTGTCTATCTATCTGTCTGTCTGTCTGTCTGTCTGTCTATCTATCTATCTATCTATCTATCTATCTATCTATCTATCTATCTATCTGTCTGTCTGACTGTCTATAGGTATCTATCTATCTATCTATCTATCTATCTATCTGTCTGACTGTCTATAGGTATCTATCTATCTATCTATCTATCTATCTATCTATCTATCTATCTATCTATCTATCTATCTATCTATCTATCTATCTATCTATCTATCTATCTATCTATCATAATCTAGGAAACATGTGGCTCCAAAATGCAAAATATCCATTTGATATTGTTTTATTTCAAAATTGAGGGTAATCTATGCCCACTTTAAGTAAAGCAGCCACGCAAGTTTTCTTGATTTTGTATTCGAAATGTAATGTTCGAGTTACAACAAGATTCACTAACCAGTTTCCATCTGGATGTGTTTACTAGGCACTAGTAGGCAGTTCAAAACCTGTCTTGGTTGCATAACAACTCCATTGGGCAACCAACATCCCAAATAATCCAATGAAAGCTGGGAAATGCAATGTTTTAATTGTAATATTTGACTTTGCATAGTGATTATTTGGGATACGACTTTAATGTGGAATTATTGACAAATATTGCATTAATAAAGATCCCATTAAGGTGCAAGGTCAGTGGAGAGGAAGTATTTTTATGATAACGATGAAATCCTTGACATAGTCCTCCAAGGGGAAAGTGGGCCGGTCTGTCTGTCGTTCTCATATTCCTCATATCAGTAAGGGCATCGCATGCACTAGTGACAATAGGTCATACGCTCTCTGCGTAGCGCCGCACGCTTAAATTCCACTCCTCCACGAGTCACGCGACCACGCACGCACGCGCTCGCTCGCTCTCACTGGTACTCAGCAGCGGCACTCACTGCTCTTCCTGCAGCTAAGGATACTTATTTAACATTCCTGCAACAAATGTATGTATATGCATTGAATGGCTGTTTTATTGCTTCGCATATGCCTCATCTAAATAAATTCTCTCGATTAGCAGCATTATGTTAAACAAGCACCCTCGTCATGGTGCGATGTATAACCACTGTCGTTGACATTGAAGAGGTGTGAATACATCGGCGCTTTGTTGTTTGCAACACTTCCGTTCGACACATTTTGAAGTTTTAAGTATTCTGTTGCGTTAGAAGTGAAGTAACAGTCGTGTTTCCAACCTGAATTGATAGATGAGCATCCAAGGACATTTGTGTTTGGTGCACGCATGAACATGGAGGAATCCACTGCACGCTGACCGTGAATTTGGCCTTGTTTAAATTCAACTGATGGAGAGAGGCCAAACTACGAATGATTAACTACAGGCTCTTAAAATAAGAATGAATCGATTGCCATCATGATTTTACACTTTGCTGTTTGTTTTCAGACGCAATTACTGCATCTGAATCGTCAAGGACGTGATAAGGACAGTTGCGTCATAATATTGTTTTATGAGCGCTTAATTAAGTTGAAATAGTTTTTGTTATATATATTTTTTAAGAACAATACGTATTCTCCGTTTACACAGTAGCAACAAACTGTATTTAACGAATACAAAAATATATTACACTTTTTTTTCCAATTTATTTTAGCTTTAAATAATGTAGGCTAATTCAATTTGTAAATGAGTTTTTAAAATTATTGTTAATAATTCTTATAGAATGTTATGTTTTTAAATGTTATCATTTACAATTGAATGAATAAACAGTCAATTTTCACATTTTAGTTCATTTAATTTATACATTAGCCTTAGCTTACCACATAGCGTTGCATTATTTCATTTTTTTATACACCCATAGCTACCCACCAAGAGTCTAACCTTTTTGTAAACTGCTCTGATTTGGTTTGTTAGTTTTTACACAGTAATTCAAGCCCACTATTTCGATTTTAAGTGTATAAATTCATGAATGTGGTTTAGTACTAGCAGAGAGTAGTCTTCCGCCTTCATGTAATTGGTAGAGCGTTTCACATGAATATCAGTTCATAAAATGATAGTTATGTTAAGTAGCAGCAGCATTTCAAGATAAGGTTTGGAGATAAAGGCGCATGGCTGTATGTTATGCTGGCTATGACCCTTGATGAAGTGCAATTAGACCTTTTATGATGGCCATATCTAACACTTTCAAGATCATATCTAACGTCTAACATAATCCTCATGAGCCCATTGTGGATTAGTGTCACAATTGAGCTCTCTTTCTGTGTGGTGTGCCAGAGTTTGCATGCTCATAAGCCAGTACAGGTTTGTCTAGTCAACTGTAATAAACTTAATTGACTGTAATTCTAACTGCCTAAAATAAATTATGGTTTCATTTGTATAATGCACTTAGAAGCTTACTAGATGGGGTAAAGTAAACTATTAATAGTTTAGTTTATATAAGTAATGTTTTTTTTTCTTTTTCTCTTGTGTTTGTCTTGGATGGACACACATTGCCTAATTAATATTGCAGTGTGTAGAAACACTCCTTCAGTTTGTCTAGCAAATGGGGGCAGAGTGACTTGGCTCCAGTGGCTAATTTTATTATCGAGTGGGCCTCTGTTGGTTGCAACTCAGGATATGGGTAATTTTCACAGTATGGAGTTATGGTTTACGCAGTGAGGGTGACCTTGTTACCATGACCCAGCTTTGATGCCTGACCATGTCATCATACGCAGTTAATGTTTACTACACAGCTTCCTGTCATTTTTTTTTTTTTTTTCTACTTTCATTTCTATTATTGATGGCTTAGAGGTGGTACATTCTCATTAGTTTGCATTGTGAACATGATCTGTCCTGTTCTTCCAGCAGGATCATGGCTTCAGTAATGGAGAAGCTGATCACTCCTTTGGCCAGCGGCCCTGCTGAGCCCCCCAGGAACAAAGTCACAATTGTTGGCGTGGGGCAGGTGGGCATGGCGTGTGCTGTCAGCATCCTGCTTAGGGTAAGAGACTTAATCTTAATCACTCTACATAAGTGTAATGAGCAAATGTTTTTACAATGGGCCTTTTTTGCCCACTAAATTTCGCTAATGTGACTGCAGCTTACTATGAAAATTGTCATGCATTTGAAGTAATAATGTTGTTTCCTGTCTTGTAGGAGCTTACAGATGAACTGGCTCTGGTGGATGTTGTGGAGGATAGACTGAGGGGAGAGATGTTGGATTTGCAACATGGAAGCCTTTTCCTCAAGACCCCTAAGATTGTGGCTGACAAGGGTGGGATGCACTTCCATGAGCCTGATTCCATTAAAATGATCAGATTATTTTAGCTTGTATATTAATATACATCAAATTCTCGTGATCTTATAAAAGCTAGAGGCTTCAATGCGCAATCAATGTTTTGCATGCAAAAAAAGGTACTTGACAATAGTGTTACTTTTAAACCAAACAGCTTTCTGTTGGTCAACACAGCAGATCCGTGTAACCAACCTGAACCCATAGCGAAATCTGCATGAGGGAAATTTTGGCCTTGACTCAAAATGCCTGGTTCTGTGAATTCGTATTGAAATTGATCGATTACGCCTGCAAAAATTTGCTGAACAATGCACCTTTATGCTGAAAGGCTTGAATTTTCAGTAGTACTACCTGAAGTTTTGAGTGGAAGTGTATTTATTTATTTTATTTTTATAGACTACTCTGTGACTGCTAACTCTCGTATCGTGGTGGTGACGGCCGGAGTGCGTCAACAGGAGGGTGAGAGCAGGTTGAACCTGGTGCAGAGGAACGTTAACATTTTCAAACACATCATCCCTCAGATTGTCAAATACAGTCCTGACTGCATCCTTGTTGTGGTGTCTAATCCAGGTGAGCAAACAAACTCACAACATGCTTAAGTTGAATGTTTTCTAGTGCATCTGTAGTAACTGCTTTTGTCCGTGTTCATGCAGTGGATGTTCTGACCTACGTGACCTGGAAGCTGAGCGGCCTGCCAAAGCACCGTGTCATTGGTAGCGGGACCAACCTGGACTCCGCCCGCTTCCGCTACATCATGGCGGAGAAACTGGGCATCCACTCCAGCAGCTTTAACGGCTACATCCTGGGAGAGCATGGAGACTCCAGCGGTGAGAGAGGAAGAGAAGTAACTAGAGGGAGAGGATGAAAGGGCTGGCAGAAAGAATTAGATTGATACACAATGTCAACGACTGCATGATGTGGCACGATTTCAGTCAATCACAGCATATTCTTTTGTTTAACAGTGCCTGTATGGAGTGGAACAAATGTGGCAGGAGTCAGCCTGCAGAAACTCAACCCCGACATCGGCACAGATAAAGACACTGAGAACTGGAAGGAAGCTCACAAGATGGTTGTGGACAGGTAGGGGACATCTTGTTTTGGGGGCTCTGCTGTTATATGACTGATGGGCAATTGGAAATCTAGATTATTAAATTTGAGTTAACCATAGTGCTGTTGAGAAGGTGAATTATAATTTTCAGTATTTCATAAATTATAATAAAATGGATTTCAGCCAAAATAATGCCAATAATTACACAATTTGACAAACACATATATTTTTTTTAACACAAAAGGAGAATTTGTAGTAATTTTCTTGTAGACAATTCAGATGGGAATTTAATGTTTGAAGCTCAAGCTTTCAAGTTCTTGGTTTCAAAATACTCAATACAAAATAAAGACAAAGTGGTGTTTGGAATGACATGACTACTTAATGATTAAGTAAATATCCACTGTTAATTAGTTGCTCCTATCTTCTCTTAGTGCCTACGAAGTGATCAAGCTGAAGGGATACACTAACTGGGCCATCGGCCTCAGTGTGGCAGACCTGACCGAGACCCTGGTGAAGAACCTGAACCGGGTCCACCCTGTCTCCACCATGGTGAAGGTGAGAGGAGTTTACACCGTTAATCATGTAGTCATACACTTTCATATCCCAGAACTGCACAGAATGAATCAAGGCGTTTTTGTTAAGTGATCACTTCACCTGTTGTTGCTTGTCTGCAGGGCATGTTTGGAATCAGCGAGGAGGTGTACCTGAGTCTGCCCTGTGTGCTTAACAGCAGCGGAGTGGGCAGCGTCATCAACATGACCCTGACCGACGGAGAAATCGCTCAGCTGAAGAAGAGCGGTGACACTCTGTGGGGCATCCAAAAAGACCTGAAGGACCTGTAGGTCAACTGCGGGATGCCACACACTCGTTCACTCTTCACACTCCCTTCGTATCTTTACACACTCTTTCTAACTATGTCGGTCCTTCTCACTTGCTTTTGGATATGGTTGCTTTGAAGTGTTTCTTTCCATGGTGGCTTAGGTAGGCATAATCTAAAATATGAAATCTTTCTTCTAAAGAGAATGATCAAAGGGGAACATCTTTGCACTTGTTAAGTCATTGTGTAGGCAATGAAGAAGGAACCAACACCCCTCTTGTCTGGACCTAATTTAGTGAGATCATTAGGGAACATTCTGTTGCTGTTTAAGTCAAGAGGAGAAGGGAATGAAGTGAGGTAGATACAAATGTATTCATTCTGAATTATTTTGTAAGTGTTGGTCATTGGTGTGTGTGTAAGATTAAGTTAATAAAATAATGAACTGTTAAAATCTGTCTTGGATGTTTTTTGAGATCTTATATTGATACAAGTAGCACTTTCTGGTGGTCAAAATGCTATGTTATAACATAGGCTGACTTTTTTTTTTTGCACCTAAACGTTTTAAAGATAACTGTTGTTCTGTTGTATTTGTGACACTTAAATAATACAAAAAATTACAGTTTGTCAATGTTCTATCTTTAAAGGAATAAACGGGTTGGAACTGCCTTTGCCTGCAGCGAACAATTATGTTTACAGCCAGACGAAAATACGCGAGAAGGTTAGGCTACTTGTAAAATAAACTTAAAACTCTTTCTGAAAATAATATTCAACATTTTATACGTCTGCTTCAAAACCTTAATTAGGGTGCTCAACCACCCATAATTCGCACTCTGTCCACAATTATAATTCAAAAGCCATCAAACAATATAAATCGTTTATTGCACAAATACAATAACTCAATGAAACAAGTGTGCCATAAAATCCCATGATTAAGAAATAAAAGCATATAACAGGCAAAGCGTGCCTGAAATAATTACCCACAGTTTTCAACCAAGCAAACCACATCCTTTCATCTGATGAAGATGACGAGTGATTTTCACGAAGTTTCTAATTGTTTTCTCAGGTAAAACATCATTGGCAGCAGGTGCTCGTGTTTGGGTCTGTCAGAGTCAGTTGTCGCTTCATTTCGCTTCCCAAAACGCAGCCCGAACGGATTGTAGTTGAATTTACTGCGTGTTAATCGATGTTTGCAGGAAATTTTACTCAATTCATCTTTTTCTTGGATGAAAACGCAAAGGCTTCCGTCGTCCGAAGCGTTGGGCTCGTCAAATTGCCTCCGCTCCATTGAGAGATAGCGCTGCTTGGAGTCTGTAAAGTAAGATATCCTTTTCAGTACACTTTTTAACAAGCATTATTAATCATGTATTTGGATTGAAATGCATCACCTTACCTGGACTGGCTTCAGGTGTATCCATGTCAGTGAATAGTGCTCTCATAGCTGTGGACTGACAGATCATTGCTGACAGGAAGAGAATCAGTGCCTTGATTTTCATACTGCAGAATTGTAAAGCTTATGCAGCACAGCTGAGCCTTTCTCTCTTCAGTGAACAAACCCATGCTCTGCTGTCCTCCTTCAATATAAAGCTTGGCTGGTGACATCATCTGACCTTATTTTACATATATTACTGTCTTTGAAAAAATAGGACCTCCCTGTTGCCTCCCTCATCCAGAGCATTTCAACTGTAAAAATGTTAGTTTGTTTTCTTCTTCTTGGAAATCCTGTGGTAAACTGTACACTGAAGTCGATTATTCAAATAGCTGCTGAAATTTTGCTGCGAAACCCACCAAAAGCACATTATGTGTGTTTGTAGACACATCACACATTTTAATTTGTTTTCTCTCATTCTGTGCCAGAGAACAACATGATATGAAAGTAAAATAAGGGTCTTGCGGGAAAACATGAACGGAGCCACTATAATGGTGTAGCCTACAATCATGGTCAATTACTGTTTGTGGGGAAAATAATGGTAAACTTTCATTGTTATCTTGCCTTAGCATGGTAATAAGATGATATCATAACTACAAGAAAATGTTCCTGCCATAAAGAGTCAGCACTGACAACATTATCTGGCATGATGTGAGTATGAATTATGCAAGGATGTTTTTTTTATTTGTGATGGAGAACTGATAAAAGCTTTTTACTCTAAGCCTTGTTGTTCTTGTTTTGTGATGCTACAAACATCCTAAATGTATAAAAATTATTGAAATTGAAAATGCAGTTTTTAAATGGTAGCCTAACGATAGACTTTTGAACACTCTTAGGGACTGTTTCTCAGGTAAAGTAATACAGATCATCGGTGAAAGCTAGCCTACAGTGGTTTAAGTTTATTTAAGATTTAGGCCTAGTTGAAAAAAAAAAAAAATGGCTTCAGAACAATTTTCTTTCTTGAAAGGTGATCTATCTATCTATCTATCTATCTGGTATTTTAATTTGTCACGAATGTCCAGAGGCAAATACTTTTATTTTATTTTTATTTTAAAAAACTAAATAGCAAATGTTGTTCAGCAGTTAAACGTCAAAAACGCGTAGACGTGCGTCATAACTTTTGTAGGCCTATTTACTTCCCCCCCTTTTTCTCTGATATTTATATATATATATATATATATATATATATAAAATATTTAGGCTAGGCTACTGACTGATGTGGAAAGAAATCATGCATTGGAATATGCTATTTGTTTTACAGTAGTAGGCTATTAGATGTACCAAAAGATGAACATAGCAGTAGAATATGGGTGCGCGTGCACGTATCGTCTAGGGTCAGAGGGGTCCGCGCGCAGCGGCCAAATAGTTCGCCTTGATGTCTGTGGACTTTAGACACGCGATCACAGTGTACACATGCAGATTTTTTTTTAGACTTCACTAAAGGTTAGAGAAATAGATCGAGCAACAGTTCACATTGAGAGGAAGTGTCTCCAGGACCCCCAGGCGCTCCATTAACTAAAAGAGAACCAGTATTTGGCGTCTCAGTGGCTGCATGTTTTAGATGGTTTTAGGTTCTTTTTTTACCACAATTGTAATTCGGTCCATTTGCATTTGCAGCTCCAGTTGACGGATAAAAACGATTTATAAGAGTTTGTGAGATGCGACTGTCCAGATCTTTGTCAATAACATCATTAAGTGGACTTCCACAATGGGAAGAGGAAAGTCTACCTGTGGAAGATCTCCTGCTCTTTGAGGTCGCCTGGGAAGTAACTAATAAGGGTAAGAACTTACAATAGGCTACTGTTTGTATATTTTCACTGTGCACTTTTTAATTTTTTATAATTTCGTTTAATTTTTGAGTGCATTTCCAATTAGGCAATTTTGTCAAATTATGCAAAAGGTATAGGCTACCCTGTAAAAAAGTATATTTTATGGTAGGCCTATTTATTTTGATACATAAAATGCTAGGTATGAGCTAAGCCTTTTCCAGGCAAATATGTAGGCCATTTTATTCCATAAATGCTTACGCTTTATTTTACGATGGTCCCCTTGATTTCAACTCACTTTCATTAGAGTATATTAGTAGATTGGTTGGGTATAGGTGTTAGTAGAATAAGTTGATGTAATTGCAAAGTTACTTATAGTTAGTAGAATTTCTGTTGGGGACCATCAAAGTAAAGTGTTAGGAGATATTAAGCAGACAGTCAACTAATACACTAGTTGACATGTAGGTGTAATGTTACTTAGTTAACAGAATGTTCAAAAGGGACCATAAAAATTGCCTCACAAATATTAAAATTACGTTTCATCCCCTTAATTACCACCACATAATCATATTTTTGCTGTAAATGACATAGGTCTATAATGTAATTGGTTAGTGATAATAAAACAAAACAAACTTACAATTTACCCGAGACGCATGTCTATTGTCCACAAATTAAAAAAGATTCTAAAATTCAATTAGGCAAAAAAGTACTCAAAGCTGAAGAATGACTTCACAATTGTCAAAATCTTATTCAAAATCTTAAAATGTATTGCTAACCTCAGCAAGGTATTGTGTGTTTGGCCCTTGAAATTGCGCACATTTGACCTCAAGATTGTTCACCTCTTTATCAGAAGACTTGAAATAGTTAAACAAGACAGAGCTGTCATTTATAAATGCATGTGTGTAGCATTCATACACTCTTGTGGGGCCGTGTAGCTGGTTAATTATTAAGCTCCAGATCAATTACCAGATTTTGAGACCTAATTCTGTTTTGTATGGATCGTTTTAGAACAGGGGGTTTCAATCTTTTAAATCCAAATATGATCATCCTCATGCGAGGGACTCCATCCTAAAATTTTAAAGGAAGTTATATATTTTCAAGTATAAAATCCCAATTAATACTGTGGAAAAATTAATATATAAATGTCAATTAAGTTACATTCCTTTTTTTTTTTTTTTTTTTTTAGTACTGTATACTCTATGTATTGTTTAAATAAAAATGTATTTATTTGTATATTTATATTTTACAAATGTCAATCATTTTAATCAAATGTGTTTATTTAAATTAACTTATTTTAATAAATGTATTAATCAAATTTATTTTAATTAGTTTAACCTTTTTATTTTATTTTTTTTTTTTTATATTTTTTACACTGCTTTTCTCTAAAGTTTTCCACAACCCCCTAACACTCATTTGTGGCCCCCTGGGGGTCTCCATCTTCTTGTTACAAAATGGCTTTTGAAAATTTTATTATGTCCAGATTTATCCCTATAAATGTGGGTGATAGTTCATTGGGTGGGTGATAATTCTGTCATCATTTACTCACCCTTAAGTTGTTCCAAACCTGTATGAGTTTCTTAGTTCTGTTCAACACAAAAGAAGATATTTAGAAGAATATCGGTAACCTAACAGTTGATGGACCCCATTGACTTGCATAGTTTATTTTTTATTTTTTGACTATGGAAGTCAATGGGGACAGTCAACTGTTATAAAGGGGATAGTATCTTCTTTTGTTTTCAAGAGAACTAAGAAACTCATACAGGTTTATAACAACCTGAGGGTGAGTAAATTAATTTCCATTTTTGGGTGAACTATCCCTTTAAGTTTTAATTTTAACAATGGTCTCATTTTGTTCCTTTTCTCATTCATAAATGTTTTATTTCCATATATCTCCAGTGGGGGGTATATATACTGTTATTCAGACTAAAGCAAAGATCACAGTGGACGAATGGGGTGAGAACTACTTTATGATGGGACCCTACTACGAACACAACTTCAAGACCCAGGTGGAGAAATGTGAACCTCCAAGCCAAGCCATCAAAGCCGCCATGGACTCCTTGAGTAACAACGGTTGCAAGGTATTGCGTATACAGTTATTGGTGTCCTATCAGGATGTCCGCATCGCACACACATAGGCCCTGGACAGGTTTATTGTGGGTCTAGTCATTTTTCCAATTAACAAAAATGTTTAAAAGCTGATCTAGCGTCAGTACACCTGCTGTATTAGTATCAGATAATTAGACAGAAAATAAAGCGGCTTTTAAATTGTATTCACCAGCGTATCTTGGGTATAAAAAAGATTTGTTGCTGTTCATTTTTCTTAGTAATTTTTTCTTAGTCTCATTCTGACCAGAAGATGACGCTAGAGGATCCCTGTAAGGGGAAGCAAATCAAATATCCATTTTGAGTTAAACAGCACCAGCAGAGGCACTATGAATTTTATTTTATCAGAAAACGTTTATGTTTATGACATAAAACAATTACTTGTTTCTTGGATAGCAAAGTCTTTAATTTTATAGATTCCAACAAGAATAGAAATAAGTGGGGTCTTCCTACTGCCTATATATGTTGGTATATTTGCCTATTTTGATGATATTGCCTTCAATTTCTCTCTACATGCAGGTTCACTTTGGCCGCTGGTTGATTGAGGGCAGTCCGTACGTCATCCTCTTTGATATTGGGGCAGCTGCCTGGAACCTGGACCGCTGGAAGGGGGATCTGTGGGACACATGCAACATCGGGCTGCCCTATCACGACAGGGAGGCCAACGACTCGCTCATCTTTGGTTCTCTTGTGGCCTGGTTCTTCAAGGAGGTAAACTTTACACTAAAAGCCATCTGAGTGTACATAGCTGTAGTCTTCCAGTCTGTCTGAGCTGAAATATGAATTGATTCAGTGTGTTAACTTGTAGACATTGGGATTAATCTGCTGATGATATTAAACCTGTCTGTCTCCTTCTGCAGTTAACAGACCAACTTCAGGACAATCCCAACGTAATTGCTCATTTCCACGAATGGCAGGCTGGGACAGGACTTGTACTGAGCCGCTCCCGCAAGATTCCCATGGCAACCGTTTTTACCACACACGCCACCCTACTGGGGCGGTACTTGTGCGCTGGTAATGCAGACTTCTACAACAACCTGGACAAGGTGAGGATATTTTTCACACTGTACATCAGAGGTTCTCAACCTTTTTGACTTGAAGGCCCTTCACTGTCCAACACAATATTCTAAGGCCCCCTACATAATATAATATTGCATTATAATATATATATGCCGAATTTTGACCCCAGCCCTTGAGTCCCCAGTATAGATAGGTTTAGGAATAGGTGTGGGGTTGGGGTTAGGATTAGGCAACCAGGTTGCGGCCTCAATGAGGGGGTTAATAGTTTTTAGAGGGGGTTAGAGTCCAAATTGTATTCAAATGTAACATTAACCCATCATGCATTCTGTGTGCTCGTCCATTGCCTGTTATTTTAGTAAGTAATTACTAGTACTGCAGAAATAGATCGATTAGAAAATATTTGCAAAAACTGCTGAACAGTGGGCCCCTAGGCTAATATCTTAGGTAAGCCTATGCGTTAATCCGCCCCGATACACACACACACACACACACACACACACACACACAGCTGTGCAAAAGTTTGTGTTCGGTACGATATATATATATATATATTTTTTTTATGTTTTTGAAAAAAGTATTTTCTGCTCACCAAGGCTGCATTTATTTAATCATAAATACAGTAAAAACAGGAATATTTTGAAATATTATTACAATTTAAAATAAATGTTTTCTATTGTAATATATTTTAAAATGTCATTTATTCCTGTGATGGTGAAGCTGAATTTTCAGCACCATTACTGCAGTGTCACATGATCCTTCAGAAATCATTCTAATATGCTGATTTACTGCTCAAGAAACATTTCTTATTATCAGTGTTGAAAACAATTGTCCTTTTTTGTGTGAAAACTAGTGATGGGGACGAGAGCGCCTATGCCGAGTCCGAGTCAAGACCGAGTCTTTGAAGGGTCGAGTCCGAGTCGAGACCGAGTCCGTTGGTTTTCAAATTCAGTCGAGTCCGAGTCAAGACCGAGTCTTTGAAGGGTCGAGTCCGAGTCGAGACCGAGTCCGTTGGTTAACATGGGAGGATTTGAACTTGAAACACGGGAGTGTACTGACGCCGTGGTTAAAACAACATTGCTTATGTTTGTTCATGTTTATTTGAGGCTATAAATTAATTAGAAGATCGGTTCACGAGCAGCTTTAACTGATGCTCTACAGCGATCTGTCACGGCACATTTAAGAGCCACAAAACGGTATTTATTGTTTAAATTTCTTTTAAAAAATGACCAAATTTGAAAGGCGAGACTTTGTTTAATATGTTTAATATCAAAAGTAACCGAAAAATAACCTGTTCTGTCCTGTCTGTCAGCGTGTTGTCAGTCTCCTCTCTGCTCCGCGATGTATTTTTCACTGCGTGAGAACATGGTGTGGCGTGAGAACGGCTTGTCGGACATAGCGACAGTAACTAAGGGGGCGGGTCTTTGCGAACAGTCAATAAAAATTTTCTAGTGGTATGTATTCTAGTGGACTAGTGATGGGACGAGACCGCCTATGCCGAGTCCGAGTCAAGACCGAGTCTTTGAAGGGTCGAGTCCGAGTCAAGACCGAGTCTTTGTAAGAACAAGTCCGAGTCGAGTCCGAGAAAGCAGAAATCGGTCTCGAGACCGGACTCGAGTCCGAGACCGGACTCGAGTACTACATCACTAGTGAAAACTGTGACACATTTTCTTCAGGATACTTTTTGTAAATGTCAAAAGAACAGCATTTATTTGAAATATAATTATTTTGTAACATTATAAAAGTCTTTACTCTCACTTTTGATAAACTGAATGCATCCTTGCTGAAAAAAAGTATTAATTTCTGAAAAATAGTAATTCATTACGGACCCCAAACTTTGGAATGGTAGTGTATATATTTTGTAAACCTTATTCTCGTAACACAGTGTCTGTATTGTATACATAAACATTTTGAGTGAACCACATTAAATACTTCTGCTTACATAGTAAAACGTTTAATTTTCACATATTGCACAATACATTACAATAAATAAAGAAAACTACAAAAAAAAGTGTGCTCCACAGAAATCAATCAAGTTAGTTGGTGTAGTGAACACTTATTAGAGGTGAAACTGAGCAAGTGAGAGTGCATGCAGACTGCAGTGATAATTGGGGCTGGTGTAGTGAGCATAAAGGTCATCATGCCTGAAGGTTGACTGAAGAATAATTGACAGCATCTTATGATTTACCGACTGACGCTATCGCCTATTGGCCCCAGAGAGACTTCCTTCACCTGCTGATGGGGGGAAGCTCTGAGACTTTTTAAAATTAATATTGCATTGTTTTCAATGAAAAATGGTAGAATCAGACTCATTATTCTAACTACATCAGGATTGTGACTAAAAGTTTATTATTATGAAAATAAAATAATATTTTTGATCTGTAAATTCTGTATAAGTTTGCAAAAACAATCTACTTTGCATCCAAGGGACTATAGTCTCCCCATTTAATCTAATTTTATTTCTTATTTCATGCAGTTTAACGTAGACCAAGAGGCAGGAGAGAGGCAGATCTACCATCGCTACTGTTTGGAGAGGGCTGCTGTACACTGCGCGCATGTCTTCACCACCGTGTCCCAGATTACAGCTGTGGAGGCCAATCACATGCTCCATAGACAGCCAGGTATTACAGAGCCCCTCATCTGCCTCATAATTAACTTCTGAATACATGATGTTGAAAATATCATGTTTGTATGCACTGCCCTTGCAGATGTGGTCACCCCAAACGGCCTGAATGTTAAGAAGTTCTCAGCCATGCATGAGTTCCAGAACCTGCACTCCATGAACAAATCCAAGATCCAGGAGTTTGTAAGAGGTCACTTCTATGGGTTAGATCTCTTTTCTGTCTGCACAATAACACACACACTCGTAAAAAAAAGATATATATATTGGTGCTTGTTATCATTTCTTTAAAAAAAATCTCTTCTCACTGGCAGCTATCTGGACTTCAATCTGGAAAAGACCCTGTTCTTTTTCATCGCCGGACGATATGAGTTTTCAAATAAAGGAGCAGACCTGTTCCTCGAATCTCTGTCCAGATTAAACTACTTGCTAAGGGTATGAACAGTCACTGCTGTACTTATACAACTTAGTTTCTTCATAAAATATAATTATCTAGTTTAAGCATACCAGTCAAAGCAAAAGATGTTCATAATTGATTGTATGTTTGTGTAATGGCTAACAGGTTCATAAGAGTGATGTTACAGTGGTTGTGTTCTTTATCATGCCTGCCAAAACCAACAACTTCAATGTGGAGTCTCTTAAAGGACAGGCTGTACGCAAGCAAATGTGGTGCGTAACTGCTTGAGTATATAACCTTCATTACTAGTCTTAATCAATTAAACAGGCAAAGGGACAAAACCATCGAACAGGAAACCAGCGAGCGCCCAGAAATGCAGTGTAACATACAAGACTTTGCAATAAGTGACTGAGTTAACCAGGTTTATATATATATATATATATATATATATATACAGGGGCTGAATCCGAAATCGCCCCTAAACCCTCAACCACTATTCCCTATGTTAGTCCACTAATACAGTTCATTTCAAGGAGTGGATGAAAACGAGTGATCGAATTCGGACAGCCATTGAGCATACATTGGTTGCATGCTCGTTATGCAATGTGGGATTGAATAAGTGCACTCAGTAACGTCCACTATGGTTTCGGACACCATTACAAATGGCTGTCCTCTCAAATAACACACTATTTGAGGGTATAGGGGGCGATTTCGGATTCAGCCAGAGTTAACAGGGTAAATGAGAAACAGCTGAAACTAATCAGGGATAATGAGTCTGGACAAAGGATTCTGGGAAATGCAGTTCATGGTGGAATGACAATGGTCTGGGGGGGAGTGCTCTCTGGTGGCTATCCTGGTTTTTATTTATTTTAGGCTACTCATGGGCCGAGAGTTAATTTTGGATCTTGGGTTTTGGATCTCTATTTCTAGTAGCTCACAACAATTAGAGTAGAGCCCTGATGCTGGATCAGATTTCCCACTAGTTTTACTTATATTTATTGCAAAAAAAGGTAATGGCTCTTCTATTCAGATGGCTTTAGTGTGCAAGACTTCTCCAATATATTTTTCGTCTGTCTCTCAGGGACACAGCTCAGTCGGTGAAGGAGAAGTTCGGCAAAAAGCTTTACGAGGGCTTGTTAAGGTTGGTGGTTTCCACTCTCTATAAACCCTCCCTCGTACAGACCCGACAAAACAGGGCTCAAAATTGATGTGACCGTAAATGTTGTCAGTATGTGATGATGAAGAGTGATGAACATTTGATGTCATAAACTGGAGTGGCTGAGTAACCTTCAAGTGTTGATATTTCACAGTGTCTACCAAGTGTTGATGAGAATACACTACACTTCCCCTGGGAGTTGTCAGATTATAGGATATTTATAATGGCATTGTGTGATGTCAATAGTTCATTTCCCATGTGTGATCATGGAGCAAGACAGTGTGTGTGTGTGTTTGTAGGATCTCATCTAATGAAGTTCTCCTGCGTTCACAGGGGTGAGATCCCAGACATGAGCAAAATCCTGGACCGAGATGATTTCACAATCATGAAGAGGGCCATTTATGCAACACAGGTCAGACAAAATGTTGCACAACTCTTAAATCACAAGAGGCCACATTGAAAAATAACCAAATGAATAATTTAACCATATTACTGTGCTTTCAAGGTATCAGTTTGTGATATCCCTAAAACATTCTAGTTAGTGGGTTTGAGAGAGAGAGAGAGAGAGAGAGAGAGAGAGAGAGAGAGAGAGAGAGATGTTTAAAACTGGTTATTTAGTTCATGTTCAAGTTCATTGGCTACTCCTATGTACTCAAACTATTTAGACACTTTTTTTAAGAGAAGCAATTTATTAAAAATAAAGCCAATTTAAATGTTGCATTTTGAATTGATTTAATTGATTTAAATTGTTTACATTTGACTACATTTTTAAAGCTGAATTAAATCAGCAGTTTCAAAAGTCTTTATTTGTCCTCTTTTTATTTTTGAAATAATACTTTGATACATACATGTCAGCCAGTCTCTTACCTTGTGCTATTTTCATGTCTCTTGCATTATGCTCTCTTCTCACATGCTAAAATAATTTCAACTCTAATCACATTTATTTATTTGATAAGTAGCCATGAAAAAAGGATAATATCAGCTGGTCATTATCACAAAAGAAACCCTTTCAGGATGATACTACAAATTATCTTTATGTATTAAACTTAACCCATATGTAGTTTTGATTTAATTAATTCTGTAAAATCTAATCTAATTCATATTTCCTTCTCTTTTTGAGAACATCACTTAATCATGTTTTAGGACAAACTATGGGTCTAAAGATGGACGTCTTTGAATTAATGAGTAAATGATTTCAGGGGGGGGTTTCATTCATTCTCTCCTGCCCTGCATCTGTTTTGTATGAATGGACTCTAATCAAAGGTCAGGCTGAGGTTATAGCGAATATCGACATACTAAGCCTCTGTAAATCTGTGGAGGAATCCCCTGCATCATTCTACTGGATTACTGGCGGAGCGGTTTGTGTTACAGATCTCAGTGACGTATTTAACCTGACTGTCTGCGGTCGATAGATTGAATGTGTTACTGAGATTTATTCTACAGCTTCTTAATGGCAGTGTTATGAGCAGAACGTCAATATACAGCCACTCCGGTTAGATTTATTTGGGTATCAATATTTCGGGGAGCTAGCGAAGGAGAGATATCGATCTGTTAGTGTTGGTGTTTGTTTATAAAGAAGGAATGAGAGTAAAAAATGAGGCTAATTTTTCTGGAGAGTTAAAGTCCACTCACTCTTTTCCTGTGACTCAGTCTCTGGAATTTAATAGCAAGAATAATGGATATTAGAAACCATTGAAATGGTGCAAGTAAGTGCAGAGCAGGCAGCCAAGTTTTTTTTATAACTTAAATGGAGTTTCTAAACTTTGAACCTCATGATTTTTATTCAACGACTGCTTATGGATTGCTGATTTCTTTATTTGTTAACCTTTCATACACTTCAGGACTTATGTTCATGTCTTTGTCCTTCGTAGAGACACTCTCTCCCTCCAGTAACAACTCACAACATGCTGGATGACTCCACAGACCCCATCCTGAGCAACATCCGCCGAATCGGCCTCTTCAATGGACGCAATGACAGAGTGAAGGTGTGCAGTTCACGATGTCTGACCCCAGTAGATTTAGACGAGCATAAAAACACGTTTATCACCGCACGTTTCAGTTTTATCTACTGACCCCAGGTCATACTTATAGTTAAGCCCTGAATGTCCATGTAGGAGCCCTGGTTGTCTTGAGTTCATGTTAAGTGCATCACATGATGCATTAAAGATGTGTTGTATTGATTGACTGTGGTAAATCTTTATAAAAATGTGTGTATGAATGGCCTTGAAGTATTAATTGTCAGTATTTGTCAGATTGTGTTCCATCCGGAGTTCCTGTCCTCCACCAGTCCCCTGCTGCCCATGGACTATGAGGAGTTTGTGCGCGGCTGCCATCTGGGAGTGTTTCCATCCTACTATGAACCATGGGGCTACACGCCAGGTTTCACACACAACGCTTTTTAGTACCTTTCACATCTTTGATTCGGTCACAATCTTGCATTCAGCTTTGTGACTCGACTGTGACATCAGAATTTAAGCTCGATTTTATACAATAGCATTTTTATATTCACCTTTTTTCCTGAACGTGGACGTTTTGCCTGACTTGTACCAGAATTAGGCTTTATATTTCTGATCTCCTGTGTTTCTAGTCAAATTAGCATATTTTCCAAACTGAAAATGTAACGTTAAACCTGTGAAAGGGGTTTACAGTCACTTTACAGTTTCGGAATGACCGTCTTTTCTCAGTGCCTCACACGTCAAAGTGTAATGAGTGCGTAGATGATGAAGCATCATGCAAGGTTAGCTACACTGAAAACAGATAGTTTTATATTCGGGCGGGGGCGGGGGGGGGGGGGGGGGGTATATATGGGGGGGTCGAGGTCATGGTACAAAGGAAGTTGAAATTAGTCCAAACCATCCCTTTAATATTTAATGTTATTGTTATCGGCCCGTTGAGAAAATTTGGCCGATATATTAAAGCCGATAAATAATGGATTATTATTTACTTCAGCTGAGACACTTAAGATGTGCACTGTTCACCATGATGGTAATCATGGAAATAACTTCAAAAAAGGAAAATACAGTTAAGTACAACATGTGCTGTCATATAGGCTACAAAAAATTATTGAGAACATTATAATTGTGTGCTTGGGACATGGATTTTAATGGTGAGACTTTTGTTTTGTAGTCAGGCTCTCAGAAATTAAATAAAACCTTGGATTTTGATTTATCGGCCAATATATCTGTTATCGGTTCTCAAATGTAAAGAATTATCAGTTATCGGTTCGGTTCATCCCTACTTTTCAGGAATTCCTTCATTTTATTGATGTTGTTGAGGCAGACAGAAACAGCACAGCTTAAGCCTGCCGTCACGGTTAGATAGGAAGATGAAGATGAACAGATTAAGATCAATATACATCTATTTTAATGAAAGTTCTCCAAGCGGGCAGACAGGCAGAATAAATACAACCATACATAACGGAAATCGAACTAAGACAGAGTGAACGGGAGGAACTAAATAGCAAACACAGATGATGGTAATTAATAGGACACAGGTGATACAGATGAACTAATGATGGTAACCAGGGAGACAGACTAGTGGCGGAAAACTGAACAAAGGAACATGGCAACTAACTGAAAAGTCCATTAACACAGGGGCGACACCTGCGCTCATTTTTATTTTTAGTAATTTTCAAAAAGATTCTGTATAATTAATTCAGTCGCTCTTTTTATCCTGTACAACAATGGGTTCCACATGGAGACGGCATTCAAACGGAAGTTAGAATCTATCATGGCGGCTCTCATAGGTTACTCAGGAAAAAGGTGGATATACACAGCTTAATTGTTTATTTGTTTATAAATGTATACAGTATATTTAAAAAGCAGATTTTTTGTAACCTTCTTTGTCATTTTAGGATAAACATGTATTGCGTATGACTCTTGTTGATCATCATCTGTAATCTGATGTGTTCAGGTGAGTGTACTGTAATGGGAATTCCCAGCGTAACCACCAATCTATCTGGGTTTGGCTGTTTCATGGAGGAACATGTCTCCGACCCGTCTGAATATGGTGAGTGAATCTTGAAACGAGTCACTGCTCTCCAAAACTATTTGCACAGCTTTATTGTTTTTGTATTATCAATATGTTTTAATTGCATTACATTGTGTATTTTGACTAAATCAATGTTGTAGGAATCTACATTGTGGACCGGCGGTTCCGTTCTGCAGACGAGTCGTGTAACCAGCTGACTCAGTTCATGTTTTCATTCTGCCAAAAGTCGCGCAGACAGCGAATAATCCAACGCAACCGAACAGAGAGACTCTCTGACCTGCTGGACTGGCGATACCTCGGACGGGTGAGTATCTTCTCAGCTCACGCTCTGCCTCTGAGTACTCGGGTGTGATTCACCTTTATTTCATTGGTTAACATTGTGTAAAAAGACATTGGTAAATTTGCATGTTTTCTTTATCAAATGACTTGGTTGTCTGTGTTTCTCTCTGCTCAGTTCTACATGCAAGCCAGGCATCTGGCCCTCAGCAGATCCTTCCCTGCTAAATTCAAAATGGACCATCTCAACCTCACATCGGTGAGCCCTGCTAACACTCACACTCGCTCAGATGCACATTAATGCTCTCGCACTGACAATGACAACACAATTCTGCACTACTTGTAAGCTGTGTGCTTAGTTTCATCATATTATATGAACCTAAAGGTCAAGGACATTATATACACCATTATTCAAAAGTTCGGGGTGAGTAAGATAAAAAATTTATACTTTTATCAAGCAGGGATGCATTAAATTGATCAAAATTGACAGTCAGGACTTTTACATTGTTACAGAAAAATTCTACTTTGAGTAAATAGGCTATAAGCAGCCCTGAAGGGCAAAGTAAAAAAAAAAAAATCTTATGTAAGAAATAAACTCCCTTCCAAAAATCACTCAAATACACCTTTCGTTCAAAGATACGCATATATGACATCATCCATAGACATCATTAAATCATTATCAGCACAGCAGGTTAATGCTGATTAGGAGCAAAAACTTTATATTGAGTTTCGCCTCATCTCTCTGCTCTCAAAAATGCTAATCCGGGTGTTATTGAATGTACTGTATGACATCTAACACTCCTGAGTGATGAGGATGCACCGCAGTTGAGCTTCGTTCTTGAGTTTAATTGACAGGATAACATTTACCTGCTCAGGAAGACGACTTTATTCGTATTTGAGCTCACTCACAGTTGTTCTACACATATGCTTTAAAAAGACTACACACATACATACACACAGAAAATTAAAGTGAGACAGATGTGTGAAATCAATGAATCAACAAGTCTCTTGTTTATCATTATATCAGAATCAGTATGAGTGACTGAATCTTTTCGTTTGCACAGACACAAGGTTTCCGTTACCCGCGACCCTTATCCGTCCCTCCATCCCCATCAGCTTCTCTCCACTCCACCCCTCACCACAGCGATGAGGAAGATGACGACACCTATGACGAAGACGAGGAGGCCGAGAGGGACAGGCAGAACATCAAGGCTCCTTTCACTCTGGGTGCGGAGCCTGAGGGTAAGCAACCGCTGGAAAATGGGAGTTAAGATCCGCACCCTCCTGCTCCTGTAGCTCAGGCATATTTACACCTGCTACCCTTTAAGAATGTGCTACAGCCTTTACATGGATTATTGATATCACCAAAGTATGAACAAGAAGATATCTTGAACATACAGTGGCGTCCAAAAGTCTGAGATCATGTCAAAAAATGTGGGTTACACTTTATTTTAGGGTGTCCTTGTTACTGTGTAAATATGCAGGATGTACTGAGTAATATTAATTAACATGTATTAGGGTTTGGTTTAAGGTTAGTTGCATGTTATTATGCATTGTTTACTGTTATTACTATAGCAAGTACATGTAAAATGTGTAACAGACTAAAATAAAGTGTTATCAACATTTGCCGTTAAAAATTCCGGTAACACTTTATTTTACAGGTACTGTAGTAATAACTATAAATTATGCATAATTACATGCAAATAACCCTAAACAAAACCCTAACCCCTATTATATAGTAAGTACATGTAGTTAATTATTATTACTTAGTACGTAAATGTATAATTACACTGTAACATGGACACTTTAAAACTATTTTTAACCAAAATTCTATTTAAAATTGAAAATGCTGATAAGTACTCATTTGTCATTGTGGATGCTTTACTGATAATAGAGTATGTAATAAAAATATAGAAAAAAACGAAAACATTTTCACTATTAAGTCTCAGACAGTCCACTATATGAAATATCATGTGTGTTCCACTGGTGAGATATTAGTGGGCTATTTTTATTTTTGGTATATTGGTGCCATGAGGCTGTAATAGAGAACATGTAAAAGAAATCTGATGTATTTTTTCCCTTTAACATACTTTTATATATTTCCAAGATTTGCAAAGTTTTAATAACAACATTAATGTGCAGAAATGTAAAACATCCCACCCATGTTTGGAAATGTTAGTGTCCTTGTTATGCGTTACATGTACTGACTATATGTAAATTATGCATAATTACAAGCAACTAAACCAAACCGTAATCCTATGTTGTTAATTAATATTGCTTTGAGTTTGTACACAATGGTATAATTACACTGTAACAAGGACATCTTCAAATAAACTGCGACCAAAAAAAGTCTCACTCATGGTAGCAGTTATCAGTGCAAATTTAGTTTAATTAATTGAGAAAAAGTTCAGACATTCTCAAATATGTATTTTACAGACCATTCAATTCACATGTTGATTTAACATGAGAAAATGAAAAGGAAACAAAGTCTGTACAGAATTTCAATCATCATAAATAGTCTCTTTTCCAAGATGATATGTCTTGAAAAAACAATCCAATATTTCACCTGAAATAAAACAAAAAGAAATTAAAATGCCTTAAAATCAGTCCTTGCTCTATTCATTGTGTTACTTAAATTATCAGTCCAACTCCACGTGGAATGATGCAAACAATCTGGAAACATACATAACTCAACTCCACATTAATCGAGTCTAACTGTAATAGCGTTGAACAGTAAATGATGAACCTTCAGAGAAGTTAAACACAGGCATCATCGTAGCTGAGGGTGAACTTGAAAACATTAAATTCCACATGATTCAGATGTAAGAGTGAGTTGTTCGAGCTCTCTTAGCGGGTTTCAGTAAAGCTCACCCTGGTCTCTGGCTTGCTGGAGAACATTTAAGAGAAACGCAGCCGCTTTAGACATGCTCAGGTTTTCTGTGTTTTGGCTGCGTGACTCTGTAGAGAGAGTTTACAATTTACATTAGCGTTCATGCTGCAATGTAATTGCATTAGAAGTACACTGTAAAAAAAATGATTGTTGGTTTAACTTACATTTTTAATTTCAATGAACTCAAAACTTTAAGTTAATACAATGGAGATTGGTTTAATAAATAGAAACGCAAAATATGTTATCTGAAGGTGATTTAGTGAAAAAGTTTAGAGAAAATATTTTTTACAGTGTAGAAACTTGTATTTACTAGCTTACAATTAGTATTTTACACTTGTTGCGTGCAACATGAACACTGCAGTTTCACCATGCATGCATAGATAACGGTTAAGCTTACAAATTATGAGAAATATAATAAATAATTCATACCCAAGCGTATTGTGTCATACAAGTCGCCTTCATTTCTGTCTTCTGACACAAAGCGCCGCCCCTCTATAATAAACATGAAAAGTTAATTTGGAAAAAAATGGATCATATATGGAGTTTTAGACACAAATATGGTTGAAAAACAGCAGTAACTTACGTGTTCCTTTCAGATATAACATGGCTTGGGGTGTCCAATTCCGACGCTGAAAACTGGCCTTTAATAAAAAATGTATATATACAATAAATTATATATATATATTTGCACCGTTTCATATAAAACAGAATTAAGTATTATTTTAAAATCTAAAATATTTATACAAAATATATATTTTGAACATTTTTAAATTCAAATAATAAATGTTTAGTTAAAATATTAAACAAAGTATAATATGATGGATCTCATTACCTTGGGCGCACTCCAAGAATGGGACACGAATGTTGCCAGAAGTAACAGCGCAAGTGCGTACGCCGCAAGAGTCCTTAAATCCTGGAAATGGGAAGTCATGTTAAAATTGATCATTTACCATGTACACTGCATTGCAATTAGCCTTTTATAACACTGCATAAAGCCTCTTTTCTCTTCAATGTAAATTATATTGTGAACAAAAGTATCAAAATTCCTAATAAAATGACTAAATTCCTCCCGTCTAGTTGTAAGTTAATTGTTGAAAGTGTTCGAGGCGAACGCAAGCGTGAATGTGGACTTACTTTCATAGTGTCAGACGTCCTCTTCAGCTGTTGAGTCTCAGAGGAAAGATCAAGAGTGAAGACTGTGAAGTCTGTGCTTGATATTTATAATCATCAGGGTGGGGGAATGCTGAATGAATTAGTCTTCAGCTATAGGTCAAGTCCCATTGATTCACGACGGGGCCGGACCACGAACCTTTCAGAACCATTAGTTAACCCTTCCTTTAAAAATAATAAACCTACATTATTGCTATGCCGTTTGAAGACACGCATCTGTAAGTTAGGATGCTTTGCAGCTTTGCCGAAGGGAAATTTCCATTCATGTGCACTTTTAATAGTAACTAATGAAAAGAAGAGGGCGGAAAGTATTGATATGTTTACACCTTCAGCAATGAAGCGTCTCAAATACACCAGCTAATCGTTTTTTATGAATGAACAGTGAGCGGATGATGGGGTTTCCCATACATTTATATATATATAGTTTATATACATTTATATCTGCTGGGCTCTGCCTCCAAATTGCTTGTAATTTATGTCTCTTCTTGAAGGGAATAATGGATAAGAAACAACCTTATATATGTATGTTCTCTGAAATAGATTACAAGCGACAAATCTTGGCACAGTCTCATTCCTCACTGTAAAAAAGGACAAAATACTTGAGTCACCATTTGCCATTCTTCAGATTTCCAGAAGAAAACAATAAAACGAAATTTTTGAATATTAATATTCAAAAATTTGATATAGGCTACATACAGGTGCTGGTCATACAATTAGAATATCATCAAAAAGTTGATTTATTTCAAGAATTCAACTTAACAGGTGAAACTAATATATTATATAGACTCATTACATGCAAAGTGAGATATTTCAAGACTTTATGTGTTATAATTTTGATGATTATGGCTTACAGCTTATGAAACCACAAAATCAAAATCCCAGAAAATTTGAATATTACATGAAATCACACAGTAATTACACAGTGATACCATGGTCATTGAACCAGGTTTTGGTTCTTTTGGCAGTGTGGGCAGGTGCAAATCCTGCTGGAAAATGAAGTCAGCATCTCCATAAAGCTTGTCTGCTGAAGGAAGCATGAAGTGCTCTGAAAATGTCCTGGTAGACGGCTGCGTTGAGTGGACAGCACAGTGGACCAACACCAGCCGATGACATGGCTCCCCAAACCAACACAGACTGTGGAAACTTCACACTGGACTTCAAGCATCTTGGATTGTGTGCCTCTCCATTCTTCCTCCAGACTCTGGGACCTTGGTTTCCAAATGAGATGCAAATTTTGCTCTCATCAGAAAAGAGGACTTTGGTCCACTGTGCTTTATTAAATCCAGAGTCAACGCAGCCATCTACCAGGACATTTTCAGAGCGCTTCATGCTTCCTTCATTTTCCAGCAGGATTAGCACCTGTCCACAAAACCTGGTTCAATGACCATGGTATCACTGTGTAATTACTGTGTGATTTCATGTAATATTCAAATTTTCTGGGATTTTGTGGTTTCATAAGCTGTAAGCCATAATCATCAAAATTATAACAAATAAAGGCTTGAAATATCTCATTTTGCATGTAATGAGTCGATATATTAGTTTCACCTGTTAAGTTGAATTCTTGAAATAAATCAACTTTTTGATGATATTCTAATTTTATGACCAGCACCTGTATATATAATATATACAATTTTACATAATAAATACATTTACATAATAATATAATTTTATATATATACATATATATATATATATATATATATATATATATATATAAAATGAGGGGCCGTACAAGCCAAAATCCATTCTTATACTTTTCACACACATACATTCTCCTTTCACACACATACTGTACATATATATATATATACAATTGGTACAGCAAATATTTTTTATTCATGTTTACAGTATACCCCCAATATTTAATAAAAAATAAATAAAAACTCATATCAGGATTTTTTTTATTTATATTTACAAAAGTTAGTGGCAGCTAAACTTTTTTTACATTTTTTTTTCTCCAATGTTAAGATTTACAGTGACAACAGCTGGAAATGCATTTAAGACAGAGAAAAAACATAATTAATAATAATAACATCTATGCCAGTCAGATACAAAGTAACAGTTTAATTTTATAAGAAAGTGTAAATATCACACTTGTGATAGAAAATCAAGAAATTAAAGTCATCCAGTTCTCCTCCATCTTTAAAATACAATTACAGACACCACCGTGTAACAAGGCCCTTGTTGTAACAGAATGCAGACTTCCAGAAGTCTCTCCTACACAACTAATCATTCCTCACGGGAGGACACCCGTTAACTTCTTCGTGAAGTTTGCGTTTATAAAGTATGGCAAAGTTCTTCTGGGATGCAGTGATGCTGGGTGTTGTGACGCAGTCTATAGATCTGGCAGGCGAAGGTGTGGCTTCTTTCCCACGAGGCACAGTTTGCTTCTCGTTGACGTAAATATCTCTCAGACGTCCTGAATATAAAGCTTCGGTAACACGAGCTCTATGCTTCACATGGCTGTTTCAAGGTAAAGCTTTAGAAAATCCATCATAAATAAGTGGTCAAAAAGAGTCTGTTAAACCATGTTGTTGCTTTCACTCATTTTGTCCACGTACTGGAGAAACAACAACAAAAAATGATGGAAGGATTAGGACACTCTCAAGGAAAAATTCATCATAATTTTATATCTCATCTGGTTCATGGCGCATTTATCAATTAAAATATTCAGTGCACACAGAACGGCATAATTCATGCTCACATGCAAGACAGAATTAGCAGTGACTGACCAAGATGGCTGTCTGTCCGCTCAGCCTTAGGAAGGCTTTAAAAGAACAACAAACACATGTTGAAACACACACGCAAGAGCCTCTTTTCTCACATTAAGGAGAAAAATGGTAGATATCCTGCTAAAAAAAAAGTGTTTATCTAAACGCTTGTGTTATCCAAAACTTATGATGCCACTCAAATAGCGTCTATCTAGTAGATACACTACCGTTCAAAAGTTTTTTTTATTTTTATGTGTCTTATGCTCACCATGGCTGCATTTATTTGATCAAAATTACCGTAAAAACAGGAATATTGTGAAATATTACAATTTAAAACAACTGTTTTCTATTTGAATGGATTTTAATATGTATTCATGGGATGACAAAGCTGAATTTCCAGCATCATTCCTCCAGTCTTCTGTGTCACATGATCCTTCAGAAATCATTTTAACATGCTGATTTGCTGCTCAAAAAACATTTGATTATTATCAATGTTGAAAACAGTTGTGCTGCATAATATTTTTGTGATTTAAGTTAAATAGAAATCTTTTGTAACATTATAAATGTCTTTACAGTCACGTTTGATCAATTTAATGCATGCTTGCTGAATAAAAGACAATGACAATTTAACTTGTTTTCAAAGATGTCCCCTTTGACTTGTATTAGATTTAGTGGAAAAGCCTGTTAGTCTCATAGCTGCTAAAGCAAGCAAAAGCATTTAAAGCGAATTTACACGTGTCCTAACCAGACGTGACATAAGTTGATAATCTGTCTGTCCGCACTGACAGTGTAAATGCTAGCACAATCACATCCAATCAGAACTGATGACTGCTCATGTTTGTTACAGCAAAAAAGTGTTTTTTTTTTTATAAGTAACTTGTTACTTTATCGCACTGTGCCTGGTTAAAACACGTGTTCAATTCACTACAATCTCAGAGGATCCTTGCATAGAAATAAAAGCACGAGAGGAAAAAGCACTTCTTCATCACCCTGCTGAGTAAAACTTACCCCGCTAATGAAGGGAAGATTCAGCATATATCCCAGCACAGGAATCCTCCTGATGAAGCCTACGACCACTGGAAAGAATCCCCTACGCATGAAGAGAAGGACATACACCCAGATATCATAAGCAATTATTTATTTGGGATCATTTTGAGATTATCGCCATTGATCGAAAATGTTAGTTCCTCTTAAAGGGTTAGTTCACCCAAAAATGAAAGTCATTAATGACTCGCCCTCATGTCGTTCCAAGCCCGTAAGACCTCCGTCCATCTTCGGAACACAGTTTAAGATATTTTAGATTTAGTCCAAGAGCTTTCTGTCCCTCCATTGAAAATGTATGTACGGTATACTGTCCATGTCCAGAAAGGTAATAAAGACATCATCAAAGTAGTCCATGTGACATCAGTGGGTTAGTTCGAATTTTTTGAAGCATCGGAAATACATTTTGGTCCAAAAATAACAAAAACTACGACTTTATTCAGCATTGTATTCTCTTCCGGGTCTGTTGTCAATCCGCGTTCACGACTCCGCACGACTTGCTGACGTAAGACACTGCTGACGTGTTATCTGGTGCGCCCGAGCTTCGTTTACAGTCTGAGGGAGACGCACGCTGTATTCAAGCTATTCTACATTGTTTGTATTTTGGTATTGCTATATATATATATATTTTTTTTTTTTGCAAGTTATGTTTTTGGTATTTTTGTGCCTTTATTTGATAGGACAGTAGAGATTTTGACATGAAAGCGAGGGGTGGAGAGAGAGGGGAAGGGGATCGGCAAAGGACCTCGAGCTGGGAATCGAACTCGGGTCGCCGGAGGCGCAGTTGTGCTATATGTCGGCGCGTTAACCATGGGGCTATTGGCGCCGACATTGCTATATTTTTTTAAATGGTGCGTAAGTGTGCATGTCAGCAGCGTCACTGCTGAGTCGTGAACGCGGATTGACAACAGACCCGGAAGAGAATACAATGCTGAATAAAGTCGTAGTTTTTGTTATTTTTGGACCAAAATGTATTTTCGATGCTTCAAAAAATTCTAACTAACCCACTGATGTCACATGGACTACTTTGATGATGTCTTTATCACCTTTCTGGACATGGACAGTATACCGTAAATACATTTTCAATGGAGGGACAGAAAGCTCTCGGACTAAATCTAAAATATCTTAAACTGTGTTCCGAAGATGAACAGAGGTCTTACGGGCTTGGAACGACATGAGGGTGAGTCATTAATGACAGAATTTTCATTTTTGGGTGAACTAACCCTTTAAAGTCACACTTTAGTTTAGGGTCCAATTCTCACTATTAATTAACTATGACTTTTGCCTCAATAAACTCCTAATTACTGCTTATTAACAGTAAGGTAGCTGTTAAGTTTAGGTATTGGGTAGGATATAGGGATGTAGAATATGGTCATGCAGAATAAGGCAATAATATGTGCTTTATAAGTACTAATACACAGCCAATATCCTAGTAATATGCACGCTAATAAGCAACTAGTTAATAGTGAGAATTGGACCCTAAACTAAAGTGTTACCGTCCATTTTAATATAATAATATTGTGTGAAATAAGTGTTCATTTTGTTGTCTCATTTATCTGTATATAATATCTATATCCGCCTTCTGTCAATCTGAATTGGCATCAGCCATTTAAAAAAACAGTCGAATTAGCTACTAGTTATGTCGAATAATCTGCCTGGATAAGGGTTTCTTAATCCTGTAAAAAAAATACCTGAATAGAAGAAAGAAGCCATAAAACTCTAGAACGACTCCGACGATGGGCCACCCGATCAGCACCACCAAGACGCCTCCTAAGAAGAAGCTGGTGGCTTTCATTTTGTGCTTCTGAAAGAAGAACCTGAACGTCCTCTCCAGGCCGATTACGAACGCCAGGCCGATAACAAACAGGATCTGAGATGAATGAAGACCGAGAGACAGGTGAGAGAGAAAGATCTGTGCTTATGTATCGCAATGAACTCAAGCTAACGTAATATAAGTTTATAGCAAACAGTTTTTTTTTTAGCTATTATGAAAAGACACTTAATAGCAGGACAAAGCAGCACAACTGAAGGATATGAACAATGTGTTGATGCCATTTACAACAAACTTGTACAAAAGGAACCGATCAGAAAGCATGCAAACGTGTAAATATATATATGTTATTAACTGTGCGCACTCACACACACACAATTTAAATAATATTGTTTAATAATAATTAAGGAATACAAACACGTAAGTGTGAAATACATATATATTGGTACAATTAAATCTTATAACTATAATTTTACATACAATATAATGTAACATATAAAATAGTTACAATCTTTTAATTGAAATATTAATGACAACACAATGGGGCCACTCACGTTTCCTATGGCAAGAAGGGCTTTATCGAAAAACAGGATCATCCCAAAGAACAGAAAAAATACCCCAAATCCTGTTAACCCCATTCCAATTTCTGTTGAGAGAGGGAAAGACATACATTATACTAATATAAAAAATATTTAAATGCGTTTTAACAGTGTCAATTTGTCTATGAATAATATAATTTGCATTAATAAGGTAATAAAGTCTCATTTGTTAACATTGATTAATGCATTATGAACTAACAATATATATTTTCACAGCATTTATTAACCTTTGTTAGTGATAATAAAAATGTTCATGTTTGTTCACAGTGCATTAACTAATGTTAACGGATACTATTTTTTATCTTAAAATTGTATTAGTAAATACTGAGATTAACATTAAGATTAGTAAATGCCGTAGAAGTATTGTTCATTGTTATTCATGTTAACTAAAGTAGTTAACTAATCTTAACAAATGAAACCTTGTTGTAATCAATTCCAGCGTACACATTAAAGTCGTTCTACTTGCTTTCTTATTTACTGGAGATATAATAATATTAAGATACATTTTAAATTATTTCAAAAATACGGAAAAAATGGTTTGTTGTTGGTAAACTTACATTTATGATATACAATTAGCAAAGAAGTTAAATTAAATGTAGTCTATAAGAAAGCAAGCAGTATTTTTAGCAGGGTCAGAATCAAAGTATTCAAAAATAATGTCTTTAAAAGTTATTGATCTATCTTGCCGGATATTATCTTTAATAAATGTGTCTTCCAATGATTTTTACGTTAGACTTATTTACTAGTGGTGTGACATCTGCACCCAGTTGCATGAGTATATAGTATGTTTACTCATATAAACATTAAGACAGGCGGAATAATAAAAACATCAGGCTTTGTAGATGAATGCACTGACAATAGACGTTGTCTTACGAGAAGCTGTCAGTGAGACAGGTAGTATTGTTCTTACTCTGGGAGTCGGTGAGGGAGATCATCTTTGCTGGTCTCGACTCGAGCAGCTGCTGTCACAGGAGCGGCCCGGCCACGAGTACCGGAAACACTCACTCTCAACATCCGGAGAAACTTTACACGAAAAAACTTAATGCATTTCGTATTAATTTAATACTTCGAAAAACTACGTCAAAAACACACTACGAAAAAACTAAAGCCTGTTTAAGACATTTACGCTCTAAAAAAAAAAAAACACTGGGTTATTTTAAAACCCATGGTTGGTGCAACTATGGACAAATCCAACCGTTGGTTTAACATTTTTAAAATCAAAATTATTTTTTGTAATATTTTCATATACCATCATTTTAACATTAATAAATGTACAGAGACACAAATGGTTTATTTTCTTTCTTTTACCGTCTATGTTTATTTTGGATACTGAAAAGCCGTTTACTTCCGTGTTTACTGCGCCATCTGGCGGTTGTTGTTCTTTTCTTTTTACACAAAACCACACTTTTAAAATTAGCGGAACTTTCTACATTGTTCACACCAGAGCCGTTTTTCTATGGCTTTTTGACGTGTCTGTGTAATTCGTGACCGTTCTTAGTTTACGTCATTTTAGTGTCCATGAAGTGTCCTTTGGTGTTAAGCATTAGATATCCAAACCCCATGTTTCTCTGGTGTATTTTATTTTAGATCAATTATTATCCATCATACAATTTTTATAGCATAGTCTTCATTTTCTTATACCTCTGAAGTCTAAAAAAATGTAATACGTAGACATTATACGTATTACTAGAAAATAACACCACAATGCAGAAAATGAACAACTTAAAAATGGCGTTTTATATAGATATAATCTTTATTACATTATAGTATAAAGAAGCTTTTAAAACATGCTTCCGTAATTTGTTTTGAACAACTGATTTGTATGTGCAGTTTCTATTTGTCCAACAATTTGCACTGCAAACATGTTGTTTCTCAATAAATACAGAAAACTACATCAAGTTACTGCAAACTGATGTTGTTTTAACTGACAAACATATTTTACATTGGGTTTTTAAAAATATCTTAATGAATAATTATCCAACAGGTAACAGAAAATCAATCAGGTTTAAACAAATCTAACCTGATTTAGGAGAGAAAAAAAGAGAGAGAATACAATGCAAAATGCAGAACACATCAACGTTCAAAACAAATGGGATTTAGAGGCACTATTTGACAATATACCGTGCATCTTGAGGGCTCTTTTGTTCATACTTTAACAATAACACATCCTATATATATATATATATATGATATGCTTGTTCTTAAATGTCCCTCCATCTTTAGTTAATTATAATTAGCCATATGATATTTCACTCTCCGCCTGGGGGTTTCTTCTTGGCTTCCACGTCCTTTTTAAAGGCCTCGATTTTCTTTGAAATGTTGGGTACCTTGAAAACAAGTTATAATAAGCAGTAAACAAATTAGTCATTGATCACTAAACAGTAGAGCTGTACTCTATTTCAAGAGTACTCGTTTATTACGTGGGATTTTAGAAAGACACAGACAAAATCAGACAGTTAATAATGTAAATAAATATGATTTTTTTACAACCTCGTAGTTCTGTGCCAGATACATGCCAACCACGTTCCCCAGAGTGAAGCCAAGCTGGAAAAACAAGATATGACAGATAAATACATTCTTTCATATTGTAAAATATCCGGCTGTTTATTTTAACCAAATGTTTATTTTTATCTGAGAGATTCTAAGAGACTTGACGTTAGTTAGCTACTTCAATGCGAATTAGCAAGCTACTAAACACGATTACAATCACACAAACAGATGTAAACACTTACAATGAATTGCATCATGATTCCAGCTTTGTAATTATGGAAAAACTAAATAATAAAAGTGACACTGATCCCGAAAGTTAGGATGGTCGTTTGACACGGCTAGCCTTCAATTAGCTTCCTATGTCGTCAGCATGACAACATCAACACACACCGGAAGTAGTATTCTTGCAAAATAAAGGTCTTAATTTGTAAGTTAAAGGGCACAGAAAATGTTTAACTGCACTACAACAAATTAAATACAGATAACTATTATACACCTATTAATGTAATTTTTCCCATATCCATAACATTTTTAAAGTAATAACAAATAATAATAAAATATAAAAAAAGTAAAATTAAAGGCCATGCCAGGTGAATGCAGAAACACATGTTTAAAATATTAATTCGTTTTCACACTCTCTTTTATTATTTTTTTTTTAGTGCTTGTCACACTACATACATTGTTTTGTTCTTATAAGGGTTCTTACATACATCTGGAAAACAAACAATACATAATGCAAAATTGTTAAATTGAAGGTCTGTCATGTTTATATATACGAAAATGGCTTTCCACTCACTTGTCACAAAAAATAAATCCCAAGCAAAACAAGGTTCTTGATAATAGGTAAAGTAAAGCTATCAACAATTGAATTATATAAGCACAGACATTATGTAAGACAATCTCCTTAATTTTTTTTATAAACAACATTAATAAAATAAACATGCTTGTAACCAAAGCACAATGACATACAAACGGCATACAAACTAACCCAAATGTTGATGTCTAAAGGAAAAAAAAAAAAAGGAAAAAAAATAATCATGCAGTGACAATTATATTAAATGACACTACCAGGACCAAAAAATTTTCATTTAACTATTGTTCAAATTTTCTTGTCAGAGTTCTCCCACTTTAATTAATTTCAAGTTTCTTCCACTTCAAATTACACAGAAATTTAGTTTTTAAAGTTTAGTTGTTGTTTTTTTTCTGTGTCAAATTACACAGAAAACATTTTTTTCAAGTATAAATACAGTTAACAATTGTAATACAATACTTTCAAAAAATATGTAGCAAACACAAAGTATAATTTCACTTCGTCACCGATGGATTTTAATATGCTCCAACAAACATATTTTTTATAATCTTATAATCTGGGAATGGGATACAACATACACGGGTATCTCTAAACGTATTTACCAAATGCGCATTCTCAAATGTCTGTAAATTTTATGTGTAAATATATTAGCTTCTTTTGGCTATGTCTTTAACAACTGTATTTATATATATATATATGTATATATATATATAAAAGTTTCTGCCTTGCACCTAAATAGTACGTAACGACTGTATTTCTATTGCAGTAACACTGTCAAGTTAAAACTACAGCTAGAGAGATGCTAAAAATATTACTTGGAAAACAACATAGTTTGTTTGTAGCATTATAAACAACGAAAATCCATACTTTTTCATTTTAAGCACCATACCACATAGTTGTTCTTCAGTCTTCTTTGTACTGCAGTGAATCCCTACAATCAATCATCAAAGAACTCACTTGGAAACACATAATTGAAATGTCTGGGTATGATAACGGGGAGCATCCTTGTCTAATTGGACTCCAGTGGGCTGCTGGGTGAACTCTGTGTGATCCCATTTTGCAGAGTTGGTGCTTGCGTGTTCACAAAAAGTAGATTCTTCAGGATGCTTATGTAGAAAGGACCGTAAACCTTTTTGTTGAAGTTGACGAGGTTGACAAAACTGACCCCCAGTGCCATGAGCTCCTGCTGGATCAGACCCAAGCCTGGCGGTACGGGAGGGGGCGTCCTGTGAGAGTTGGTAGAGGCAAGGACCATCCTGAAGTACTGCTGTACCCTTCCCTCTGTGGGACAGAATAGGCCAATTAAAATGATACAGGCTTCAAGGCAATATGAGTTTAGTATAAGTTAAGTTCAGTCAATGGCATTTGTGGAATAATGTTGATTACCACAAAATTGAACAACATAATGTCCACTTTCATTTTCATGAATATATATTTTTTAAGCCTTTGTTACTTAGAGGCACTTACAATGGAAGTCAATGGGGCCAATTTATAAACATTAAAATATCACTGTTTCAGCAGTATAGCCACAAAACATGAACAATATGCATATTACCATGATTCTTAGAGTGAAAAGAAAAAGCATGCTAACTGTTATATGCGATTTTACAACTTATACAACTTATATAAATTATCTTTACAGCTTTAACAAAATAATCAATGTAAATGCTTTTGTAAAACTATAAGCTTCACATTTCTGCTTTTAAATTCCTCCCAAAATTGGCCCCATTCACTTCCATTGTAAGTGCCTCACCGTAACCATGATTTATGATTTGTTTTTAATATAGGACACAAGGGAGGAGTCATAAATATGAGGAAAATAACATCTGCATTTTGTCTTATTTTCCAGTACAAATGTCTAAACTTTCTTAAATATAGATACTTCAAAATTAAGTGACTTTATGCATTAAACAAGAAACAAGTAAAAAAGATCTGCCAGTGGGATAAGAAAAACTTAATTCAAAAGGAAAACAAGTTATTTTTTCTCACTCCACTTGCAGATTTTCTTGTTTTAAGCAAAAACCCAACAAATCGAAACAAGACCAAAAGTCATTATACTTCTGAAGTAAATGTATATTGACTTTAAGAATGTTTAGATATTTGTACTATTGATATTGAGTAAGAAAGTCATTTTTTTGCAGTGCCGCAAATGCTATAGCTTGAACCCAAATTTTCCTTTAAAATGCGTTTTCCTTACCAACAAGAGTGCGTATTGGGTTGTTTTCCTGGGTGATGTCACAGATCTGGCCCTTTAAAGTTGCCTGCAGTTCAGTCGAGAGGGCTGGGAAGTTTCTTTCAGTCAAAGACTTGCTGACCTCACAGCAGATCTGAGCGCTGACGTTACTAAGAGCTTCATTAAGGTTGAAGTCTCTGTAAGCCAAATGAATAGAAAACAAAAGGCGACAGGAAAGATCTTTTAGATTGACACCTTCATTACTGCATTAGATTTATGTAGAAGTATGTGTGCAGTAATGCGTGCGTGCGTTGGCCTGAGCGGAGTTTTGGGGAAGGACACAGATCTGACGTACGCGCTATGCATGCCCTCCAGCAGCACTGCTGTCATCTTCTTAAGTCGCTCGGCAAGAGCGGGCAGGCCTGACACGGCCCCTCCTATTGAGCTGTAGACTATCAGCAGAACAGACGCAACTTTCTGATACAGCTGAAGAGAGCGCTGCATCTCCTGTAACCTCATTTCATCCGTAATCATAGTCTGCAAGTGCAAAATACAGATTGTTAGATCGTAAAAATGCTTCTTAAAGATGCATTATGAATATGATAACTGCGTGTTTGTGCTCCAACCTCAGGCAGAGGGCCCTTGCTCTCGTCCCAGGTCAGCAGACTTATGTAGGCAGTATTTAGCACCAGTGTGGGCCCTGGTAAGGGTTTGCTGCTCTGTCCAGAATTGCTGCTCTTCTCTGTTGATGGCATGACTTGAGTGGCCTCCTCTATTGAGGATCTGATCCACTCAGTTGTGTGTTCCAAAGCATCTGGGGGAATTACAATGATGTACAGGGTTAAAGAGCCCAGATGTGCAAAAACTATCCATTTAAATGACAATTCTGTCATCATTTATTCCTCGTTCCAAACCTGTGTGACTTTGTGGAGCACGAAAAGAAGATATTTTGAAAAATATGTTGTTTTGGACCCCATTGACTTTTATTGTACACAGTAAAAAAAATGATTGTAATATTAACTGTATGAAAAAAGCAAGTAAAAATGGCTAACAGTAAGTTCAGTAATAGAGTAAGTATATACGGAGAAAAACTAATAGATCTAACCTTACATTTCAGGTCATTTGACAGTAAAATCTTGCAAAATGTACCATTTTTGGAAGTAAAAAGAACAAATCAACTTATAATTTACAGTGAAAACTGTAAACTGGCTTTCCCACAATTCCCTGTGACACTTCACATTTGATGGTGTTTTTAATTTTAATAATTATACTCCTGCTTAATCATCAGTTATAAATTCAGATTCCATCTTATGTTGTTAAATGCATGTTTATTGCATTATTTTACATGTTTGATCTTTGATTCATTGTAGCTTTTTCTCTTTACCACCAGTTTTATTATAGTGGATGTCAGTATATGTTAAAAGTACATAACAGGTTTGAGTAGGAGCATGGCCTTGACTATTGATATAAAAAGGCTATTGATATACCGGTATAAAGTGAATTTTTTTTTCTGTAAATATGCTTCCATTTTTACTGTATCTTTTATATGCCAGTTTTATTCTGTTTACAGCGTATGGACAAAAACATTCGAAACATCTTCAAAACATCTCACACAGGTTTGGAATGATATGAGGGTGAGTGAACGATGACAGAATTGTCTTTTTTTTGAGTGAACTATCCATTAAAATAATTTTCATCTCGGTTTAGTTTGTGGACTTACTGGGAGTTCTTTCCAGAATGCTCTGAAACTTGGCTCTCTCATACTCTACCGACTGCCTCTGAAGCTCTGGCCTTAGGCTCTGGATAGTAAAATTCACCATGTCCATTTTCATCAGGTCCAGCACCCGGAAGATCTCCCTTTTACAACACAAGTTGCCATTTAAAACTCAATTATTTTACCTCCGGCGAATGTTTGCATCAAATATGACTGAGAAGAACGCCATTACTGATGTGTGTCCCACATCACCCTCAGTTACTGGGTCTCATCCACTAATAATTGCGTGGATCATTTGCATTTGTATGCACAGGACAACTTATCACGAAAAATTCACAGCACGTTTTTATGTGCACAAATTTGTTCTTAACCTCGTTCTAATGTTAATACATTTGGAATATTCTAAATTAGCATCTGAATGCCTGAGATTAGTCATTTAGGGCTTTAAATTAAGGGCTTTCCGTACAATCTTTCCTTTACAGCTTTTTGTCACTCTCAGCTATAACGCACCTTTATATGTGTGGTTAAAAATATTTTATATGAAGCTTTTATGTGTAAAATTCCATCTTAACAATAACACCTTTATAAGGCAACCTTTAGTATGTGACCTTTGCACATGCATGGTTTCAGTTGTTCCTGTTTTAACTGGTGACTCATGAATTGTTTATAAAAATGTACGTATACCGATTTCATGCAAAAATTAGTGTATGCATGGTTAGTGAATAGGACCCATTATTTGTCATGTTATTATACCAACCAATAGGCTCTAAAGGGAAACTTGCCCAGTTCTGCAAATGCATACAAAAAGACACCTTGAACATACTTGAACAGTTTCACAACGTCGCCTGAGTTCTCCTTAAGCTTCTTGATTTCATCGTCTCGGACCGGCGCACAGAACTTGCCCATAGTATTGATGATGTAAGACACAAGTCCCTTGATATCAACTGCATTGTTGGCAGCCTGTTGGCGAATTAGGTCCATGTCTAGAACCTCCATAATCTGAGTACGCAGGCGGTTGGCCCCGGGGTTAAGGAAGGACAGTAGGGTCTTTGATGATAGGAAAAAATAAGTGATCAATGAATCGTTTACCGTCAGACTGTTTTTCATCATTGTATCAGAGTAAATGTGTAAAACCTACCTCTCTGATCTCTTCCAGTAGGTTGATGGCGTGACAATACTCAGGGGGGTCATCGTTCAGATCCGATTCAAGACAGTCCCAGAAGGCCTTGTGCACCATATCCTTAACTCTCTTCACCAGGCTTGAGGAAAAACAAAGGTTTGGAATCAATTGTTTTATATTATGCATTTTATTTATTCATTATATAAAAAAAATTAAAGTAAAATGCTATACAATGCTGCATAAATATAGACTTAAATCTTTTAATTGAATATTTCTTGTGTACGTTTTCTTGATCATCACCCTTAATTCCTGTTTATACCAAACATCAAGTGGGTCTCAGCTCTGGAAATGATAAATTAGTTTAGTACCTGTTTTGAGGTAGCTCTGGAACCTCTATGTGAAAGTTTCGGTTGACTACGATCTCATGAGCCAGGCTCAGATTAGAAAGGTCCCGGGCCGAGGCCATGACCTCGTCAAGCGTTATGGTTTTTGGTGGGCTGCCTGAAGACACAGTGGCAATACAGGTTAAAAGACCATTTATTATATACACTATAAACAACAACAAAAATATGTTTAGATGTTGATATTGTTAACTAAAACTAAGAAATACAATTGTTTTTGGTCATTGAAATCAAGCTAAAACTAAATAAAATACAAATATAAAAAAAACTTGGAATTATTTCAAGAGTTTAAGTAAAGTACTAAAGTGTTAAAACAGAACTAAAAGCTAAATTGAAATGTAAAAAAAAAAGAATGTAAAAACAAAAACATGCAACAATTTTTTTTTTTTTATGTTTATCAAACAGTACATTCCTACTGAATGAATGTAAAGCTCCTTCTGCTATGAATCTAGTGTCAAATAAATCTACACAAATAAGCTTATGATTTATTTGCTTATGCATTTGCATTTTAGTGGGACACCTACAGGAAGGAGAGTTGTGTTTGCTGGACGAATCGCTGGTGAAGCTCTGGCGAGAAGAGTCCACATCGCTAGAAGAGGTCAAACTGTCGCACCTTTCCGATGACTCTGTATCGCTGTTCTGCTCCTCACTGGCCACCGTAGATGTGGAAGTGGGACGTTCATCGTTCAGTGGCATTGTGAGTGGCTGCTGCAAATGCATTAATAAGTATAACCCATAGACAGTAAAATAAAATATTGTAAATATGTATTGTTTTTGAAAGAAGTTTCTTCTGCTCATCAAGCCTGCATTTATTTGATCAAAAATACAGAATTTTTTTTTAATATTGTGATATATTATTACAATTTAAAATAATTGGTTTTCAATTCATTATACTTTAAATTATCATTTATTTATGTGATGCAAAGCTGAATTTTCAGGATCATTACTCCAGTCTATCACATGATCCTTTAGAAATCATTCTAATATTCTGATTTATTATGAGTGTTGGAAACAGTTCTGCTGCCTAATATATTTGATGAATAAAAGGTTAAAAAGAACTGCATTTATTCAAAATAAAAAAATATTTTCTAATATTATAAATCTTCTTTACTATCACTTTTTATCAATTTAACACATCCTTGCTGAATAAAAGTATTGATTTATTTCAACAACAAAAAAAGAAAAAAATTACTGACCCCAAATTACTGACCAGTAGTGTATATTGATGTTACAAAAGATTTCTATTTTTAAAACATTTGCTTTTTTTTTTTTTTATCAAAGTATCCTAAAAAAGTATCACAGGTTATGAAAAAATATTAAGCAGCAGAACTGTTTCCAACTTTGATAATGAATCATCATATTAGAATGATTTTTTTTTTTTATGCACGTTGATTTCTGCTATGGCAACGTCACTGTCTACGTGCTCGCAACACGCGACAGGGCTGTAGTAGCAACGTTGCTGCGCGACAGTCGGTAACAGAGATGACGTTCTGACAATTTTTATTTTTTTATGCTAGATATAGATATCCCCATTTAGCATGTTATGTTTTATGTTTTTTTTTAATTAGTCATATGTTAGATAATTATATACTTTTTAAATATTGTTAATCCTTATTATTATTTATGGGCCTAACAGTAAATTCATCGTAATCAACACCTGCAAGTGTACACTTTGAAGAGTAAAAATGACATCAGCTAATTCAACTTTATGAAAACTGCATATGGTAATCAAATTGCACTTCCAAAAGTCATACATTTGTGAGAAGAGAAAAAAAAAACGTTACACACTGTGTAACACTTTGAGTGGACTAACGTTAACTAGCATGAGCAGACATGATACAATCTAGCAAAGAAACGAATGAGACGACAAATCAAAGGAAAAAATAAAGAGGTGTGCGAGCAGTTACAAAAAAAAAATAAAATAATAATAATCTGTGAGTTTCTAAAAAAAGGAAAAAACATTAACGTGCAACAAGTAGGCTGCTGAAATCAATTACTCACCATTAAAGTAAATTTTGGCTTCATACTTTTGGCATACAGTTGAATATCTGTCATATCTGACCAGAAGATGTTCAAATAAATGTCACATTAGACAAGGAGGTTGTAGGTTGTGTTTGAATAATTACGTATCTTATTTAGCGGAGGTAAATTATACGCAATTCTCACGTTTCATACGCGATTTCATCAAACGTCTCACGTTTCATGAAATTCATACGCTTGATGAAGAATGAGAGACGGCTCAACGGTCAGTTGAAATTTAAAAGGCTGATTTTCGCGCTTCAGGGCAGTGACGAGTACATATGTCGTCCAGTGGTTGTCAAGACACCCGAGGCACAACCTTAAAGGGATACTCCACTTTTTTCGGAAATATGCTCATTTTACATCTCCCCCAGAGTTAAACAGATGAGTTTTACCGTTTTAGAATCCATTCAGCCGAACTCCGGGTCTGACGGTACCACTTTTAGCATAGCTTAGCACAGATCATTGATTCTGATTAGTCCAGTAGCATTTCTTTCAAAATGACCAAAGAGTTTCAATATTTTTCCTATTTAAAACTTGACTCTTCTGTAGTTAAACCGTGTACTAAGATCGACGGAAAATGAAAAGTTGCGATTTTCTAAGCCTATATGGCTAGGAACTACTCTCATTCCAGCGTAATAATCAAGGAACTGTGTGGCTGTACCATGGGTGCAGCAGGCGTAATGATATGACGCAGCGCCTGAAAATAGTCCCCAGCTCGGTAACTTCTTCCAACGTGACCGGGACTAAGTTTGTCTAACCTATTAGACCTATTTTCAGGCGCTGCGTCATATCACTACGCCTGCTGCACTCATGGTACAGCCGCACAGTTCCTTGATTATTACGCTGGAATGAGAGTAGTTCCTAGTCATATAGGCTTAGAAAATCGCAACTTTTCATTTTCCGTCGATCTTAGTACACGGTTTAACTACAGAAGAGTCAAGTTTTAAATAGGAAAAATATTGAAACTCTTTGGTCATTTTGAAAGAAATGCTACTGGACTAATCAGAATCAATGATCTGTGCTAAGCTATGCTAAAAGTGGTACCGTCAGACCCGGAGTTCGGCTGAATGGATTCTAAAACGGTAAAACTCATCTGTTTAACTCTGGGGGAGATGTAAAATGAGCATATTTCCGAAAAAAGTGGAGTATCCCTTTAAACAATGTCCCTGAACGGTGGTTCATTGTCAACACTGTGACAACGCTGTAACAACCTTCACCACACAACGAAGTTATAACAACATTTTGGCCATGTTGTTAAAACGTTGTTAGAAGGTTGGGTATGTTGTGCCAACGTTCTGTGTTTGCTGGGAAGGTAACATCCACAATGCACTGAGTGCTGTGGCTAAAATGAAGGGTGTTTTTGGGACAAGCTTGAAGCTGATGCTTTAAATGGGACAATTAGAGCTGGAAAAATCCACAAGCACATAAAGCTTCGTTGCCATAACAAAGAAAAGTGAATTGCAAAGGCTAGAGAAAATAAATGGGCAACAAAGGGGCTCAGTGATATTCATGTGTGTATTCATCCACAAAGGGACATTGTATTTTAAATGTGATTCAGACACAGTCTCTTGAGTCTTGGGTAACAGATAACTCCTGATAGCAGCGTGATCTTTAAAAGCAAACCTATCTCGTTACACTCCTCTGCCTTTATAGGCTCCACTACACACCTGTTTCCTGATGTAATTGAGTAACTGCTAGTCTTTTAAGCGTATTCAACTCTAGTAAATGTTGAGTCAGCATCAGGGAAAAAATAAAACAAACAATGCCCTTCATTAATTAATAAAATGCATTTGGATAAGCTAGTGACTAATCCTACCAATAATGCACGATGCTTTGACAAAACTGATTGTTTGACTACCTTCCTTGTAATTACAAGTTTACCTATTGTTACAACAGAAGAACAAAAGTTGTCTCAGAGCGGTAGCCTACTGTAAAACAACAAAAATTCTCTGCACATTTTGAGTTAAATGAAGCGTTCATCCAAAAATGTTCATCTTCATTTCCTCACCCGCATGTTGTTCCAAACCTGTATGCCTTTCTCACTACTGTGGAACACAATCTCAGTCACTAGGGAAGCTTGTTTCCGCCACTGAATAAAAAAATGTAAAAAATGTCATCTCACAATTCAGATCTTTATAACTTGCAATTGTAAGCTTATCTCTCACAATTATGAGAAAATAAGTCAGAATTGCGAGAGAAAAAGTCAGAATTGCTAGATGTATACCTGAAAATTAGAGAAAAAATGTCTAAATTGTGAGATAAAAAGTCGCAATTGTCTTTTAATTGTTTAATTGTTTTATTCCGTGGCGGAAACAATTCACCATTTATGTCATTGTGGAAAAAATGCACTGTCTAATTTTGTGTTCCACTGAAGTAAAAAGTCATATTGGTTTAAAAAGCTGAAATAAAATCATATATAAATATTAAGTGAAAATTCAGAATGTTGCATTGACAGCTAAATGAGTTTAAGTTTAAATACTAAAATTACTATACAACTAAAAGTGAAATAAATACAAATTAAAGCCAAATATAAACATTTAAATAAATCATGACAAAAGCAGAGTTTTTGTTACTAAAAAAAAATTACTAAAACTTTAAAATTAAAACTGGAAATATGAAAATAATAGTTAATAAATAAATAAATTATACTGCTCACTGAATAAATTTAAATTTTGGGGTGAACTGTCCCTTTAAAATGCTTTTGTCCTTTAATAATAAAGTCACTATAATTTGCTGAAATGCTTACATTGTTTATTTAGTTTTATTATAATGTTAAAACCATAATGTCGACTTCACCATGCAAAATAGGGTACTTATATGAACTGTATATCTGTGTGCCTTAACATGCTCCTGAATGGTCTCAACTCAAGTCTATAACAATTAACACAGTAACAAATACCAATACTTAAACCAGTGTTTGGAGCCTGGTTTCAATTGAAATCCCAATGACATAACATGTTCAAGCCCTTCCATTCTTGTTACTCCCAAAAGAGAGCATCTGATTTAAGCATAGGGGGAAAACACTGCGACCTCCTCTTGTATTAGACCCGTTCAATAGTTCGCATGGTAAAAACAGAAAGCCATGCACACATGCACATCCTCAGCCAGGTTTAAATTGTGAGGCACCGATGACAGCACCACTGGCATCGGTCACGGCTCGTGCAGCTTTGGCCCCTAAAAGGAGGTGCAGTAAACAGCGCGAGACACGCAGTTACACACTGCGCTCAGCTGCGATGCACACGTGACCTAATTTTCAGCACACAAACAAGGGCAAAACACGAGCAGACTGTCAAAGCAGACGAGCAGCCGAACTGGACTTTCCAGATCACGCAAACCCCCAGTCCGTTTAAAGATGGGCAACGTGGATATAGTAAATATTAACTTTATGAGTTGTATGTGAAATAAATAAGACGACGTCAGCGCGTCTGGCCATTTAATAAAGCGAACTACGCACCGACGTACGTGTTCCACTTACGGTAATTTTCAAATAATGCTTGATTATAAAAGCATAGTAATCCATTTTAATTAATTATGTAAACACAACCATTGTCCAGCCCTTTGAATTTACCAAGAAATATCACTTATATAAACTCCAGACAGATAAAACTAACTGTTATTATGTAACAATTACCTGAGTCAAGTCCCCGATAGTGGAGACTTGGCAAACAACAGTGGACAACCGAGCTTTTCTCGATTTGTAGATGAAATATATCGATACTCCGTCTCTGTGGGACTTTAAAGGGCTCTTTAAAATGACTTGACTTGTACTGTTTTGTGAAACAGGGGTAATCTATTATTACGCAGCTATAGGGTTTTCGACGTTTTGTCTTCGATAAAAATATTAAAGCTAATTTGAGAAATTCCCATACAACGGGTAGAAAGAGAAACTAAATAAAAGAATACGAACGAAAAAGTTTTGCTTTTATTGAAAAGTTGTTGTTTTTTAAATAAAAATAAATAAAATCCCGACTAGACTGACACGCACCCTCTAGTAACATATTGGTACAGCCCAGCTTGCATGAGCTTCTTTGTTTACGGATGTGACGTCAAAGTACATTAAACGCTTTGCAGTCAAAGCGAACTACTGTACAAATGATCAAAACATGAAGCCATAGTAATGTATTGTCGACGAATGCACGCGGCAGTTTATCCGAACGCTTTGTTTCAGTTCTGATTCTGTCGGCAACGTTATACGCGAGTTCTATCTTTCGTTTGATCCCTCCCACCGAGGATTACGATTTGTTATTATTCAAAAGACTCAACATCACTATGATGATGTTATTATTCAAAAGACTAAATCACTTCCTGAACCTGATTCTCAGATTTCAGAAATCATCACCAGTATTAAATTATCATGCCAAGTTCCTTTGAGGTTTTTATTAATGCTTTATGCTTAAAAAAACGTATTTACATGAGCGTTGAGAGCAAGCTGTACTCATACAGAACCATGGTAACAAAACAAACAGACATTAACCCCTCAGTGACTGGAGAAAATATGGTAGTTTATTTGAAAATATTAAAATATTATACAGTGTTTCAATACACAAGGCTAGGAAGTTACTACCCATTGAAAAAAAAAAAACACACAAAAAGTAGCTTTGTAGATGAAAGTGCTTTAATATTACTATTTAAACAGACTAAAGGCAGTAAAATCTTAAAAAGATCAGTAAAAAAAATAAATTAAACAAAAGTGTGTAAATTCGACAGACATTACTATTATTAAAACACATAATAATCTAATAAGTATTAAATTAAGACAAAACACATATACAAACACCAAATCCATGATATTAGCACCGTTTTTAATCTTTCCAAAGAAAACAGGTGAAAAGCCTTTTCTTTGCAATTCATTTCTGGATCCCATTAATTACGAGCAGAATTCACAGCCTTTACTGTCCTGTTGTTTATGAAGTCTGTTTTCCTGTAACCAGCCTGCCATAGATTGAAAAACAGATGACAAGAGTAAATATGATGTGAAAGCCAAAATCTGAAACACTAACATGTGAATTCATTTTTGAGGCCTCAGCAAACATCCAAGGGGGCATCAAGACTTGAAAAAATTTGATTAAAGACAAATAAACCTATTTCTTGTTTCAGGGTTTCTGCTGGGTTTGGTCAGTCAAATTTAAGACTTTTTAAGACCTTTTTATGACCATTATGATTGAAATTTATGACCTACACGAATTACGAAAAATTCATTAAAATTCCTTTCAAAAGTTTTTTTTTTTATTATTGACTTTCATTGAAAGTAACAAGATGTATTATTTAAATGCCTAAAGACAGCTCCAATGCCTTCTTACCCAGTGTGCAATATGCTTGATACTGATTATTTGCAACGGGCTTGAGCCAACTACTAAACACACCATCTTTGAGCCATGGCTCGTTAAATGTACACTTTCCCATTGTGATAGACCGGGAGATTTCAGTTAGGGCTGGGCAATATGGCCAAAGGCAATTATCACGATAATTGTTTTATATTAGTCAATATCGATAATTATCACGATAAATGTCAAATCTTTATTTCTTTCAAGTTTAAAGGCAGACTGTTGCTTCTAAGTGAAAGTTGTAGAAACCAGAGCGTTAATTGTGGTTTTAAACTAACTTTACTCTTTATTGCCAGAAAATATAATGACAAACACTTGCTAAAACAGGTGAACATTTCACAAATCTGAGGTCTAGGACATTCAAACATTTGTCATTTGTCCTTAACAAAATAAATCTCTTTATTGGGAAAATAATTACTAGGTCAAGTCTTGAAACAGGTTTGTGTTGCCTAACTTTGATGGCACGTATCTTCAGGAAATGTATGAAAAACAGTAGCCTAAATACATTATTAAATACTGTAAATATTCCATTAGTCCTTTAATACATTATCAGCACTAATAATATAATAAAATTCAATATGTATATCCCACATGGTGCAGTTAATATTACTAGGCTAATGTTACAGTAAATCCATGATAAATGATGGGAGATTGTAGACGGAAAAGCCTTCTGACTATATCGTTGTGCAGTGTTTCTCCTGTTTGTCAGCGCTGCTTCATCTGCCTTTAAACTGGTTTAAATCACTGAGACAGTGTGTTCTTCGCTGAATTCAGGCACTTCTCACTGGATCTTGTGACCGAGACCGATCGGAGTAAACGCGTCAGTTCTACTGAGCTCGCGCTGCGCTGCCGTTTGGACTTGGAGCCGAGCGGGTAAATGGTCCGTGTGGCGCGCGGTTCAAATGAGCGTTCCGCTTTTGCCGCATTTAACATTATGCCGCCAGCGCATTTTCAGGGGGAAAAGGCAATGGTAAAACCAACGAATGAACGAGCATATCAATTTAAGACGTGGCTAAATGAAATTTATGACCTTGTATGGAAAATCCGGACGTTTTTATGACTTTTTATGGCCTAAAATTCTTATTATTAAATTTAAGACGTTTTATGACTTTTTATGACTCCGCGGAAACCCTGTTGTTTTAATTCACCTCCCCACACACTTTAAAGAACCAGGGTTCCCACAGTTGTGGAACATACTGAATAAAGTAGCCTAATGTTTTGTTAAAGTGTGTGATTTAAAGTCGGCATGAAACGGTAGTTGCAGTAGTTGGCTTCGCGAACAATTGATTGCATTAATTTCTTCATTGTAAACACTGTCAATATTTTGAGTAGCTGCCCTAAACTGATCTTTGACTGTTATACTGTAGTTTGTTTATGTATTTGCCCCAAAATATTTGAGAATAACACTTTATTACTTCATGGACACTACGGGATGCAAACATGTAGTAATCTCACCTTCTTGAAACTGCTATGCAGCTCTGAATGTCTCCACAGGGTATGAAGTAAAATACAGGCCGCTTGGCCCGCCCGTGTGGGTCCAAACCTACATTTAGTTGAAAATTAAATGTATGAATTAATCAAGTCATATAACTGAACATACATGACTTTTATTACATATCTGAAATTGAAACCGTACCCGTTGTCTTTGGTGCTGATGCTGATGATCTTGGGTAACGCTCCTTGGTTTATGATGGCAGTGGTGTTCAATACAGACGCATTGCTCAGGTTGATGAGGACGTGACATATCGTCACGGTCACCTCTATTGGCTGCTCTACGCTTCGGTCAGTGTTTGGGAGGATGGCAACCAGCTCCGGCAGCACCTGTTTAACTGTAGAGATGTTCATTAGCTTTTTTTCCCCCTGAAAAAACTGCCATGTGCCGTTTGCGTATATTGGTATATAATGGCAGCTCACCAATATCAGCATGCAGTTCTCGGTAGCGAGAGATGTTTTTTAGCAGTGACACAGATATTCTGATCTCTTCCTTCTCTCCTTCTTGAAGCATCTTCTTCACCTGAGATAGGCCACCCTCCTTGTGCACGACGAAATGTGCGATGGCCTGGGACATCTAATGGCGATACAAAGACAATACGATTTAAAAAAAATCTGTTATCATTTACTCACCCTCATGTCGTTCCAAACCCATAAGACTTATGTTCATCTTTGGAACACAAATGAAGATATTTTTAATGAAATCTTAGAGATTTCTGTCCCTTCATTGAAAGTTTATTCACCAAAAACTCTCATGCTTCAAAAAGCTCTTAAAACAATTGAATCCAAGTCTTCTGGAGAGACACGATTGCTTTATATGATAAACAGATTTAATTTAGGCTTTTATTCACATACAAACATTGATCAGTAAACGTACAACAGCGAAGCACTAAATTTGGTAAAAGAAGGCTTGATGCATGAGAAACAATGAGGTTCATCCTCGTATGTTACGAAGCACGTTTAAGCTTCCAGATTTTTTTGTCTTCTGAAATTCCGTGGAAAGATTTCTATTTAAAGCACATTTTTACAAGCATTGAGACCAATCAAAATCAGATCTGTTGAGCGCGTAAATGCTATGGCCTATCTATCAGTCAGAATCTGCTCAACACAGCTGAAAATGCACAAGGTATTGTTTTGTTCAACGCCTACATGCTCACGAATCCTTTCATCATAACCAACAAAGTGTAAACACGATGTAAATAAGAGATTCCTTGTACAATTAAGACCTTTTTATTATTACGGGAGTTTTCGCACGAGTGCAGAATTCAGTGAGCTTGCGTTTTGGAGATTGACAGCCTTAGTGATTATAAAGGGAGGTTTAGTACCCACTCATAATCTGAATACAAGTTTAGTTTTTCATGCTGCTAAGTACACTGCAAAGTTTCTGGATTGACAACCGTATTTAAAAGTGCGATTGAATTGGAAACTGCGTTGATTGACAGTGATAACCAATGGACGAGACAAAACAGGACATTTTTTAAAGTAATTAATTGAACAGTTTTTGCTCTGGTACCGAAATAATTGGTAACGAGAACCACCAAAATTTGACTGGTATTGGCACGGACTACTGAAATTTTTGTACCGTGACACAAAAATCTCTCAGATTTCATTAAAAAGATCTTCATTTGTGTTTAGGCGAGGAAGGAAAGTCTTTAAGGGTTTGGAATGACATGAGAGTGAGTAATTGATGAAAGGTTTTCATTTTTGGGTGAACTAACCCTTTAATCTAAGCCTGAATGTAATTGTAGTCAATGCTGATTATAGTTATTTTAATGAAGCAAATTTCCAGATCATACCTCTCCAGAACAAGCTGTGAGGTTCTGCAGCGCTCCAATGGACGCCTGTTTTGTGTGTTGGTTTGTGCTGACGGCAATGAGAGAGAGATACATGCGGACTGTGATGGCGCTCCAGAGCCACTCCACACCATTAGGGCTGCCTTTCTCCTCGAGTAGAGGATAGTCTGTATCTGCTTCCTGAGCCACAACATATGATGCCACATATGAGGTCAATTTGTTTTTCTACACCACTACCTTTACATTAGGAATGGGTATTTTGGTCAGTCTTACACTCAATATACAAAATATCATCAGCTATATTATTAAATCAGCCAAGTTTGAATTTGAAATGCTTTTTTTAACCATTTTTATCTAGGGTTGTAATACTAACCTCCTCAGAGTTTTTGGGACTGTTGAGAATGAAACAGCCGGGGTTGCTAGTTTCTGAATTGTGATGCTGTCTGGGCTGTTGTATCAGTGGGGAATCCACACGAGGCACCTCACATTCAAACTGATAAGAAAGGTTGTGCAGGATGGACACACAGTTTTCTGTGGCCTGGAAAAGAAGAATTAATCATTAAGTTGGAATAATCATTCGGGATCACATTAGATAATATAACATTACATAAACATTTTGGGAACAAATATAACATTGACGTAAATGTGGACACATTTGTGTCACAATGCGAGTGTTCAGAATGAGCTAAGTTTCAATAATCCTTTTTTTCCCGTTTGTGTGTTCTGAAAGCTATAAAAAGTTTTATTGTACAGGTACATGGAGCTCTTTTATCTTAAAAGATCAAGGAAAATTGGATTCCTTGTGATATGGCCCCTTTAATAATTAGACATAAAAATGAAAGACTCAATGTTGCTGTTGCTAAAGATGGGGATTTAATGTAAGTACCGTATCATCAGGTTTATAGTCTGCAATGGTGCCACGGATATAGTAGATGAGGCACTCAATGAGACCCTCACAGTCCCGCATGGCTTTACGTCCATCTGGACCGGCTGAGCTCAAATTTCTATATATATATAAAAAAAGATTTATTTGTTATTTAAAAACACCTTTCATGGAAAAATGCAATGATCTGAATAAATAAGAATATCTACACTACAGTTTAAAGGTTAGGGATGGACTTATTTTCTAGTTTTTGAAAGAAGTCTCTTCTGCTCACCAAGGCTGCATTTATTTGATCTAAAATACAGTAAAAACAGTAATATTGTGAAATATTATTACTATTTAAAATAACTTGTCTATTTAAATATATTTTCAAATGTAAATTATTTCTGTGATGACAAAGCTGAAATTTCAGCATCATTATTCTAGTCTTCAGTCACATTATCCTTTATTCTAATATACTGATTTTAAGCATAAGAAACATTTTTTATTATCAATGTTGAAAACAGTTTCATTTGAAACAAATCTTTTGTAACATTACAAATTTCTTGACTGTCACTTTTGATCAATTTAATGCATCCTTGCTGAATAAAAGTATTAATTGTTTTACTTACTGACCCCACACCTTTGAATGGCAGTGCCAAACACACTTAAAATTGGTTCGTAATAACGCACAGCACAACTTGAGCGGTACTAGCACTACTAAGAACAGCCTGGCTTGTCAAAATGAATCATTTTCAACCTTTTGCATCTTGTATTTCTTCAGTTGGTAATACCTCAGGCAGCCAGTAGCATTGTAGAAAATTTCAGGGTCAGCGAGGAGCTCCAACTTGGGGTCTTCCCCTTCAGAAATGCCTGAGCAGGGCACCAGCACACTGTCTGTGAGAGGTTTGACCGCTTCTCTAGCGAGCTGCTCTTTCAGAAGGTCATGAGAAGACAGATTCCACAGCAGCCCTGGAGAGAGAATAACATCGGCAAGATTAATGGAAGGGTAGAGGTCACGCTTTCAAGATCTGGATGTTTTCATAGTTGGAGACATGGCTGGAGTTTTAGCAGGATCAGTTAAAGTGAAGTCAAGTTTGGCTGCATAATGAAATATACAGTATATGGAGCAAATTTAAAGTACTTGGAATGGCTCCCTTACCAGTGAGCTGCTGTCGGGTCTCGATGTCTCGGTTCTTCTTGAGCAGTCTCAGGATCACTGGAAGCCCCTCACAGTCTTTGATTTCCATTTTGTTTTCATTGTTTTCATAAACAATATTTCGGAGCGCGTTGACGGCAGCCCGCTGGAGCTCCTCGCTCTCATTCTGCATGAGCGTCAGCAGCTTTGGGATGCCTTGAAGAAAATGTACCTGAGCAGATAGAACATGATAAAATAAGAAAACTCAAAATTTAAATGGGTCATATTTTACTCTTTTGCAGCCTAAGTCTACTTATGTTAGTCAAGGTTCATGCACCAAAACATTGGTAATTAATTCATTTCTCTGACACTTAATTAAACAGCCTGTTTTTGCTACTTTACCTTTAAAACTTTTACTACTTTTTAACATTTTGGAGTTTTTTTTTTAAAGATTAAAAAAAAAAAAAAAATCTGTGAAGTCTCTTATGCTCACTAAGACTGTAATAATGTGAAATATTATTACAATAAAAAAATTTAATACATTAAAAAATTTCTTTATTCCCGTGATGCTGAATTTTCAGCATGATTACTTCAGTCTTCAGTGTCACATGATGCTTCAGAAATCATTCTAATACGCTGATTTGCTCCTCAAGAAACATTTCTAACCATTATCAATGTTAAAAACAGTTGTGCTGCTTAATATTTTTGTGGACACCTTGATATTTTTCTCGTTTGTGAAATTATAAATGCATCCTTGCTGAAAATATTTTTTACTGACTCCAAAATTTTGAATGGTAGTGTATGAAATTGACCTTTCATGCTTGGTTAACCTCTGCATACCGGTGCAGTTCACACTTTCATCAGGACAGACGAAGTTGCTGAGTTACTGTTGATATGTAAACATGGGCGGTTGTGCGTGTATGTATGTGCTAACAGTTGTAATGTCGCAACCCCTACAATTCAGAATAAATTGCAGCTTAGTTTTCGTAAATGTTATGGGTGGACAGGAAAGGTAGCTCTGTGATTATTAACATTATAGTTCATCTACATACAGTAGTACATGAAACTTTCCTAAGCTGGTTTCCTAAACTGTAATTAATGCACAAAACAAATTATTTTATTTTTTTGGGATGCACAATATATTTGTACCATATTGGCCAATTTTAGAGATTTTAATATCTCGTAATTGACTGATATTGGATATTGAATTGTGCATGCTCATTTCCCCTATTTTGTACATTTATATTACCTCTATTATCATATAATGCTCACTTAAAGTTTTTTTTATCATATAATGCTTTTTTCTTTTAATGATTTTTTGGCTATTGTTGGATTCAAAGCAAATTTAGGGAGCTCCCTAAATGATTCAACAGTGTTAACTCATGAATTGCCCAGCTTGTATCTTAAACCACTAGACTACACCATCGCTTTTAATGAGAACCTGCCTTTCAATGTTTGTCGTAATGTTTGAAAGTCTATAAAGGTGAAGTACTATGGAATATAAACAGCAGAAAAATGACTCTACAAAACAATGAAACACTGTTGTCATATTAATTACTTACTGTCTGACAGCATTGTAAACCACACTAAAAACTTTCCTCTCACTTTCTTCCACACCCCTTTTCCTCTTAATTAAAGTCCCACCTCACAATGTAAAACTATGACTCATTGTTTAATTTTGTCAGAAGTGTTTGTTATCACTGCAACCGTTGAGGCTAGACATTAAGGACTGTGCGAGATACAGTATATCATCTTTTGGGTGGATCATAACAGCATGTGCTATTTTAGAGTCAAGTATCACTTACCTTTTTCTTGGCATCAGGACTGTTAAAGCATTGGTTTTGTATGAAGTTTGCCGCGGTGATTTGTGTTTCCATATTATCTTGTTCCAGGAGATTTACAGCCTCATTTAGTGTCATCTCTGTTCCAAGGTCACCTTTTCTGATTTTCCTTTAACACACAAGACAGAAATACAGTGTTCATTCCATCTAAAATAGTCTAAAATAGAAAATCTAAAATAGTATATACATATACATATATATATCTATCTATCTATCTATATATATATATATATACATACATACATACATACATATTTTTATTTACACAATTACTAATAAGAAACTACATTAATATTTCTGTGATATTGAAACAACAAAAATCTAAAATAAATCTCAATACTCAAAAACAATGTAAAAACAAAATAACTAAGATTAAGTAGCTAAAATGTTTAAACTACTAGCTTACTTTGCTGACATTGTCACTGAATGTTGCTTGACCTCCACCTTTTCTGTCCTCACTAAACTTCCCGACCGCTCCTCCATGCTGATCTCTGAGCCAGATTGGGAGGGTCGTCTTCCTGCAACAAACTCCAGGCTCGGCTTCCGCACGCGGCTCTGCCAGGACACGTTCTCTGATTGTTCGTGAGCACCGAAACCCCCCTCTCTCGGCTTGCAGAGGGTCCTCTGAAGGGTGTGTTTCTCTAACTCCATCCTGTTCCTCTCTGCAGGAGCATTGTGTGGGGTGCTGGGTAAAAGCATTTCATCTGTATCATCTATGTGATTGTTCTCATTCACAGAGATATTGGTGGGCTGAGTGACAGCCGACAGGCCGGTAACGTACAACCTCGGGTTTCGCAGAACCTCAGAGCGGGCGTAACGTAGAGGGTGATTGTTCATATGGGAATGGTTGGCTGTAGGGGACGAGGGGAGAGTGAGAGAATTGGTCCCCCAGCATAATCCCGCTCTTTTGGTGGTGTAACGAAAGCTTCCATAGCCTCTGTGAAATCGAGGCGGCTCTGCACTTGACCACTGAGATCGGTCAACCATCCGCAACGACCTTGTAGATTCATGATTGGCGGAGATACGCTGCAAAGTATAGTGTGTGTTATTATCTCAAGTGAATTTAGTGATATTAAAGGAATAGTTCACCCAAAAGGCATTGACAATTGTGGACACAAACCTATCATACAGCTTTAGATGATGTAGAATATTTACATTTAGTCATTTAGCAGACGCCTTTATCCAAAGCGACTTACAAATGAGGTAAGTGCACAATATAAATAGTGCACAAGTTGTATGAACTACTTTTATTTTTGCTTTTCACCTCCCTTTTTTGGAGCTTGACAGCCCTAGTCACCATTCCCTTTCAGTGCATGGGACTAAATGATGACAGAATTTTCATTTTTGGGCGAACTATTGTTTAAAGAACACATGTATCCCACTGGAAAATAGTTTTTACCTTTACGTGTAGATTTCCTAAAGATGAACTACTTGAAATATGACAGCTGGACAGACTGTCTGAGAGAGATGAATCTGCAACGCCCAAAACACACACAATCGAATTACAATACAATACAATACAATACAATACAATACAATATAATGGAAAACATATTCCTCATGCTCACTTCCAAATCCTAGTAAATAGGTTTGAATGAGTGAGTTCTGACAAACTATGGTATGGTTCACATTTCTCTACTACCAAAAAGTTAACAAATGTGTTTATTTAGACATTATATTGTATTATATTACAGTTATTTTATTAAATATTATTATATTATATATCTGATAGCTATATTTGGACCTTAAATATTCTTCCAAGTACCTTGAAGTACTATGTAAATATTACAGTATAAAACAATATATTATCCTTCAGTGCCATGGTATACATCAAAAGTACAATAAAAAAAAAAGAAATAAAGAATAAATTTTCTTTTGCATGTTATTTTAAACACACACAAAAAAATGAAAGTACAGAGTTGAGAACAAAGGACCAGTGAAAGCTGACCATTAACATATGACTGACATCTTTTTTTCTTGAGAAATATATAAATGTACACACCTGTATTCCTATTCCAAGCCAAAACACTGATTATCTCTAAATAGTTTGTTTTATTTAATGCGGTTTCATTCTACATACCTGGCAGTTTTGGTTTCTTTCTTTTCCGAGAGAGAGTGAGCTGCACTTGTTGTTGTAGTCTGTTCAGCCGGTGAGTGTCCGCGAGTTTGTCCGCCTGCGGTAAAGCTAAAGAAGAGTCTTCCGAGTGAAAAGCGCCCTGAACGGGCAACACTGACCGCATAAAGTCTGCCTCCACCGCCATTGCAGATGGAGATGGTATTAAGCGTCAGGTGTTTGAGTCTCTGTTGGGCGTGTAACAGCGCTGTGCTCGGTCTTTGTGTACAGGGTGTGGTATAAACATGCGTCACCTCACACAGATCGTGTTTCTGAATATTTAGAGGTTGAACACCTGTGTTCGTGGAGGTGGGTGGAGGTTTCCACTGCGGGCATCCACTGGTCACTGGACTCAGCTAAAGCTGGGGAATAGTTGGCAGTGAAGTGTGTGGACTCAGCGTTATTCATTGATTGTAGTGCTGTACAAACCTTTAGACACCCTGTCTGTCATATGAGACGGCCCCTCCCACAACAGAGACGTCACACTTGAAAGTTTGTATAGGTAAAATACTCTACCATGGTAACCATTTCTGTCAGAATGTCAGAATGCGACAGGGATTGTAACGTTAGAGTGTTTAATATCAATAGACACTTCTTTAGCTCTACCAGGGTAAGCGCCCACTAGGAGGCCTTAAAAGGACTTAGGCCTAAATGATTTATTGAAAGGGATAGGTCACCCAAAAATGTTCTTTTCATCATTTAACGTTACTCATTTACTGGGAAAGTCATGTTGATTCATTGGCTTAAAAAAGAGATCTCTGAAGAACCACTTAAAACTTTTTACTTTTTGTAATTAATTTGAATGATAATGTTAATTTATGACACCCCTAATTTCTGTACATACAGTCTGAATTTACTGTCTGTGTGTGTGTGATTTTTATTTATTTATTTATTGTGTCTACTTCATTTTAAATTGTTTGTTGGTTTTTCACCTGTGTTCTAACTTCTGGAAACACCGCACCGATGGACTTCACAGCTTGTTTTGTTTTATTTTATTTATCATAATATTAATTTGTTTTAGCAAATTTACTCTTTACTTTACTCATAAATGCAGAGGCAGTAGCAACACATCAGTTTAACCAACAGAGGGCGTTATTGTAATATGCTGGGCATAATGCTGTAATTTATCAGTGGATGATAGAACATATATCATCTCATGATAATTTTACATAGCATAATATTTAATACATAGCAGATTTTTGTTGAATGAGCATAGATATATAAAAAAAATTGTATATCACTGAAGTAATGCATACTAAAAAAAATAGTAACAGCTATATTATTATTGTTTAACTGATTTAGTTTTCTATCATTTATCATTTAAGATAGGTATTTAAATATGATAACATTTGACTTGGATATGTACAAAATTTGTGCTGTCAAGCGATAAAAAAAAAAAAAAGTAGTAAATTGCACAGTTTTGTGTAATTAATCGTGAACATTAAAAGGATCAGGATTAATAGGTCGACCTCTAATGGAAGGGGTGCGGGATGACCAGGCTAGAAGAGAGACCTTTAGGAATGTTAGATGGAGCTGCTTTTAGTGTGAAAAAATAGTCTACTTACAATGTTGATTCATACCGAGTTCTGCTTTTTGCCGATTTTATTGCCACCTGTTCCACACAACAAAATGGACTTGAAATGGACAGTGTGAGATCAAACAATTTGCTAGCTAAATGTTAAAAGTCAAATTACAAATCCTCCCTGACCGAGCTTTTGGCCGATTTCATGTCCTGTGTGATGGAGTACATTTTTGCTAATGGTAATTCATGACACATCATTCTAGGAACAAGAAAGTTCTCCTAATTAAGTCCTCATTAATGGAAACCCATATTTAGGTAAAAATGCTGTAGAATATTTGATGCACAGAGCTCTAGATTTGATTCATTTACCATTGGGGCTTCTCTCTCATATACTGGTGCTGTAGTTTGGGCCTGCACTTACTGAGCCTGACCTTTTCATGTCAGAACTCTCCTACTCTTTTCATCCTGACTATTACTGATGGACTGATGGTGCACAAAAAACAGAAATCAGGGTTATTGTCTATATGCATTACACTTAAAAATAGATTTGACTTCAGACTTCTTCCTATGCCACAATACGCAAATATAAGGCAGTAGATAAAAAATAAGTTAGCATCTTCAAAATGTGAATATATCTTCAAAGTCATTTAGCTGATCTTAGGCCCAGTATACCTTAAAGGGATACTCCACTTTTTTCGGAAATATGCTCATTTTACATCTCCCCCAGAGTTAAACAGATGAGTTTTACCGTTTTAGAATCCATTCAGCCGAACTCCGGGTCTGACGGTACCACTTTTAGCATAGCTTAGCACAGATCATTGATTCTGATTAGTCCAGTAGCATTTCTTTCAAAATGACCAAAGAGTTTCAATATTTTTCCTATTTAAAACTTGACTCTTCTGTAGTTAAACCGTGTACTAAGATCGACGGAAAATGAAAAGTTGCGATTTTCTAAGCCTATATGGCTAGGAACTACTCTCATTCCAGCGTAATAATCAAGGAACTGTGTGGCTGTACCATGGGTGCAGCAGGCGTAATGATATGACGCAGCGCCTGAAAATAGTCCCCAGCTCGGTAACTTCTTCCAACGTGACCGGGACTAAGTTTGTCTAACCTATTAGACCTATTTTCAGGCGCTGCGTCATATCACTACGCCTGCTGCACTCATGGTACAGCCGCACAGTTCCTTGATTATTACGCTGGAATGAGAGTAGTTCCTAGTCATATAGGCTTAGAAAATCGCAACTTTTCATTTTCCGTCGATCTTAGTACACGGTTTAACTACAGAAGAGTCAAGTTTTAAATAGGAAAAATATTGAAACTCTTTGGTCATTTTGAAAGAAATGCTACTGGACTAATCAGAATCAATGATCTGTGCTAAGCTATGCTAAAAGTGGTACCGTCAGACCCGGAGTTCGGCTGAATGGATTCTAAAACGGTAAAACTCATCTGTTTAACTCTGGGGGAGATGTAAAATGAGCATATTTCCGAAAAAAGTGGAGTATCCCTTTAACATTTGTGGAAACGGATTTTTATTAAAATTGGCAGATTGGTGCCATCTGGCTGTAATACCATTTGCAGATAGGCTATTATATGTTTATTATTCTGTATTTTTGAGTCACTTACAGTAGTGGCCAAAAGTGATGTTCAATGCTCCACCCTTTATTCAAATGTTATTAAAAATCTGTCAAAGGTTTTGTAATTATATTGCATAGACAATTTTTTTTTATTTGTGATAATCCAATGAAACATGCCAAATTGTGCGGACATCATTTTTGGCCGAGCTGTCATACAAAGAAATTATGAACACATGCAAAATCAAGAGAGAACAGTAAAATAAAACCTGTAAGTAATGTAGTTTGCCTGTTTTGGCAAAATTGTCAGATGAAGAGGCTATACCTACACGTTTAGTGTTTTGTTCTTCCCTCATTTAAAAACAAAACAAAAACAACTATATATATATAGCCTATATATATATTAGAAACAAATGTCCCATTTGGATATCACTTTTGGCCACTAGGCTACTGTACATTCCACTGGATGAACGAGGCCCACTAGGTGGACTCAGTAGGCTACACTTCGTAAATAAATAATAAAATAAACATTAAAATGCTAAGTTATAAAGGCCTACGCAACATTTCATCCTTTGGCGAGAAATCAGAAACTTTACATAAACTGTTACCACCTCTCACTCAAAAATGTTCAGCTTTATTCAACTTAATATGCAACATTTAAAACAGTAAGTTATGTTGTTATAATATATCGCTCAGAAATATGCATAGCCTACGATCAGTGCTGTCAATCGATTAAAAAACAAAAACAAACAATCCATTTTTTCTGTATCCCAATTAATTGCGAGTAATCGCACCTAACAGTAAACCTTGAAATATTTTTATATTGTAGGCTAATGCATTATATCATATTGAATCTCCAAATTAATGTAGAAACAACATAAAGACTGTAGCCTATATATACAGCCTATATTTTTTTATGGCATCTTTTTATTAGGCGTATACTATAACAAACACTTTGACACTGTTGTATTTATTTATCTAGCCTATCTATACATTGGTCCAAAATAAATCAGGAATGTATTAAAACACTACATGTGCAAATACTAATATTTTTATTAGATAATCTGATGTATAATACAATAAAAATATATTGATATATGAAAAATATATATTGATTTATATTTGCTGGTAAATCATAACATTTTAAAGATAATGCGTACATCACTGCACGCGCTCTCTCTCTCAGACAAATACTTGTAGTCAAACATTTGAAAGGATTGGATTGGCTGAGTGTGATCAGCTGAAGCGGTGCGTCAGTGCGCGAGCAGTGCGAGTGCGCTCATGAAAGCAGCTACAACTCGCAGACACGGCAGCAAACGCTCTTCAAACCAAACTAGATAGTCATAGACGGCTTTCCGAAGCTTACTGCACGAAAACATAGCGATAAGTATTTATTACAACCTCACTTTGGTTCAGTTCATTTGCCCGGGGACGCTGGATATGGAGCTGGTTGGGTCTCTATAACAAAGCGGATCAGCTCGAGCCGAGATGAGCGCGACTATGAGCGGCTCTGGGTCAGCGCCCTGTCGCTTCGCACATTACTTCATCATATGCGGAATAGACAACGAAACTGGTCTAGAGCCCGATGCTTTGGCAGGTAAGATTGAGTTATTGTGTTTTATACATATAGCGTGATGGTAAACACACCAGAGTCAGCAGGTATAATGAACACGAGCTGACGTGCACTGATTTCTTATGAGCCCTGCTTGAATCACATTATAGCATCCTCCTGATATTAGGACTTTATGAATGTATACATTTAATGTATTAATAAGCTTGGCTGGGAATAGCAGATTAGACACGTGACCCTAAGAAATGATATAACTGAGACATGATTTTTGAGACGTGCTACAAAATTTAGTATAGGTATCAGTGAATTGTTTTGGATTCATCTGTTCAGCATGCTCCATGGTCTTCACCTATATTTGGGTTCAATTTTCTCATAAAATTAGTTTAATTGCACACCACTCAAGTCACCATATACCAAGATAAAAATATCTGCCACATTTTTCTTATAAAAACGATCAAACTGTAGCATTAATTCCAATTTATTGAGACCACAAGATGGTTTCATATTGAATTGATATGATTAATGGAGTCTTGAGAAAATAACCATATTTTTGCACATCACACATTTATTAGCCTAAATGTAGTAGCCATTTTGTTTTCCTGATATTGTTGGTGACTATAAATAAAAATACCTAAAATCCCAAACATTGTCTTTACGGTTCGAGTGATGAAGTTGACTCGTGATGGTTGTCCGAGAAAATATGAGCACAGCTACTTACAAATATGAATTTAACATAGCCTGTGGATCTATATCTTTATATATTGACATGTAAATGATGGATCTTAGATAAATCAATGTAATATCCAATTACCTAAATTAAGTGAAATCAATTACAATGTTCCCAATCACCAAATGTTATCTGAAACCAGCTGCATACGTGGAGTGTTAGAGGAAGGATCAGATCTATTCAATGTTTAATGTTTAAGCCTTAAAGCATCCAATAAAAACAGTCATCATCCTCATGTATTGATTCTCTGAATATTTTTTGACATGATGTCTCATGGTCTGATAACTGATTATATGTGTTGTTTTTGGCTTATTTGCCTTATTATGCATCTTGTTGGATACTGAAGATATCGCAAAATATCGCAGTCTGTCCAGTGTACAAAGGTTCTGTCCAATGAACTTGCATTGAGCAACCGATGCTGACCAGCTCACGTGGCTTTCACTACTGATCATTTTGATTTCATTCACTCATACAGTGAATGGTATCAAAAAGAGACGAGTCTCAAATGACTTGATCTGTGTGGCTGGCTTGTATCTGATATTATGTAGCTTGTGCTGTGGTGCTTTTAGCACTGCGAGGTTTGTTTGTGTGTGTACTAATTGTCTCATATGCAATATGCACATTTCTTGTAAGTTCATTTTAAAGCACAAAAGCTATTGCCAAGAGCACAAGTGTAATTGTCAGAGCAAACCGGGCTTCTAAAAGCAACAACTTGTAATCCCAGTAGCCAGCCTGTCTACTCTAACCCTGTTTTTCTCCAATCTTTGTCTGGCCTTGTTTTAACAGATGTGATGATGACTGCTCTACCTTTTTAAGGCCTGACGCAGTTTAACAGACTGCTGGTGAACTGTGTGAAGGGCTAAGCTGCATGTGCGTGATGCTCTCGTGGATTAGATGTGTTTTCTTTTAACCGAGAGCGGACAGAGCAGGCCGTGTGGGAGCACAGCAAACTGATGAACCTGCTTAGAGCTTCTATTTTAGCTCTATACTTGTACAAATCTATAAATTAAGACTGTGCAATTATCCTGGGAAATGCAAGTTAAAACTCTATCCACAGAAAATAAGTAATTATTAATAAATTCAATTTGTTAAAGTCAGTTTTCAAAAAGAAAAATTTGGAATTTAGAAAATTAAAATTGTAGCTGATAGAATAAACCGTAAAATATTTTCATGTTATAGTTGATAATTGATTATTGGTCTTCATTACATTTCTATACTATTTTGTGTAAATAAAAAATGACACTAAAAACTAAAATATATATTTTTTAAATGCTACAATTAAACAAACAGTTAATTATCTAATGTACAGTATGCAAATATAGATATTCCAAAATGTAATGCTTTAAATGACGGCATAGGTACATTTAAAAAGAGGAGGAAAGTATGCGCAATTAAAGATCCAAAATCAACCATTACCAATAATAATAATTAAAAAAAATGGTGGAACTTAGTTATTTTAGTTTACTATTATATCTATTAACATTTTGAATTAGCTTTTATTTTTATATTTTTAAATTTAAGTTATTTTGTTAGGTGCTTTGTTAAGTGCCATCTGAAATTTTCTCATTTTTATTTTAGCTTTATTTTTATTTAAGTTTTGGTTTGAGTAATTTTAGTGCACTTAAACTTAAACGAAAATTGCCTTGGGAACTAACTGTTTTAGTTTTTTATCTAATGCTTATATTTGATTATATTTCAGTTTTATTTCAATTGACAAAAATGTATTATTTTATAATTGGAATAGTTTTAATTTCAGTTAACAATAACAACACTGAATGGAGAACTTTCTAGAGACTTGGGACGTGGCAATGCCTCGGACATCAACCTCAGCCCCTTATCATAGCAGCGCTACAATCTAAAAATCTGGTTTGTAATGTTTGTACAGAGAGAAAAGCCTTTTCCCCTTTAAACAGATCTGCCTGTCCACTGTGAGGTTGGTCTGGTTCCCCAGATAAAGTTCATCATGATCAAACAGTTTGAACTTGATTAATTTTGTCCAGTGTCATGAGGGCTTGGATTTTATCAGCTCCCCGGGTTGCTCAGATAAGCCTCGCACTGTGAGATGCTTCATTTGAGAGATCCATGTACAGCATAACCTTTGTTGAAGATTATCCTACTGTTCTTGTTTGATCAATATCGAGTGTTTTGAAAAGCCCCCCCTCGCCCCACCCTATTGCACCTGTATTCTCTGGTGGCCTAGTTTCTGAAGGTTAGCTTTGGTTGCACCTCCTGTGAGAAGATGAGAACGCTCATTTGTAATTTAAACCACTTGAAGATGGAAAGAGTGAGAGATGGTTTTCCTGATATATTTTTGGCCCTGCTTCCTCAGTTCTATTGTTCCTAATGCACATTTCCTGCTGGGTACCTCAGCGTGTTTCTGCATGACTTAATGTGCGGCCGTCCAATCCCAGAGGGGCCCTGCACTCATATGACCCCCCCCCCCCTCCCAGGGCTTTTCAGCGTAATCAACACTGCTGGTCGCCCTTTCACTGGTCTGTCCCTGTACAATCTGTTTCTTGTAATGGAGGATTTTTATTTAACTGTTTTTTACTGTGTCACGGTTAATTGAAGTGATCATTCATTACATAAACACACTGTGGCCCCTCGATTTATGTCATTTTGAGTTGTTGTGCCTCCTTTCATTGATGGGCAGAGGCTTGTTGATTGGACTGTTGTCCTTGGCTCAAATTTTTTGAGCTTGTCACCCTTTGCAAGGCCAAAGTATAATAGACCGTTTCCACATTGTAAAATGAAATAAAGCTAATTGTAACTTTTTATCTTGCAAAGTGTAATTTTTATTTGTCACAATCTGACTTTATATCGCACTTTTGTGACTTTCTCACAGTTCAGCTTTCTAGGCTATTTCATAATTGCAACTTTATATCTCACAATGTAATACATTTATATAACGCAAGGCATTTTTATTTCTTGCAATTACAAGATAAAATTTAAAACACAATTACAACTATATATTGCAATGCTACTCTGTTTCTTGTAACTGCTACTTTTATCTTTTATCTCACTTTTATCAGTGAGGTATTATTTCTTATAATTACGACTTTAGGCTATAACTCACAATGTGACTATCACGCAAGACGATCGTTTCTTGTAATTCCAACCATATATTGCACTGCAACTTTGTTTCTTGTAACTGCAACTTTTTACATCGCAAGGCAATTTTATTCCTTATAATTGCGACCTTTTATCATGTAATTTATTTCAACAATGTATCACAATGCAACTTTTTCTTGTAGCCGCAACTTTTTATCTTGCAAGGTAATTTTGTTTCTTGTAATTGCGACTTTTCTTGTAATTGTAACTATATATCACAATGGAACTTAGTTTCTTGTAACTGCAACTTTTTATCTTGGAAGGTAATTTTATTCCTTATAATTGCGACCTTTTATCATGTAATTTATTTCAACAATGTATCACAATGCAACTTTTTCTTGTAGCCGCAACTTTTTATCTTGCAAGGTAATTTTGTTTCTTGTAATTGCGACTTTTCTTGTAATTGTAACTATATATCGCAATGGAACTTAGTTTCTTGTAACTGCAACTTTTTATCTTGGAAGGTAATTTTGACACTAGTAATTGTGACTATCAAGTAATTGCAATATATATCACAGTGCGACTTTATTTTTAATAGTTTTCGGCTTTATCTTGCAATGTGACGGTTTCTCATAATTGCAACCTTTTATCTCACGATGCAGTTTCTAATCTCACAATGTCTTATCGTAAACTTTCTCTAAATTACTTCCATAACAAAGTGATTTTGTGGAAAACAAGCTGCACTACTGGCCATATTTCATGTTTTTCCTCTGTTTGTTAATTCTTCAGACTATTAGTCAGTCTCTTTAGCCCCCTCTTTCAACTATGTGTTAGTAGTTTCTTAGAGGGCCTGTCAAACACTCATATTCTAGGCCTAAGGGTATAGTATATGTCCTCTGAGTAGGATAAAAATAAAGACTATAAATAGGCCTCTTGTGTTCGACTCTACGAGAAGAGGATTGCTACATGTCAGAAAGAAATTGCTTTCCAAGCAGTCCCTTGTTATTTGTTGTGTCGTGATTGTGAACAGTAATAGAGAATGAAAACATGAAACGCAAAATTTGAATCATGCACATGGACACATTGTTATGCTCTGGTGGTCTTGCACTTTCTGTACGATTTCGGTTCCCTACAAAACGTGCCGCACCCACAAGCCTTTATCTCATCTCGTGTCTTACTGATGTGCCTGCCATGCATCAGTAAAATGGTTTTTCCTGCTTTGGCAGAGGAAGAGATTTCGATCTTTGATGTTCTAGTCTGTCTCCATCGTTCACACCTCTACCTATAGGGGATTAGTCTCTTGAATTACCTTCATTTACTGAGGATTTGACACCTTGAACGGTCATTAACTGTGAATCGACCATGTCTGGTCCCCTTCAGGTACCTGTTGATTTAGAGTGGTGCTGTTTGATTCACTGTATCATCTCCATTTAACTTTTATAGTGGTCCCTGAGCAGCTTGTAACAAGTACTTGGGCAAATAAGATGCTGAGGGCTGTATTTTATTCAGCCATTAGTGGTTTGTTGTCTAGGCAGTGATGTGAGTCATGCAAAAACTAAATGCATGTATTCAGAGAAAAGCAAAATTCTTACTTGTACTTCTGACGTCCCCCTGATGCTCTGCAGGGCAAGTTGATTCGGTGTCGTGTCTTGTAAAGAATCTCGAAGGAGGAAAAAAGTACACATCCGAATGAACAGGTGCAGGATCAAAACTAAAGTTACATAAAAATAAATGAGGAAAATCTGCACACTGTGTGCAACGTTTCAAAAAAAAACAACAAAAAAAAAAAAAATCGTCGTCCTGAGGACTTTTTTGTGTAAACAAATAAAAAATAAAACACTAAAAAATTCACCAATATTAAAATTCTGGCAAATTAGAAAAGTCGATAGTTATGTGCATGTTGAACTTAATATCCATTATGCTGATATTAAAATTTGTTTAAATAAAGATCAAACGCCTAAAATCAGTTACTACAAATGAACATGCATCAAAACATAATAATGTACTGGATGAAAAAACGGATATGCATTGTGAGATTTGATAAATATCACATTTAGTAATTTAATTTAATTATTTATTTTGTTGTTATTGTTATAAAGATATTGTAGATCATAGCAAAGTTGTAAAAATTGTCTATAAAAATTAAATATTCAATATTATTGACCAATAGGCTGATAACTGATTGCTATATTGTGCATCTCTATTCTAAAAGGTGCTGGTCTTCCATTTTTACAGCTCTCTCTTTTTGTTGTCCATCACATGAACATTGACTCTGGTGAAACACTGGGCTGTTTTCACTTTATAGTGAGACTTCAAACATACCTGCTGAAGCAGCTTCTAATACTTCAGACCAGACAAGACTAACAAATATTGGGCGTCAAATGGCGCATTGTTGTATTGTGGCTGCATGACGTGTCTCCGCTCATTGTTTCTTAATGACACTGGCCAGCTCGTATTGTGACTAGAGGCAGAGACACAAGGCAGTAGTGAACGGCCATAAAGAGGACTGGTTCCTGGACCATCTGTCTGTGCGCACCAGCATGGACATGGGGACAATGGCTATGCTAATGTCGTAACACCTCCCCGGCTTCCCATTGACTTTTCCCTCCAATCGGCCTGAATTGGGGGGAAAACGGGTCAAACGCCAATGCTGTGTAGCTGAGCCATTCCTCTTCAGTTCCTGTTTCCATGCTTTGTCCAGCCCAGGGTATTTTAACTTAGCATTTCATCATTTTCACTTTTTCAGTGTCTAATGTTTTATCTACAACTTTTAATCCTGCATTCTTTTGAAAACTGAAACAAAGGTACTGCAGATCAAAGTCGTGTTTTTACTCTCCCCAGTACTTTCTAGACTGTTTATGAAGATCAGAGATGGTTGGAGGGGATCTGTAAGCCTGTAAGCATAATCTACTCAGAGACTCAGTACGACTGTAATCTGCCCTCCTCTTAATTTCAAGTGAAGTTCAATGTTGCACAGTACTGTATTGCAAACATGGGATGGGACTCACATTTTCACAGCATGTGCCATAGCTGTAATTATACATGTCATTAGCTTTCTTTATATTTATGTCATTAACTTTTACTATACTTGCACTGTGAATGTGTAAAAATTGAAAGAACTTTTAAATTAGTAAATTTTTAGATGCATTGACCTTTAGTTTTATACCCATAGACCCAACTTTTTTTCTGCTTTTTGTTTTATGTGCTTTCACTTTTGTTGCAACAGTTTAAAGAGGGTTATTTATGTTCCAGCAATACAAATGTTCACAAAGCATAATAAAGAAATGATTTACTAAATATGGCGTAGAATAAACCCTACTGAACCCCCCAACTATGAGCCAGAACCCATCACTCAACATCAGTGCCTGATCTCACTGATGATATTGTGTCTATATGGGAGCAAATCCCTGAAAGCTGTTATGGCACCAAAAGGAGGGATTAATATTTTTTTGCTATGCTTTCGACATATGAAATGTTCAGCAAGACATGAACATCAGTGAGGTCAGGCACTAATGTTGGATAATGGCCTGCTGTCAGTTCAAAAATGTGTTCAATAGGGGTTTAAGTCTAAGCAGGTTTGTGCAGGCCAGTCTTCTACTCCAGATTTGGTAAAATGCCATCAGTGTTGGGAAATCTGTAGGAACGAGTCTGTATTAAGAATAATTTATACCTGTATGATGTTATGCTTCCCACAATGGACCAGCGGTTTGGAAAACGAATGGATCATTCAGCTGCATGCGCCATCTACTGGCGAGACACTGGTCTTCATTCAGCGCGACAATCACAGTGCATTATGGGTATTCTCTAGCCGCTGAGTGTACACTTGTAATCACGGTGCATTATGGGATAGAATGTGTGCACTCGATAACATCCACTATGGTTTCGGACACCATCACAAATGGTTGTTCCCTCAAATAGTGCCCTATTTAAGGGTATAGGGGTCGATTTCGGACACAGCCTGGGTGTGCATCCAGGAACAGGGTTGTGAAACACTGGGTTAAAGTGTCAACATTGTAGTTATAAATGTAACTACAAATATTCGTTTTTTACGCACGTATAATGCATAAACATGCATGTCCACAATGAGTATCAAATTTAATTATAATTTTTTTTTTTATATAACCCATTAAATATAAAAGTATTATCCAATCATGACATTTCTCCTTATATAGAACCCTTTACATAAAATGCTCTTTATGACAGAGTTAAGAACCTTCTGTAGGTTCTGTATGGAAACCCATTGACCAAGAGTGTGGTGTCCATATACTTTAGGCCATATAGTATACATATATAGTATATGAGATGGTTTTGTCAGTCAAGTTTGAAAGGCATGTAGGGGGGGGAACTGTGCCTGCTTTGGGTGAACATCTGTCATAATTATCATCGCTCTAGACGAGAGCAATTTAAAGCTGTCGGAAGCTGTCGGCTGCCAAATGGGCAATCTTTGTCATAACTTGCCGAGTTATATCACGAGCGCATAAATCCAGTTGCATAATATCTTTACCACTCTGCATGGCGCTCATCTAATAGATTACGACTGAGAGAAGGCCATTCAGAGGCCTTCATCATATAAATTTATATCTTTTTGTCTCTGGTCTGCAGAGCAAAATGGATAGCACGTAAATTAAATAGTTGAAAGTAAAAGCTTTTTATTATATAAATATTTGACTTTAATGACAGTCAGAAAGTAGATGGATGCAGCTCTGGATATGTAATGTCTGTAATGGTTGCTTTGAGCTCCTCGACCACAAAAGTATGGTTGCAAAGTAGATGTTCCGATATGCTCGTCTAGGGTCTCAAAAACGGGTCGAAAGGGTTGCGCCATTGGATCTGCTAAGAATTCTCTATATCTGTGTATGTGTGAGGCAGAATGAGACCATGAACTGGTCATGTTGACTTAGTTCATTGACCAAGTTCCAACTCATCGGTAACCTGTGTCCTCAGATAAGACTTATCAAACACCACGTGACTGTTTGTTTTCAGTAAGTGTGATTTATATGCTGCTTTAACTCAGATTTCTATCCATACTGTTAAATATGAAGGCTCATTTGGTAGTTTATTTTTTGCATACATTTAGAATTTTATGGTTATTGTACCACTTTTGAATCTGTTTCGCCATCCCATACACTCTGCTTTAGAAGTTTAGCATACCACATTGTAAAGTCATGTCCCAAATGACGCACTATACATGATTCACTTATACTATGCATGGTGTCGTGAATGAATTTTAAAGGTAAAAAGGTCATTTTGTCGTTCAACATCAAAGTCTGATAGTCACACCCCCTTTACTACATAATTAAAGCAGCGACAGGTGGATGCATGGTGTCCAACATTACACATTTAGTTTTTTCGGTTAATAAAGTGCGCCATACATGTATTTAAACTGCACTTTTCAATGTGAGTGAACTATTTATGCTACAAAACGGCATAGAATAGAGCATAAGTAAATGTATTGGAACGCATGTCGTAGCGTTTTCGTCTATTATTCCCGCTTCACAAAAACCAGACTGATACTACTTTTAATGTCTTTTTAAATTGAATTCAAACTTTTAACGAGGATGTAAACACACCTAGTGTTTCATTCGCTGTAAACTTTGACCTGAATGCGTGCAACAGGCTGATATGAGTTACACCAAAATGATCTTGACAATCTTGTGTGAATGGTCATGCTCTGAAAAAGTCTTCCGTTTCGTTGTTTTAATCGATTGAGCTGTTTCTTTGAGGTTAACCATGTTCCCTATGCTACAAGGCTCTTTTCTTAATAAAACACTGGGACCGTCTCATTAAATATCTTAAATAAAGATGAAAGACTTTTGCTACTTGCTCCATCCCTCCGTTGGCTTTCAAAGTAACTTGTATCAAGCAAATTAAAGTAATTTGCCATGTGAAATTTCAAATACCGAACCATGTAAGTGAAGGGTTTTCTTGCGTATCCTTGTGGTGCAGCAAGATAAAACAGAGGTTTTGACGGGCTGGGACTTGTTTTGGATTACAGCTTCAGCAGATTCGTCATGAGGCTGACAGCAGAGCTGTGCTGACTGTCCAAACCCTGCGAGAAGCAAAAAGACCCCAATGTTTCGTGCTCACAATGTGCCCAATCAGCACTTAACACACACACACACGCATACATAGCAAGAGCTCAGTTACGTAACGCTGTTGAGTATGGACAAAGGCTCTGCAGGAGACATTGTGTGCCGTCTCTTGCTCTTTCCCAGTCTTCCATCAGCGCTTTTAAAATGAATGGTGCTCGGAGCAATGCCAGTGATTTTTGGTCTTTGAAGCTCAATATCACAAATCCAATACTCTGTTTCACTGCTGCAAGGCTTTTGGATAAAAAGTTCTTATGATTAATAAGCGTACTGCAAATAATATCATAGTGCAAATAAACATTCGATGCATTTAACATTCATCAGCTTTGAAAATGTGATATGGGTTCATTGAGTGAGGAAGACTATGGCAGGTGCTGGATTTTGGAGTTTTGGAGAGGTAGTTATGATCTCACAAGAGTTCAAAGAGTACTTGATTCTCATTCAGTCAGTAGTGAGTGACCGTAGACTGTAAAAGGTAGTGACATTTGTTCGTAACACAGGCTGAGTCATCCTGTAAGTACCGTTGATAAAACTGCAGACACAGCAGTTGCTTCCTGTGTGGGAATCTCAATAACAGCACACACACGCATTCATTTCTTTCATAAATATAAATAAATAAAAGAAAGAAATATGAATCAGTGGCTCACTTCCTAATAAATTAAACCTATTCTTAGCATTAATCTATTTATTTTTATGCATTTTAACATTGACATTAAGTAAATTCCATTATTACTGATCTAATGTTAGATGTTCATAACCCTTATTCTCATGAAGATTCTCATTACTGTGTTATGGATGCAATTATATATTTTTAACAGCGCAAGTTAAAGTAGTACAACAATATTTGATTTAGAGTTTTATCTTTTGATTTATAAGCAAAATATGATCCAAACATGTTTTTGACAGGGTTTGGGATTTTCACCAGTGCACATTGAATGTCTTGAGTGATATTTAATAACACGCATCCAATTTTGATGATCCACGCTATTTGAGGCCAAATCGAAGATGACTTGTCAGATCTTATCGAATATGTGTATGTGTGTGTGGGTTGCACATGTAGATATTTCTTAGCAACCTCTAAGATATTTCTTAGGAACTCGTGTTCCTTCAACACCCACCATTCAGATATTCTGCGAGTGTTTGCTGGTCATGCACAACGTGATGTCTCCATCCCGGCAGAGATTGCGGCCTACAGTCAAGCTGTGCTCGCAAAAGCAGAGGCTGTGAAAAACATGTCTCTCTGTTCACCTCCATCACTGCTCAGCCTGCAGAATAACACACACGCTGTCTGTCTGCAAAGCCATTGCACTTTGAATTTAGTAGTCACGCATCAGATCATTTTGTCTGCTTCTCCATTTCTGTGTTCGGTTTGACATTTTTGCTTTTTGTTTGTCTGTTTGTGTGTTTGCCATCTCAGCTTTGTACCAATGGCTAGAGGCCGATCGACAGGGCAGGGACCCAGAGGCCTTGGCAGCAGGTAAACATCATCATTAACCTCCTCATTGCTAAGCTTCCCTAAATGTATCCATTTTTGTTTCCCATTCTCTGTTCCTTTGGCCCTGATTACGTCGTGTCTTAAGATCCTGGATGATTTGATATTAAGTAGTCATGGCAAGACAGACTGCTGCTCACACTTGGTATTTATGCTTCCCAAATGTATCTCCTGTGTCCACTTGAATTCAGACTTTAAGGGGATGGTCTCTGATTTTGCGACTAAATATATTGCTTATTATAATGTGTTACTGCGTAATGGATAAAGCACAAACATTTAAAACCACCCAACATTTCTCCCAAATTTTTATCTTGAAATAAATAAATATTTTACACTCTGTACATTTATAATATTGATTAAATTCATATGTAGTATTTAAAATTTGGTATTTTATTTTAAAATTATAGATGCTTGTATTTGAATGTTTTAAGAATATTTAATATTTGAATTTAATATTTATTGGTTAAATATAAATCAAATAATTTTTACTTTATTTTTAAATGATTTAAACAAAATATTACAGCATTTTAATATTGCATATTTAATATTATTATTTTAACATTTATCAGTTAAATAATAATAATAAATTAATAATTAGTACATAGTACTTAATAATTAGTATTATAAAATTAACTCTCTTTATCTTCATATTAATTTTAATATTATAGAACGGACATTTTAAAGAGTTATGAAACCAAAACAGGTTTTATTATTTGAAATGAGTAGTTTATTTTGATATAACCGTTTATAAGACAAAGAATTTGCATTGTAAAAGAAAATAGTTGATTTTGACTCTACATTGCTTTGACCATGTTGAATACCAAGTGGTAACGGGGTCATTGTTGTCATTTTAGCTTTCGGTCCTCACTACTTCCTCCCTCTTTTCCTCTCGTTCTTTCTCAGTTTGCGATATGCAGGCTCGTCATAGTTAAATGTGGGTCATTTGCCTCTGCTTGTTATTTTAAATCAGTTTCTGTTCTCTTGCAACACTGACTATCTCTTGCTCCCAGTCCCTGCTTTGTTTTTCTGCTGTTCCCCTGCTGTTCCTGCTATCACTTCATGTGGTGTTTGCATCAGTCTGTCTCTCTTTCTCACGTGTATGCCTGCGGCCTCAGACTCTCTGTTATAAAGGGCTTTAGTAGATTCCTCCTCCTCCCTGTCCTTTCCTGTTAGTTAATGCCTAGGGCTGTCACATGCCAAATCACCGCTAGTTCACCCCACAGTGCACAGATTCAGGCTCTAAATGATCTTCATACATGTCAAAACTAAGCTGGACAAGATTGTTAATTAGACTCTTTTTAATTACCTCAGCGCACTCTTCTGCCTTAATCTGAGTGCTGTTGTCAGCTTATCAACACGTACCCTCATCAGAATCGTTGTCTTGTTTATATTTTCATGCTAACTGCACTCTCTATCTTGTTTGCTTCACATCCATTTCGATTTAAATCTGTTCTTTTTAACTGTCATCAGATCCAAATCCTGCATGACACACTGTCTGCTCCTGTAATCTGCGCTGTTGTGGCAATCATGGCGCTTTTCCAATCTCTGTTCCCGCTTGTGCTTTGCCGTCAAAGCTATGACGTTTCCATCTAACACTGCAGGCGGCATGTGTCGGCCTGTTTATGACGCCTTAACATGCACTGAGCCAAAAGAAAAATAAGTTGTGTTTCATGAAACTGTTGCGATCATGAAGGATGTGTTAAGCCCATCTTTGTGTGCTGGTGTTCTGATGAATAATGCTACCTATCAGATTGTGCAACCAAAACTACCGCTATATTTGCATTGTTTTAAGGTAGGGGTGTGGATGTTAATAAAGCCTCAAACCACATGAATAATGCTGGTAGCACAGTCTTATAGGTAGCGAACACCAGCATTACAAATGAATAGTGATTACATGACATGATAAAATACAATACATTTGAGATCAGAAACATTGTGTGTATATATTTTAGAAAATATTTATAATATTTGTAAATATTATTGATTTGTACTGATATTTTTGCATCGTGAGTGAGCGAATGAATGAATGAGTGTGTGTGTGTGCATGTGCGATCAGCACTATCCCAGTGACAGGTGTTGTATCTGGGTCACGTACAAGTGGATTTCTGTTCAACGTACCTGAGAGAGCTGTAGGAATCAGACTAATATTAAAATTACAGCAATGTTATTAAGCCATCAAAGTAAGGTGTGTAATTCTGCATTAGAGAAATATGAAAGTTTTTCATTTTATTTTACTGTAGCTATATTCAAATACAAGTGAACTTTTTCTAGAAAGGTTTAGCACTACTAAGTAGATGTAAAGCATGTAATCCTCTGTAACTTGTTCACATGGATGACTCTCAAAAGGCCAATAGTTATGCGTTTTAGTGGCGAACTCATTAAACTTTTATTCGTTTAATGCAGTGTAACTGAGACACATGGCAAACCTCTTCTTTATGACTATGCATAAGAATTCAGACACACTCGTGCCATAGTTGCTTTTGCATTTTCGTATGAATAATTTAAAAGAAGATTCCATGCCTTTATCCTTATTCCTTACAATTTCCTCTCTGCAGGGGAAAACTTTGATCAGAGCCCCCTCAAAAGGACCTTTAAATCCAAAGTTCTGGCCCACTACCCAGAGAACATCGAGTGCAGCCCATTTGACCAGGATGCTGTTAACATGGTAAGTGACTTCAGTACTTTAGATTTTATTTATTTCAGTATTGTTCTTTTTTTTTCTATTTCATTTGATATATTTCTATTTTATTTTATTTGATTCCTTTTCAAAAGGTGTTTTAAAGAGATAGTTCACTCAAAATGTTTAATTTTGTCATTTACTCAACCTCATGTCGTTCCAAACCCGTAAGACTTTTCGTTCATCTTCGGTACACAAATGAAGATCTTTTTTTAATTAAATCTGAAAGCTTTCTGTCCCTCCATTGACAGCTACGCAACTACCACTTTGACACTTCAAAAAGTTCATAAAGAGATAATTTTTGGGTAAATTATCCCTTTAAGTGTGTTTACGCCACATGTGCCTTTCAGAGCATGGTGAGGCTTGTCAACCAGGGTGAACTTTTACGAGAAATCCATCACATCCGACACATCTAAACTTGTTTTATTTCCCTTTTAAATAAAGGTTCCCTCACGCAGTCTCATTATTTCTCACATTAGTCATTGGAGAGATCTGTATCTGCATTGATTTGGAGTGTCATAACGTGTTTACACAGACTCTCGCTCATTCTGTGGTTGCATGCAGTGATCAGCCGAGGGGTTTGTGTTACAGTCCCAGAGCATGCGGAGGTAACGAAAACCTCTGACCTATCGTTCCCGTGCAGCAAGGTCATTTTTTCCATCAGCAAACGTAAACGGAAGCTTGGCTGTAGTGACACCAGCATCAATTATTCAACCCAGGCTCTCTGCTTACGTCGGTATGGAAACGGCTCATTGTGCGTATTCTCGCTCTGTAAAGAAACACCTGAAGTGTACAGCACTGCCAGTCGTGATGCCATCACATCATTTGAGCCAAAAATTTGGAATGATGTTCCTGTTGAGTCATTTTTCAAGGCCAGTCTCTTCTCAGCAGAGGTTCACACATAAAAAAAAAAAAAAAAAAAAAATCCACTTACACATTGAAAGTGCTTTGAAAGACGGCTTGCAATCACAGAACTTCATTTTCGGTTTTCAATCCTTCAAGGCCTGGATAAAATTTCCCCAGTGATTACTTTCATTTTTCAATTCCACTCTTGGCTGATCTTCTTTTCACTCCCGCATGCTTTTGTTCTCTTGCTGTCCTCTCCTTCCTTTTCTCAATCTTTTCAGTGCTTGCCTGTTTCAGACAGCACTTGAATGACACGATTTATTCCAGGTTCCAGTATTCACACTGTATGTGCGAGCAGCACAATAGGGAGCGAAGCAGATGCGTAGGTGCAAGAGCTTCCTATTTTTGACCTGTGAAGTGTAGAAAACAAGCTGGAAATGTATTGTAAACCTCTTTATCAGCACAATATTTGGGGATTTTTATAAGCTTTTATGAACCAACGAAAAATAGTGAATTGCTCACCTATATTTTGAAAAAATGGGGAACCAACTGCATGTCTTTAATAGATGTACAGCACATGCAAACATTGTTTTGTATTCAAAATGGCGATGTTAATCTAAATATTCAGCCAGTGAGCGAGACAGTACATCTTATAAAGCTAAGTTGACTGGTCAATATGTTTAAGTAGTGCTGAGTGAAAGGAAAAGCCATACCAGAGCATATGATGTGCCCTTACTTCATAATTCATATAGTATGTACAACCCTTACAAAAAACACTGTAGTGGTCCCATGATACATTAATGTTGTCTATCAGTCAAAAGTTTACCCACTACTGTATTTTCCCAATATACTGTGTATATCAAATAAAAGCACCATTACAAAATATGCAGTTACTGAAGCAATATTTTCTCTTTGTCTTCAGCTCTGCATGCCCAAAGGTCTGTCATTTCGAACACAGCGTGACAGTCGGACCCCAGAGTTCCACTCTTTCCTCATCACAAGAGAAGACGGCTCTCGCACTTATGGTTTCGTTCACACCTTCTACGAGGAGGTGACCAGCCCTCAGATCTGCTCCGCCATGCAGACGCTACACCAGATGCACCAAGCGGAGCATAACACGTCAGCGCATAACTGCCCTTCGTCGTCCTCTTCCTCCTCCTCATCCTCCTCTAGCATGGACTCTTTAGCCAGCAGCCTGGATGAAGTCGAGTCTCCTTCCTCATCTTCATCCTCACAAGGGGGTCGCAGGAGCTGTGGCTGCTCTGGCGAAGGATACGACTCTGTTCGCGACACTCTGTACGTGTCCAAAGCTATGTGTCTAATCACACCTATGCCCTTCATGCACGCCTGTAAACGCTTCCTGTCCCAGATCCACCTGGCCGTCACTTCACATCAGCCACCCCCACTCCCTTTGGAAAGCTACGTCTACAACATCCTCTATGAAGTACCCTTGCCACCGCCCGGACGCTCTTTAAAGTTCCACGGAGTGTATGAACCTATTCTGTGCCAGAGGCCTGGTGTTGGGGAGCTGCCATTGGCTGATTTTTCATTGGGTGAGGCCTTCCGGTTGTTAGGTGTGGAAAATCTGGTGCAGCTTTTCACTTGTGTTCTGCTGGAGATGCAGATCCTCCTCTACTCACAGGGTAAGAAATCAAGGATTGTAACTTGAAAAATAAAATTAAAGTTTTATTTTATTTCATTTCATTTATTTCAAATAATTTCATTTCATTTAAAATAATTTCATTGAATTTTTTTTTTTTTCATTTCATTTCAAATAAATCTAAAACAAAATATTTATTTTTTAAATTACATTTTTTTCAGTGATGCAGCATTTCCAAACAATATATTGCCTTTTTGTTCTTGTAACGTTTATGTCTCATGACTTGTTGATCTGCCACAATAATTTAAAGTATACATTCTGTTCATGGGGGCTTTAATATGCAACATTAATATGCAATTTGATTTAATTAAACAATTAAAAATATAAATATAATGTTTAATCGATTGGCTCCTACTTTTTACATCAATTTTACAGACTGTGTCTTAGGTTTTGACTCTATGCAGATAATTTCATCTCTTATTTAAGCATTTAAATTTAATTTCTGATGCTGGCAAATGAATCTTTGCAGGGCCTTTGATGTGGAGACTGAGTGAATGTAGAGGAGTCTAATGAATATTACATTACCCTTCTGCAGCACATATGCTTTTCTGCAAACACAAGCTGATACACATGCTAATGAATTCCTCTGACTGTTCTCTAGATAAACTAATGATGAGATTTTGTGAGAAACATCTATTAATAATCACACTGCCCTGTTTTAGTAAGTCTACCATACAGGTGCCTTTCATCAAATTTCAGTCAGATCCCAGGATCCAAAATGAACCATCGTTAAGTGCCAAATGCAAGTAGAAAGGACTTTGATGGTTAAATAAAACAGATTTACTAGCCAGCTTTCTTTTTTGCATAATGCAATATTCAGTTTCTTTGCTGGTATTTAAGGCCAGTACGTTTTTACAATTCACCCATAAGTGGCAAGTGAAATGAGAATTTTCGACCCTCTTTTCAACAAACTTTAGTTTATTAATTACAATTTATTACTTTTTTTTTGTACTTTTTAGTGTATAATATGTTTTCTTATAGTTATTTTGTGATTTTGAACTTGTTTTTTCCCCCTGTGTATACGTCTAGACTACCAGAGGCTCATGGTGGTTGCGGAGGGAATCACAACGTTGCTGTTCCCGTTCCAATGGCAGCATGTGTATGTGCCCATCCTTCCCGCTTCCCTGCTGCACTTCTTGGACGCCCCTGTGCCCTATCTCATGGGCCTGCAGTCCAAAGAGGGCACGGACCGCTCCAAACTAGAGCTGCCTCAAGAGGTAACCCGCACACACTTGCATGGTCACATCCACAAACCTGCACATACTCACAAATTTGAAAACACATTCACACTCCTTATCATAGCACAGCCACTTTGGGACCTTGGACGTAGACGCATCTGTCAAGTGGGCTGTTTTTCTAAGAGGCTTTATAAGTTTGGAGCCGGATTGGCTTGTGACGACGAGTGATCTGCGTATGAGAACGCCCTCAGTGCCTTTAAAAAGCACCGGAGGACTTTGCTGAAAATAGCAGCAGGAACAGTATGAGGCTTTTCTTTTACAGTCTTTATTGACTGATGCTGGAATGCAGTGCTTCCATGTTGACGTGTGGCATTATCGTCAGATCCTTCGTTTCTTTGTCGCACGGTATCGGAATTCTTAGCAGAGGTTTATTATTCATGATCTGGGTGCTGCGAGGCTTCCCCACATCCTCATCCCTAAATCCCATTTTCCGTAAACTCCACATCCAGATTCCCTGCTATGCATTCTCTTTGAAGTCGCTCTGACCTAGAAAAAAAGACTGGTGAGAACAAGAGAGACACCAAAGGGGAATGAGAGAGGAAATGGCTCATTTTGGAACTGCATGGGTTTCCATTTTACTGCATGACTTTCGTGTTTCTTTTTTGCTGTGTTGTATTATTAGTGAGGATTTGGAGCAGCGCGTTTGAAACGTATATCTATACACTACCGTTAAAAAGTTTGGGGTCGGTAAAATCTTTTTGAAAGAAGTCTCTCACCGAGCTGCATTTATTTGAACAGGTAAAAACAGTAATATTGTGAAGTATTACAATTTAAAATAACTCTTTTCTATTTATATATATTTTAAAATGTAATTTATTCCTGTGATGGGAAAGCTGAATTCTCCAGTTCTCTGAACTCCAGTCTTCAGTGTCACATGATCCTTCAGAAATCATTCTAATATGCTGATTTGCTGCTCAAGAAACATTTCTTATTATCAATGCTGAAAACAGGTGTGCTGCCTAATATTTTTGTGGAAACTGAGATACCTTTTTTCAGGATTCATTGATGCCTTGACAGTTTGAAAATAGAAATGTATTTACTCTCACTTTTGATCAATTTAATGCATCCTTGCTGAATTGAAGTAAAAATTCCTTTAAAAAACTCTTATTGACCCCAAACCTTTAAAAGGTAGTGTAGCAACTCAGAAACTGTTTGACAACTCAAATTGTTTGTTGTTAGCATGTTGCTAAGCTAACAGCGCAATACTCCAATAAAAAGTTTGTTTAAATGAACAGCACACAAATATTAGGCAAAATTATTAATACAATAAAAATAATATGATTATTTACATTGGATTGTTCCCCTGACCTTGTTGCAGTGCATTCTAGGCTCGCCATTTTCATAAAGTCATCTCTTGAGGCTGGATTCTGCTAAAATGCTGCTCTTCTCACAATCTTTTCCTTGTCCTTGCTTCAAAACCACTTGAGGCTGATATGTCCTTGTGTAATGGCAAAATAGGATGCCTCACAGTAGTTCAATTATCATGCTCCAGCTCCTGTCCTTTGCCTTTGCCTTTGCCTTTGCCCAGAAGAGAACAGGAATATATTCTGATCAGGAACAGTGTTGGATGTGTATATAAAACTCAAACAAACCTACGAATGAACAGACACATCTGACACGTTTCAAATTATATACACTCATTATTACGTGAAGACAGTTAAATAGGTGGCCCCTTTTTTTTTTTTTTTTTACACCTGTTTAAATACACACATACTGGCCTGAATGCTTCTCTCTGACAGGCTGTCAGCATTGTGGCCTGACAGAGCGGACAGTTCTGCTTGACTGATTTTTTTTTTTTACAGCAACAAGGTCACGCTCACACACACTGACTTTAGGCCATTTTGACTGCATGAGCTGCATTGCATGGGACTGATCAGCAGTGTCACACAGAGCGATATTTCTAATGATCCACTGGATTGATTTAACCTAATTCCGGATATTGGCTTTGGTTATTAGGTCAGTACAGCTGATGATTTGGGTCAGTGTGTGACACCAAATCTCACAGATGTATATTTACTGAGTAATCCACTGTTTTGCAGACGGGAGTCAAAATGACAGTTTTCACCTGAGATGCGGAGCCAAATTACAGGGGGTAAAAATGACTTTAGAAAGATGGCAGCATCATTATTTTATTTTTCCCTTAAGTTTGCATGCGTGTAACTCAAGACGTATTAAAGATATATTAATATCCTTTTAGATTCTGGTTCTTAAACTTTTCTTTTGGTATTTTTTTAATAAAGGCCCTCGATAGCTCAATCTCAGAGATATGGAGATCTTAATGCAGCTCCATGAGTAAATTGTAAACATGTTCATTGGTCAAAAAACATATGTGGGTCACTTTACATACAGCTGATACTTTTTTCTTTTGAAGAGGAATATCTGAAGAACAAATGTTGAAAATAGAAATGTATATCGTGTTTTTCTATCAATACAATTGCATAAAACATACCTGTCTGAGTGCTATAAATATTATTTGTCTAAAGTTTGCATGCCTGTAACTGTAAAAGTATTCAAGGTATCTTAATATCCTTCTCAATTCTCATTCTTAATAAACTTTCCTTTAGTTTTCAAGCTGCTATAAAGTTCAGTCCCATAGATATGGGGATCTCAAAGCAGCTGAATTTTCCTCAACAATTTGAAGTTGTCTTTTGTTTTGTACCTTTAGATTTGGAGTAAAAAATGACAGTGTTAATGCAACTGGAACTAAATGTATAATTTTCTATTTTGGTCCGGACCAAAAAAACCAAGAGAACTACAAGTGTGAACATGCCTAAACAAAAAAAACCTTGTTTGGTCATGTATTAAGAATTCACAATATTTATTTGTAACATACTTTCTACCTCTTGGATGTGTGTTCTGTTTGGCACATCGCAATGAAGCTGAATTTAATTTAATTTAATTACAATTAATGTTTTAACCTAGATCCAAATTCTTTGCCCTTAAAGGGATGGTTCACCCAAAAAATGATTTTACCGTGTGTTGTTTCAAACCTGTATGTGTATCTGTCTTCTGTTGAACACAAAAGAATATATTTGAAAGAATATGGGTAACCAAACTGTTGATGGGCCCCATTGACTTCCAGAGTATTTTCCTCCTCAGGCGAACCTGTGTTTCGTTGATGTCGACAACCACTGCATCGAACTGCCTGAAGACTTTCCTCAGTTCCCCAACAAGACCGAGTTCATCCAGGAGCTCAGTGAGGTGTTGCTAAGTTTTGGCCTGTCTCCCGCGGGGGGCAACACCTCCCCTGAACCTGCCGTCAGCACGCAGTCCTCCACGCTGGAGAAGGAGCTGAAGAGCACATCCTTGAGCGAGTTAGTGGACGACAAAAGGAACGGCAACCTCGGTGGGGAGGCGCTGGACATGCTGGAACTTCTTCAAGGCAACCCGACCCTGGAGCGTTTGCAGGCTCTGGCCAAAAGGACTGGGGTGAAAGTGGCCCGTCTGGAGGCATTGGCAGCGGGACAGAAGGCCGTAGGGGATGAGGGCGTTGGAGGAAGGTCTCCTGTTGAGGAAGAGGAGCTGAGGAACGCTAAACTGAACGTGCAGCTGAGGGAGGTGTTCGCCGCGCGCTTCGCGACAATGTTTGCGGACTACGAGTCGTTTGTGATTCAGAACTCGCCAGATTTGGAGTCCTGGCTGACAAACAGAGAGCAAATGCACAACTTTGACAAGGTGACTGGCATATTTCACACTCAATGATGCACAAAACAAATCAAACACATTCTCAATATAATATTTTCAGTGTGGTTTGTCACTTTTTATTGGTCTTGTACCAAAGTGTTTATCAAAAGTCTCATATGGTACATCCATTATTAAGTTTTTTTATTTTATTATTTGATTTCTCCTCAGGCCTCATTCCTTTCAGACCAGCCGGAACCGTACTTGCCCTTCCTGTCTCATTTCATCGAAACGCAAATGTTTGCCACCTTCATCGACAACAAGATCATGTCTCAGTGGGAGGAGAAAGAGCCCCTCCTACGAGTGTTTGACGGACGCATTGAGAAGGCCCGTCTCTACAACGTCCGCGCCCCCAACTTGCGCTCATCTGTTTACCAGAAATGCACTTTCCTGAAGGAATCGGGTAAGAAACATGCAAAGTTAGCGGGCTGATATGAGATTGACTTCTCTTAATATATTAAATGTCCAATTTATTTAATGTGAGATCTGTTTACTGTGCAGAGTCAACTCTCTGCGTTTAACTCTCAACTGTTTAACTCTCTGCGTCTGCACTACTTTTAAAACATTGCTCAACACGTTTGAGGCAAGACTCTTTTTCCAAACAATATCAGATGGGGCAGAGCAATAAGGGAAAAAATGGCAAAAATGTAGTTCACTTGCCACAGAAATCTCTCACACTTCATCATTAAATGACCATAACATTAAAATGATCCCTGTTTCTGATTTCACGTTCCTTGTCCTTTAAGCGTGCATGTTATTCCAACACCAAAAAAGTTTTATGGTATACTATAGAATGTAAAAAATGTGGAACACTTTTCACAATCTAATCAATTCCATTAGGATAAAATCAAGTCCAGCCGCATTTGTTATTTAGTTTTTTCCTTGTTGAATATCTTGAAAATCAATTTTTTTTGCGTATCCAGTTTTTATTGAGATGAACTGCTAAAAAAATACATGAAAGTTGGTTATGTCTGGACACACATATCTTATTTGATCACTTGCTATTAATATTGCAGACAGTCTGCCTGAAAAGAAAAAAATCTAATTTGCCTAAATGACTCCACTGTTCGAAGGATCACTAGCTGCTTTTAAAAAAATAAGAAGTACAGTAAAAACACAAGACACTTCAGAAATCATTCTAATATGCTGATTTGCAGCTCAAGAAACATTTCTTATTATCGATGAAGCTTCTGTCTGACAAAGACGGCGTAAAAAGCGGCGTTTTGTATAATATTATAATCAGCCCCTCCCTTTTCTTCAAAGTTCAGCCCATCTAATAAAGCAAATGGAAAGACATATGTAGTAGATTGTCGATCTGAATGATAGGGTTCTGTTTTTCTAACGTTGTTAGGACTAGTGTTTGGACTTTTATCGTGTCATATTTTTTATTTCTTCATTAGGCGCGTGTATCCCCCTTTTTCCTTTATCATATGTGGGCTGATTTTAGCCTCTGTTTACATTCATGTCTGTGAAACACATTAGATTTCCCAGCAAACTTACTACCTTCAATAGGGCATTGGTCTGCGTGCACGGGCAGTGGTGTCATTTTGCTCTTAGTGACAGGGGTTCGAATCCAAGGTCCGACCGTATTATTTTTTTTCTCCGTTTCGTTTCTTTTGTATTGGTCTGTTGCTGTATGTCTTTTAAATTTCGGAAGACTACCCGATAGCTGACAACTGATTGAATAGCAGGCGGTAGGCTACTTATTACGGAAATGACAGCTTGTATAAGGCTTTAGGTGTAGCAACAGTTTTAAGCTCATACTTTAAGCTCATTTTAAGCTCAACTATTTTGTAGAAACGCTTTTTAAGATCATAAAGCTCTGGGCTGGGTTTCCCGAAACCCTCTTAACGCTACGTCGTTCTTAAGTTACACCTTAAGCTGTACCTCATCATTAATACGTGTTTCCCGAAACGTTCTTAGTTAAGTATACCTTCTGTAAGTCATACGTTCGGAAGGTTGGTCTGGACCACTCTTAGCTTTACCTTATCACTGTTGCAGGTCTATATGAAAATAATTCTGAAGTTTTAATACACACAGACAGTGTTCATTTAGGCTAATTCAAGTGTTTTCATGCAAAGAATAAAATTGTCAATCACACTGATTGTTGTTAGAATTTTAATTATATTATTATTATATATTATTAATTTAATAAAAGAGCGCTTTTAAAGGCCAGTGAAAGCATAGGCTAGCCTACTGTCAGTTAAGTTCTATTCGGACATTTCTTATATTGAAACCATGATATATTTCTTATGAATAAAAAAAAGTTCAAAAGAACAGCACCTTTTGAAACATGATGTCTTTACTGTCACATTTAATTAATTTGATGTGTCGTCGCTGATTTAAATGATTCATTTCTCTAAAACAATAAATAAACTAAACTTTTCGTAGTCTGTCACATTACATTTAAGTAAAAAAGTATAAATGCCCTTTCATGTCAATACAATTTTAAAATCTTTGAAATGATTTACTTTTGGTCGGTTTATTTTGTTTGGTGCTGTTTTTTTGTATCTATGAACAGATTCGTAAATCAATTTAGTATTGGAAATTGTCTTATTTTATACCTTACTGAGTTTTGTGCAATCACCTTTCATCATTCTTTTTCTGAACGATGGTTATTTCCCCAGTCGTTGCTCTGTCACTACAAATTGTGTATTTAAATTTTAATGAAGCTGTAGAAAAAAAAAAATCGCTGCTGCTTATGTGTGCGCAGATGATTATAGAGAGTGACAGTTCAAGAGGGCGGCTTAGGGGCCGAGAAGACGGGAGGGAGGGAGAAAGAGAGAGAACCGAAGTGTTTGAAAAATGAGGAGAGGAGCACAGAATGAAAGAACTGAAGAGCGTGTCCCCAAATGAGTCATATGAATGGATCGCTTTTGAAAGACTGCCAAATGTTGAAAAGAAAAGGGCGGCTGCCTGGCGCTGTGTTGTGCCATCTTGGGAAGCCTGTGTGTGTGTAAGTGTGTGTGTGTGCGCTGAATATTGTTGAGTGTGCGTCTGCTCGCTGAGCCCTCAGTACCATTGTTAGGTCAATAACCTCTTGTCACACTGAAGGTCACTATTCGAAGATGGATGCTGCTGTTCGGATTTGAAAAATTTGCTTCTGAAATGGCACGCTGCCCACAGATGCGCTATGAACGATGCCCAGCATTATCAATTCTATCGCAAAATGCATTTTGAAAGCGATAACATTGTTTTATTTGTTGCACGCATAAAAAGCTAGGCAACAAACAAGTATGTTAGCATGAAAACAAGGTTTGAATTCCAGTTTCTGCTAAATAATTGAAGCTATCTTTCTGACGCAATGCACAGCTACTATTGCTACTTTAATTTCCCTGTCAGTCCAGTGATAATAATAAAAAAATAAAAATAATAGCATTGTTTTATAAAGGATCAAATTAATCTATAATATGCAAATCAAAGCTATAATAATAATATTATTAATAATATAATTTTATAAATGATCAAAGGAATATTATGTTGTTGTTAATTTTATTAGTTCTAAAATCAATTCAATAATAATATAATTTTGTAAATAAAATAAATATATATTGTTGTTAATTTTATTAGTTATAAAAAATAATGTATAATTCTTATTACATAGTATAATAATTATTCATTTTATTATTGTATTTATAATTATTTATTTATATTTTGTTTGTCACTTTGTTTGTTTTCATTTTTGCACCTTAATTGTAGAAAATTAAAGTTTTAATAATAATAATAATAATAATGATGATGATGATGATGATGATGATGATGATGATGATGATAATAATGATGATGATAATGATGATAATAATAATAATGATAATAATAATAATGATAATAAAAATAATATTACAATATAAAAATATTTTTAATTATACTGTTTTAATTATAATTATACTTTTATTATTTATTCTAATTTATTTTTACTTTAGTCACTCTGCTTATATTTCATGACTAATTATGTGTTAAATTGTACTCTAAAAATAACCCAAGCAAAGTGCATCTTATTAGGAGTAGATTTATGAATAAATTACTATTTTCAACTACTTTTATTTGGCAGTTGTTGAAGTCTAGCCTCGAGCTTACAGCTTATAGGTTTGTTGTTAGCGAACATTCTGAAGTCACTCGCAGCTTCAACACTTTTCTCAAGCTGTCATGACGCAACAGCTAACCTTTCTCACTCGAGCGGTGTTTCTCCTCTCCAGCCCAGGCCATAGAGCAACGGCTGAGAAAGATCGACCACACGGCCATCCACCCTCACCTGCTGGATATGAAGATTGGCCAAGGAAAATACCAGCAGGGCTTCTTTCCCAAACTACAGGCTGATGTGCTTGCCTCAGGGCCCACCAACAAGTGAGTCCTCTTTATGGCACATGACACCATTATGAGACATTGATCATTCAGTGTGGGGCATGTAGCGCTTCAGCGTCAGTATTAGCTTGTATCAATGTGTGTGTGCGCGACGATGACGAATCAAAATCCTCTGTGATCAGGTGGTCCAATCGCACATGCTCGACTCAGCGCAGAGTGGACCGACACAGACAGCAGAACGAACATCTTGTGTTAGACAATGACCTCAAAGAGGTGAGACTGCAGTGTTTCTTCCTATTCAGCTTCTCTCCTCTCTCCTCGTTTCTCTTTTTCTTTTCATCCTGTTCTGTGTGCAGCCTTTGATTACCACAGACTTTTCATGTCTTTTTACTTCATCTCTTTTTGACTGACACTTTCACAGGGACTAATTTGCCAGATGGTAGATAGAGCTGATGAAAAATAGAAGTTAGTTAATCCAGAAATGATCATTCTGTCATCATTTACTCAGCCTCATATTTTTATAAACCCGCAAGGCTTGCTTACTTCCATTAAAAATATATATTTTTGAAGGCTGTTTGTTACTAACTCTTTCCCATGCAATTACAATAAATAAGACAATAAATGCAATGCCTAAGATTTTAAGCTTTGAAAAGGATGTAAAAGCACCTTAATAGTGACCCATAAGGCATGTTGTATTTATAAGGCATGTTGTATTTTGTGAATAACAAAATTGTGAATAATCAGTCTGTTCCTCAAAAAAAAAAAAAAAAAAAAAAAATCGTTAATTGAAATAAAGCGTAAAATAAAATGTAAATATTAGATGAAAATTTTTTAACTTAAAAACTGAAATGAAAATTAGAAATGAAACAAACTAAATATGAGTATGTAGAAGTACTAAAACTGAAATCTCAGTGACAAAAGCACATTTAAAATAACTAAACTAAAATAATGAAAACTGAAAATATAATACTGGCCAATATTTAAGTCATTTACTGATACTAGTCATCACTATTAACCAAGAGCAACAAATCGTACAGACCAATTTTGTAAATCAGATCAATTGAATAATTTGAAAAGATCTGACTCAAAAGAATAATTCGTTGTCATTGCACCATATCTCTAGCCTGGGTGCCAGCCCGAACCCCGCCCACAATATTTTTTGGTCGGGAAGTTCGGTCTGGACTCGCTCCGTTGAGGAGCTATTATGCCCGAACAAAAATTGTTCGGACCAATCAAATTGTCAGGGCGGGCTTTATACGATGATGGACAGATAAGCAACGGTAACGTCATCATCCACGTCATCAACGAGCGCTTGGGTTGAATTCAAATGACTGCCGCTGAAGAATTGAGATTTCACGAGTTCACGCTTACAAATAAGTCAGATAGAATAAATGCATATTTGGCGTGCTGTCTGAGGAGAGGCTTCGGGCTCGGTATTCGGCCCGAACCCAAAGTACTCCCCCCGTATTCCTGGCTGTGGAAGAACAAGCCAAGAGTGAGTGCAGGGATGCTGAAAACTGTCATGTTAGGTGAGTTGACCGAGTGAATAAATATATGCTTTCCTCTCATGCTGATAGACGGTTGATTGGATTGATTATTTGAATGTGCTCCTCCTGAAATTTGTTTATAAAACATCATGTGTAGATTCCGCCATCGCGTCTGTTATAGATGATATCGACAGCGCATTAATTTTAAAAGAGGAACAGAGAACCGCGATCGGAAACATGAATGAAAAACATACGTCACTTACTCCGTTGCTCTGATTGGTTGTAGGTCTATCCAATTGAGTGCAGAGGAATTTTTTTTCCTGGTTCGGTTGAAACACGCCCCATAATCAAAGCTCAATGGAGAAGTATCAGACTCACATTCTGACTAGAATTGAGTATGACGACGTCAGGCTACCATATCTCATAAACGCGCCAAAGAACAGTTAGACTGTCAGGATTTATTTTTTTATCACTTTTCAATGACATGATAATGACTGTAATTATCCATAAATCACAGATTCCTAATGTCTGAATCACATAAATGGTCTTCAGGGCTGTAAGTGATTTACATAACCCATTTACAAGTCAAATTTCTTGATGAATAATGCTTATTAGTACAAAGGCCTCCTGAGCTTTTTGTGAATCTGCCTGTTCTCATTTCTTCATTGTCTCCATTTATTTATTTATTTATTTTACTTTTGAGTCTTCATTTTCTCTTTTAAGTGTCTTGGTGTTTTCTCACTTGTCTTTTCTTGTCTGACTGCCTCACATTCATGTGCATGCTGCTTTTTTCTTTCCTTTTGTTTCTTCATCGTTTCTGTGTGCGTTTGGATGCTGTGGGGTGTGGGTCGTACCACCTCGCAACAGGTGGAGGGGTGTTTGCTCCTGCAGAACTCTATGGCTTTCTGGGAGTGGGATAAGGCACCACCCCCGCCTTTAAAACCACCTAAAAAGTCCTTCTCGGCCTGCTGTCTGGTATGTGGAGGCCTGTCGTTATATGACCGACTTAAAACATTCCTAACATGCCCTTAACAAACTCCTCCCTGAAGCCCTTCCCCTCAGACACAAGTGACCTTTGAACTCCGCTGCACTCAGATCTGCCCCTGGATTTTCCCCACACGCTCTTATAAACCAGAGTTTCAGTAGTGAGCGCTTAGTGAATCACTCAACAATCACAAACCTTACAGGATCCTACTACGAAGAATAAAAAATCCTCGGCTTTATAATCAACAGTTAACTTGTGCCCACAGTTATCAAGAAAATGTTTCTAACTTTTCAACAGTTACTTCTGTGAGTGTGTTTGAACCTTTCTAAACGTGTTTAGCCTCTTTATTATCTGTGTCCTGATCTGCAGAAGTACATGCAGGAGGCCCGTAACCTGGGGAAGAACCTGAGACAACCCAAATTATCAGACCTCTCCCCTGCAGTCATCGCTCAGACCAACTGGAAGTTTGTGGAGGGTTTACTGAAAGAATGCAAGATGAAGGTCAGGATGAGTTTAATATGCGTATATGGAAGTATTTGTGTGCGTTTTAACTGGGGATCCCACAGTTATGGAAAACTTGGAATTTATATATATCAGTCTGTCATCAAACCATTTTAACAGGGTTTGTGTTGATCGATAGATACTATATATTTGTGCATGCATATTTGCTTATTTAGATTACCTTTATTGTCATTTACTGCTCATTTTAAGTTCATCTTTAAAAACAGTAATAATTGAATACACTGTTAAATGTAATGTTCAGCAAATTCCTATTGCATTTCCTATTGTAGATTATAATGCATATGCAGTGATTCCTGTTTTATTTTTTTATATTTTATTATTTATTTATACAAAATAATATAGAATTTTATATCAGCCATTGGTTGATCACTGGCCATGACATCAAAATAATGAGGCTTATAATACAGCTCATATCAACAAGAATTGTAATGTTAGTTCATTCCTAATGGAAATATCAGGGAACTTTTAAAATTATAATTGTATTATGCTTTAAAAAGTCACAGATATTACTTTCTTCTTTGAATTATAAGTGTAATTATTATTAATAAAAACACTTTATTTTAAGGTGTCCTTGTTACAGTGAAATTATACATTTAAATAGTAAGTAATATTAATTAACATACTTTAGGGTTTGGTTTTGAGTTAGTTGCATGTAATTAAGCATAATGTACTGTTATTACTAAAGTACAAACAGGTAACATATGTAACATGGACATTTAAAATAAAGCGTTACCAAATAAATATAATAGTATTGTTTGAATAATCGTTTTACTACTCTAGAATTTTTAATTGGCTAGATATTGTACTTTGTAGTGCAAAACTTGGCGTAGGTCACCATGATAGTCATTGGTCTGTAAGTTAGTTTTGCTGGAGACAGTTGTAAATTATTTAGTACAATTGCTTGCATTTAATAATTCAAATGCTTAATACTTAACATACAAATGGAAATCTGCCCCAACAATCTCAGTGTAATGATTTTTAATATCCTTATCCAGTAATCATGAACCACTGGACAGGCATTGTAAAAGTCAGAAATGCATTAGTCAAGGATTGTGGGAAACTGGAATTATGACCCTTTTGTCTACCGAGTCAAGATTGAAATGTCTGGTGTGATGTTTTGGTAATGATATTTTTCAATCATGTTCAGACCAAGCGTATGTTGGTGGAGAAAATGGGCAGAGAGGCTGTTGAACTGGGACATGGAGAGGCAAACATCACCGGTCTGGAGGAGAACACGCTCATAGCCAGTCTGTGCGACCTGCTGGAGAGAATATGGAGCCACGGCCTACTGGTCAAACAGGTGAGACACCAACAAATGGAAATGAGTTTCACATTCTAACAATTGCAGCTCTAATGCTCAGAATCATTTGTGTGCTGTCGTCATGGTTCATAGGGAAAGTCTGCGCTGTGGTCTCATCTATTGCACTACCAGGCAAGAGAAGAGAAAAACGAGCTGCTGTCAGAGTCTCCAGGTGAAAACTTTCTACATAAATGCATATGAGATTGTAAGACCAGAAACAAGTCTATTCAGGTCACTCTGCAAATTATAGAATTTAGGGGTGTCCATTTCTGTAGGGCCGCATTTAGATTCGTCTCGCACAACATAGTGTAAATACTTGTACATAAAAAAAATTGTTTTTCAGACCCCAAGTTTTTGTTTTGCCGCCTTTTGAGGAAGTTCAAGACTTAGCAAAACATGTTTATAAGCTAATTAACTTTATATTCCTCAGTGATTCTCCTAGAAAACAGGAAAGGAACATGTATACTCACAAAGTTTTGACGTTAACACCTGCTAGTGCTTGCGAAACATAAGGTTTCAAATTGCTTTTTGACATTAAGCTTGCGTAGCTAGAAGTCTTCAGACTTAACACCTCTCCATGCTAATTATGCTAACAGGCCAAAAGCTCTGCATGAAGGGATTTAAAGTCACGATGTAACATAAGTAACAACAGATCTTCTTCCATATCTTGACGTACATTCAAGTGAAACTAATTATCTAAAATAAAACAATGTAGGATGGGGTCTTGGTTCAAAACATCAGTTGTTGATTGCAAAATTGCATTCCGATCTACCTCTATCCAGTCAATTGGACGGAATTATTGGGGAAGCCTACGTCACTGGACGTCTAAGTCAGTCGTTTCACTGGAAGATCAAGTGATGATATCATTAAACATGCATTTAGAAAATAGGTGAATTTCCATCTCATTCCAACTTTAAAATCTGCTCTGCTTTAGAGTGCTAAAACTGTGTGTTTCTCGCTCTACAGTGTCTAATGGCCAGGAAAGACGAAAGCCAGAGTCCAGTGTTGGTCTTCCTGCATTACGTGTCTCAGTCATACAGGATATGAGGTGTGTTTATCGCCTGAAGACAATTGTCGTGTACAGTAGTGCGCATAACAGTGGTTTGGTTGTTTAATAATTCAGCTGGGTAATTTAAATGACGTGATGTGGGGTTTTTTTTTTAAAGAGAGATTGATATACACCCACAATGTTCCATTGCTTGTGGCCATTTCAACCCACATTCAATCAATTACAGTACTGTTCTTGTTGTTCTCTTTCTCCGTCATCCTTTCTCTCTCTTTCAACTTCTCAGACACATCCAGAACATGGGAGAGATTAAGACCGATGTAGGTCGAGCACGTGCCTGGATCCGTCTGTCCCTGGAGAAAAAACTACTTTCCCAGCATCTTAAACAGCTGCTGTCTAACCAGTCTTTAACCAAGTGCGTACAATACTTAACACGCATCCAAACTCCCATCTACACATGCACACACCAGTCCCAATGTTATTTTTCAAATTGATGGGACCAGATTGTTCATACCCGTTGCTGAATAGGCCAATCCAGGATGAGTCACAAGGTTTTAGGAAAAGATTTGTCACTTTTTGTCAAATCCTTTAGCATGTTTTATTAGATTGTGCTGGGTTTAACCCTGTGAGAAACCTTGTTTTAATCAGGTGACACTTTTGAAGATTTTTTTTACAAAGTTAATCCAAATATTGTTTGTAGCAAAAATAGATTTAAAAAAACTTCTCTCGCCATGAAAATAGCCAAAGAAGCTGGCATGGCGTTAAAAAACAAACTACACTCACACACACCTGCAGGATTTGAGATTCCCACATATACACCAAAAAAACATGCTCATCACAATAACTTGTGAGTGACGCAAAGAAGTACACGACCCGTTTCAAGTAGCTGCACCTGTTATTAAGCATGCCATGTTCCCACAGAAAGCTGTACAAGCGGTACGCCTTCTTGCGCTGCGAAGAGGAAAAAGAACAGTTTCTCTTTCATCTCCTGAGCCTGAATGCAGTGGACTACTTCTGCTTTACCAGCGTCTTCACCACCATAAGTACGTCCCAGAGAAAGACACACACACACACACACACACACACACACACAGATGTGCAAACCAGGACAGCACCTACCATAGTCAATCAATGTGGATTAAAATTTTATGAATATTTAATGCAAACGTTCATATAAAACAGCATCCATCATGTCAGACACTTGACACTGATTTGATGCTGCATATCATGAAAAATGTATACTTGTGTTTAGCCATTGTCTACAGGATGATGCATAGGAATTAGCATAACTTAATTTTCAAATGACCCTTTCTGTCTTTTTGTATGATGTTGTGATTAGCTGCAACCTGATTTGTGTTCTTTTTGTGCCCTCAGTGATTCCGTACCGGGCCGTCATCATCCCCATCAAGAAGCTTAGTAACGCAATGACGACGTCCAACCCTTGGCTGTGTGTGTCCGGCGAGCTTGGCGACTCCGGCACCCTGCAGATCACGAAGAATGTTCTGGAAATGACGTTTGACGTGAGTTCCGTGATGTCACGCTCCAGCTGTTCTGCTCTGAAACTGATACAGCAGTTTATTTCGAGTGTTTGTTTTCCTGTGGGACTGAAAGAGTCATCTGTCCTGCCATCCGCAGAATTGACTGTGCTTGCAGGTCTTTCGAACATCTGCTAACTTGAGTTGTTTATGGAAATAAAAGTTTAGCAGAACAAATTATCTAAGGAATAAAAACAATTGAAAGTAACAGGGTGAATCTCTTAAAAAATAGATATTATATTTAGGCCTTTTTTAAAGTAATTTTAGTAGTACTTTTTTTTTTTTTTTTTTCTTCTAATGAGAATTGTGGAACATAAATATAATTTATGCTAATCATTTATTAAAAAAATTAATTAAAGGCCCCCTGTGGTGAAAATCAGGTTTTTAATTTTGTTATTATGTCTATGTGGTGTTTTTAATATGCTTTGACAAACCATGTACAAATTCATAAGTCAACACTATTGCTGAGTATTTTCTCCTTAAAACTGCAGTGAACCAAAAACAGTCTCAAAAACGTGCTTTAAAATCGCTGGTGTTTCTGATGTCGTGAGTGGAGGCGGGGCTAATTTGCATATTCATAGAACCGCGTATACTTAATGAGGCAAGGGTGTAGAGTTACATTCAAGCTATTTTAAAGGGAAGGAGTTTTTTTTTTTTTTTTTACACATGTTTAAATGTGTAATTTTTGTGATCAAAGATGAGTTTTAAGGGAGACAATTATTAACTACAGGGGGACTTTAAATATTTCTTTTTTTTAATCTGAGGCGAAATGATACAATTGTTGTTAAAATTTGTTCTTTTGCTTTGACCTTTCAGAATGTTTTGCAGATTTTCTCACAAATTTTTTTTCTTGATGTCCAGATTGTTTCTTTTTTCCCCCCAAACTGAGATGGTGATTCATGTATTAGTGATCAAAACCCCTCTCTATATATATGCATGAATCTATAAATTTGAGGGAGGAGGTATTACTCTTACATCCCACCTCATAGAACCAATCACTGCCATTTGTCTTACTGTCAATCATCCATCATGTTCTAACTCATTCTGTGTCCTCTCGCAGTCTGCCTTTAGGCCTCACACGCACTTCTCCATCGCCTTCAAGGTTAGGTGCACATCCCTCCATTTTATTCCTCCCTCTCTCTACATTCATTCATCTCTCCATTTTTCTTCTTCCTTACTTAGAGAGATCACCTCTTTTGCTTCTTTGGGTTCCTCTCTACCTTAAAACAGCCGTTTTCGATTTGATTGCACATATGGGGAATTTTTTTTTTTTTAATTAAAGGGATAGTTCACCCAAAAATGAAAATTCTGTCATTTACTCACCCTCAAGTTGTTCCAAACCTTTATGAATTTCTTTCTTCTGCTGAACACAAAAGATGATATTTTGAAGAATAATATTGATGGGCCCCAATGAGTTCCATAGTATTTTTTTTTATGTCAATGGGGTCCATCAACTGTTTGGTTACCCATATTCTTCAAAATATCTTCTCTTGTGTTCAACAGAAGAAATAAATTCATACAGGTTTGGAATGACATGAGGGTGAGTAAATGATGACAGAATTTTCATTTTTGGGTGAACTATCCATTTAACATGGAAATTAGACCAGACTAGAAAATTAGACTAACAGTTATACAGTTATACTGTATACAGGATCCAAAATGAACTCTTATGCACAGTTGGTGAGTGGTTTCAGAAAAATGCCATATGTATTGTTTTCAAGCCACAAAACTAAAATAACCTTAAACTCAGTATATTTTTGTTTTGATGGCTCAGGCGTGTAACTTTAATTTACTCACCAAGCCAGTTTTTTCTCACATTGGGAACTTATGGTGTGTTCATTTTGGACCCTGCTTGTACACTTGCGTTTAGTTGATTCCATAAATATTTTTTAGAGCCATAGGTTGCAATAGTAAATCTAAATCAGTGATAGTACATTGTACACTTTCACTGTCTTGGTGTCCTTCCGCTGCTCACTTTCAAAATGCAGCACACACCCTCACACGGGTTGTTCAGTTATTCTCAGACAGCTGCTTAACGCCTCTGACATCTTTTTCGTTGATCTGTTTTGTATGTACAGCGTCAGAACCTCGGGAAGTTGACAACAGTGCAGCTGGGTCATGATAATTCTGGCTTGCTTGCCAAGTGGCTGGTGGATTGTGTCATGGTCCGCAATGAGATCACTGGCCACACATACAAGTACGGCCTACTCTGTCCTCTTCACATTCCCTCCATCTTTTTCCTTTTATGGCTTTCTTGTTATTCACTTGTTATCCTTTCCAGGTTCCCGTGCGGCAGGTGGCTGGGGAAAGGTGTGGATGATGGCAGTCTTGAGCGAGTTCTGATCGGTGAATTTGTAGTTCCGTGCAGTGATGATGAAGGAGGCCGAGGGGCTAAGACTCCGCCCCTTCAGCGGTCGCCTTCCCAGATCCGACGAATTAGCATCACATCACTTACAGGACGTGGAAACAGTAAGTTTAACTTGTATTTTAAAGGTGCTTTCAGTAGTGTTTGATTTGTCATGGTCTTGGACTTACACTGACACCTAGTGGTTTGAATGTAGCATCACATAAAAATAAATGCTTTCAGTGACACTCATTCTCTTTCCCCGCTAGCATTATAATTTTTTTTTAAACAAAACTTTTATTGCATCCAGACTACTTTATTGTATGAATATCTGAACATGCAATATATCAAAAGAAAGAACACCTCTGCTTTTAAAAAATATATTATAATAATAATCTTATTCTAGCTTCATGCATTCTTTTGCAAAAATGCAACATTTTAAACAAAAAGATTTTTGTTCCTTTTCTTGCCTGTGTTTTGATCTGGAGATTATCTACTCTTTCAGAAGATGCTTAATAGCGATTTCGACCGTATAACAGTTAAGACATGAAAGGCCAGAAATTTCCATCAATGGCAGGGAAGCGTTGTTTCATAAATGACGGAAAATTCAGTCAATGGCAGGGAAAGAGTTAATAGTCAGCCATAATTAATTTATTCCATAAATGAAAGTGTCAAATCATGGGGGTTAGGGAAATGAAGTAATTAGTATTCGGCTGCTCATGTGATCTCAAAATGGCCGCCTCCATGAAGCGACCCTGCTGATATGACTGTCTTCATCTAATGTACATGTACATTATTCTTAACTATTTTTAGATTGATAATTGTTGTGAAGTACTATTATTGTATTTAGGTGTTCAACCTTTTTAACAATCCTTTTCTCTTCAGAACCAACAACCGTTCAGATACAGGAATCCATCGGTGAAGCAGTCAACAATATTATCAAGCATTTCCACAAACCAGAGAAAGAGGTATGATGTGTCCACTTAAGAATATCGTCACTTTGTTTCCCTGTTTTTTGTTGGGGGTTTTTAACCTAAAACGGTGTGTTTCAGAGGGGCAGTCTTACGGTTCTGCTGTGTGGTGAGGGTGGTCTGGTGTGGGCACTGGAGCAGTTCTTCCAACATGGATTCCGCTCCGCTCGAATCTTTCAGAAAAATGTCTTTGTGTGGGATTTCTATGGTAAAGCTTATTAAATGTTTCCCTGTGAGAGTATATGGCACTAACTGTTATTCTAAGATTTTTTAGCTCTATACCAAAGATATTCACTCAAACAGAATAAATAAACTAGAAAAACAAATCGCATTACTTCCTGACTTTATTATTTCTCTTAATTTAAGGCGTCATTATATAGAGCTAGATCCTATATAATGTATAATATTTATATATAAATATTGTATAGATACAGTAGATAGATTTTTAAAGGAGAACTCCGGTCAATTTTAACATTGAGCTAATTTTTTTGTACATTTGGAGTGCTGTCAGTACAGAGAACAACGACAAAAATCGGTGTTTCCTACACCGTGTTATCCTCTTTTTAAAATTTGCATCCTGTTGACTTCAATGGGGCAAGTTTTAAACCTGCTTTTAGGCTCTTAACATCCTTGATGTGTCATTACAAGTGCACAGGTCATGTGAGTGATTCCTTCGGAGTGAACGCGGGTGAATCTGACTGCAGTAGATGTGAAAGATATTAATAAAAATTATGTTTATTCAGCCAGCGCACATACCTGTATTTACATCCTGTTTTCGGTCGAAGTCCAAAGTAATCGATTGTCGAGTTCACGTGCGTGATCATAGGTACTAAACCTATGCGCGTGAACTCGACAATTGATTACTGTGGACTTCGACCGAAAACAGGATAAACATCATTTTTATTAATATCTTTCACATCTACTGCAGTCAGATTCACCCGCGTTCACTCCGAAGGAATCACTCACATGACCTGTGCACTTGTAATGACACATCAAGGATGTTAAGAGGCTAAAAGCAGGTTTAAAACTTGCCCCATTGAAGTCAACAGGGTGCAAATTTTAAAAAGAGGATAACTCGGTGTAGGCAACACCGATTTTTGTCGTTGTTCTCTGTACTGACAGCACTCCAAATGTACAAAAAAATTAGCTCAATGTTAAAATTGACCGGAGTTCTCCTTTAAAGACATTAAGCATGGGTGCTGTTTTCAAAATGTGACATTTATGAGTGAAATATTTTACATTAAGAAAAAATATATACATACACACACATATACATTATTTATATATACATTATTTATAAGAGAGAGAGAGAGAGAGAGAGAGAGAGAGAGAGAGAGAGAGAGAGAGAGAGAGAGAGATTAATTTCCTGCATAAAACATTTTTGTTTTTTTAGGTTTCTAATGAATGTGTTGCTGTGTGTGTTGTACAGAGAGAGTAGTAGCACTTATGGAGAATGCAGATCAGATTGGAGACCTCCAAGAAGTACCAGAGCCTCTTGGTCTGAATTGTGAATCTTTCTGTCGATACGTCAACGCTGTTAACAATATGCCACGCAACATTGGCAAGGATGGCAAGTTCCAGCTGCTAGTTTGCCTCGGGGCAAGGTAAGGACACACGCATGCTTTTTGATGCATTTGTTTTAAATAAAACATCTGAAAGTCTGAGCAAAATGTACTCAAGAGTTGTCTGCATGTATATCCCACTCTCACAGAGACCGGTTATTGCCGCAGTGGCTCCCTCTGCTGGCCGAATGCCCCGTCAACACACGCATGTACGAGGAGAACGCGTTACTTCGAGACAAGCTCACCGTCAGCTCTCTCGTCGGTGTCCTGGAAACGCTCAGTGACTTTCCCATCACGCTGGAGACCTCCTTTACGAAAAGCGTTGAGCTGTAATTCCACATACTGAGCTCAAATTCAGACTGCTCCCCCTTTTCTGCTGCCACCCTCAGGGCCAAAGCGGCTCTACAAGTTACTCTGCCTTGTGCGTTTGCTGACCTGGGAAGAACTGAGGACTTATCAAAGCTTCTTTCAACCTGACTGTCTCCTGCACCCCCCCCTCCCCAAAGAAATGAACTCAGAAGTGTGTTTTGTAGCAGTATATGGAGTTGTGCTCTTTCTAACTGAAAGTGTTGATGACTTTTTTCTTTTTTAGAAGACTCACTTTTTTTTTTTTCCTGTGGATTTTGCTTTTAAACCTGTGGTCATTTCCACACACATCTGTCTGCGAGCAACGGTCGTATCCGCTAGCGTTTCTGCTTCGTATCATGTGCCGTCTCTCTGGAAAGCACTGTAGGAAGCACTGGGTTTTTTTTGTGGTTTTTTTTTTGCAAAGTATGTCAAGAACAGTTGAACTGCTGAGGAGCCTTAGTTCTGACTTAATATATGTCCGACACACTCAATAACTACTATACTTGAGGAATTCAGACCTCAAGTGCTCACAGTGACTAATCAGTAAATCGATGTCTGTGTGTTTAAACTGATGCTATCCATGTGCTGATTGGCTGTCAGTTTGAATTAGAAGATTCTTGACATTGGATAGTCAATTTGAGGGTGTCGTTTTGAAACATTCTCTTGGTTAAAAGCCTGTCAAATGAATTTTCAGAGAAAAAGGACATTCCAACATGATGTGAATCGCTGTATGTTACAAGATGTGTTTATAGTTTATGTGTGATAGAATTGTGTGCGAGTGTGTGGCTGGCTTATCAGATGAACACTTTGGGAAGATGTGTTTATTTTGCCAATGAGTATTAACTTCATTCTTAGATACTTCAGTATCATGTTTGAATTTTTTTTATGTTTAAGAAAGAAACACTGGAAATCAGACCTGGAAAGCAATAACAAGCCTCTCTTTTTTTTGCCATTAACCTTAGTCGCAGTTAAAATCTCTCAAATCTTAAATATTACAGTTACTTCTGGGGTGCTTTAAATATAAAGTGTAAACCCTAGTATTTATCACTAATTAAAGGTCTAAATGCAGCATTTTTTGTGTAAATCCATGTTTAATTACTGCATTACTTGCACGTTGCTTAGAAATTAAGAAGTATTGTCCTTAAATAACCAGTTATGTTTGTTCTTTTATGCCTCAGTTTTAATCCGGAATCCATGCTGAGAGAAATCTAGTAGTAGAATAAATGCATTTGTTACAGGATGAGTTACAACTTTAAATCACTTAATGTTACCTGAAGTTTTGTTTTTTTAAGACTCTCAGCATTTAATCTAAGACATCTGGAGTACATCAACCTGTGCATTTTCTTGCTTTCTTTTTATAATGACTCGGATCATTTGTATGTATTTATTTTCAAACAAAACTTTTGTGACGCTGTCTGATTTTAGATTAACTAAATCTTGGGGTGAATTATGCAGTAAACTGACACTGTATCATTTATTTATTTTAGTAAATCAACTTTATGATGTGTTCAGACTTTGTATAGACTGGAACGTCCATCTTGTGTAAAGGTCGACTTAGTTTTAGGCCCCGGAAGTTGCTGAAATCCCAGAATCCTCTGGCTGGATGGATGAGGAAACTGCAGGAACTGTCCATGTTTGCAGTGCTGATGCATGTGCTGTTTTAGATCTTGGAGAAGTACTGTTGCTGTAAAAATGTTCCTCTAAATCCTTTCAGTCTCATTCCATACTGGTTAATGCTTTGTTTTTTTCCTCCCCTGTACGAAATGCTTCTAAACATCAATCATATTATGAAAAGTTCCCTGTGTAAAATGAGTGGGGTTCCACTATCATGTTTATATTTGTGAAGCAACTCATTAAAATTGCTCCTTATGTCCATATTTGTGTCCTCTCTGAACTTTGAACTGTGTGTGTGTGTGTGCACAGGACATTTAGGCACGCATGGTATTCCAGGACAACACTCAGGTCCCATAGAACATTCCTCTATGAAGAGTCATTCTTCATGGAATGTTATTTTTAGTTTAGGGACATGCTGATGGCATCTGTGAAACAAATGTTCAGTGCTTGGCTCATAGGAATCAAATAAGTGTTTTTTTATAGTAGAAACCGGAGATTTTGCTGTTCGGGAGAGCAGGGAGTGATTGTGATAATATAATAACTCCAGAAAAAAAGTTGGGATTAATGTAAATTTGACTGATTTATACGTATTAATGCACATAATTCAAATTGTTCATGTTTTCTGTTTGTATTATAAGCCATCCACAGTGGGATAGATTAACAACACTCTCTGTTCACCCAAAAATTCAAATTCTGTCATCATTTGCTCTCCCTCAAGTTGTTCCAGACCTGTATGCATTAATTTTTTTCTGTTTAACACAAGATATTTTGAAGAATATGGGTAAACCATACTTGGGGATGGGGAAAAAATACTATGGAAAGTCAATGGGGCCAATTGTAGTCTATGGTTTACCCATATTCTTCAAAATGTTTCATTTTGTCCACATAAAGAAATTCATACAGGTTTGGAACTTGAGGGTGAGTAAATGATGACAGAATTTTCATTTTTGGGTGAACTATCCCTTTAAGAATAATTGACAGTTTAAGTACACAAGTCATTTTCTAAACTAATTTGTTGCAAGCAAATGAAATAAAGGAATAGGTTATTACACGACATTTTGAGGGGGGGAAACACGAGTTACAAACGAAACCAGCTCTCCTGCTTGAGGGAATTAACGTTTTTTTTCTGACCCAAAATGTTGGTCTAATGTCGTTTAGCTCCTTCAGTCTATTTAATTATTCTGCAGCGGGCCCATAAAAAACGGCTATCTCGAACTACTTTCATGATGAATATATCGCAGACGAAGCTGCCGACATGTGCTCATGGCTGACGGACACATTCACAGAGAGAGAGAAGAAGGATGTGCTGCTGCTGCTGCGTTTGTTCCGACATCTGCTGTCCTCGTAGTAGTAGAGCGTAACTCCGCCCACCGGGATCTCAGCGCACTGGCTGCTGCCCTAGCAACCGGACCCGCCCACGTTTCCCGCGTAATTTTCTTTCCCTTATATGGGCAATAGAATGCAGACGCAGTCAAACGTCAGCAGCGTATGCAAATGAGGTTGATTGAAGAAATTCAGAAAATGGTGGATGGACATCCGCGCATGCGTAAACATTTTACTATACTCAGACAGAAAGTGAGACAGTAACGAGTGGCGCATTGTTAAATGTGTAACGCCTGTAACTCTTGGATTTCGCTGTGTGGTTTGACTTCAACTGATCCAAGTCGAGGTAAGAATAAAGGTCTTTTTCGTAAAAGTTATTTAACAGTTTATATGTGTGCAGAAGATGTCATAATTCGCCTTTCGTAAGGCCCCCTTAAGAAGTTGTGTGACAGTGCGATGCCCGGTTGAAAGCTGTCGCGTTCATCAGAAATGTAACAGTAAGGTCACTTTTGAAGCTTGCGGGAATTGTTGTACATTTTTTTTTGCTCTAGTGTTAAAGCGTGCGGTAAGTTTAGTGTTTACATGCTGCCTATACAGCGCATCACATTTTAGGGCGCTCGCATCCTTTCCTGAAGATCGCTGTTAAGTGTTTGATAACAGAATTGATTTATTTGAAGCCAGAGTTGATATTTTATTTCACTAGTCAGAACAGACACAAACAAAAAATGCGTCATAGATGAGTATTTTGACAGAAACGGTCAATGTTGCATTTTAAAATAAACAATTTGCATTGTAGTCTGGTTGAAAGCCTATATAAAACTACAGCAGTGAACATGCACTCTCAAATATATGTGTATTTGGTGTTGCATGTATTCATTAAAACAAGTTTAGTTGTTCTACTCGTTTTGAACTTGCGATGCTGAACTATCCGTCTGACTGCGTGTGGTCTCTTGCTCCGCTGTTGGTGGGTGTGCTTCAAAACAAACCCGCATTTTCACAAGCTCATCAACAACATTTCCAAACTTCTGCTTTACTAACTCAACGAGCTCAGCGTTAATGTAGCGGTTAGAGCTCTGCTACTGTACGAGATTCGTTTAATGTGAGATGGAGGCGGTGTCACTGACGCATTTAAACGTGGAGCTTATAAAATCGATTTTAGCATTCTGAATTGTTTAAAAGTCTATTAAGTTATCCTATTAAGGAAATACACATGCAAATGCGTGTTTTGTTGCGCTCAATGCTCTTAAGCGAAGTTGTTGCACGGACCGCATGTGTTTACAGTCTCGAGCGCGAAGCATGGAGTCGCACGAGCCACTGACGCAGAGTCGCGCGGAAAACAAAGAGCAGCGGTCGAACAGTTCGACTAAATTCAACCGTTCTTCTTCTTTGAGCGCAACTGGCATCAAAGAAAGTGCGCGAATTAGTTGCTTGTACAGAGCAGGGTCGTTTATCAGTGAAACTGCGGTGAAAACATGCTGAATGTGTGTTTTAAAGATGCCGTGTGGCGTGCCATGCTTCCGCGCGAGCTGGTGGGCGGTGAATGAATACGGCGGGACACACGCACCATTTCACTGCAGTGCGCGCGCGTGGACATTTAAACACCGCGAAACATTGATAATGTCCGTTCGGTGTTATCTGGATAACTTTAGATGACACACTTATATGTTAATGGCACTTTTGATCGTGGTTTCCGTGACGGCATGGCATTACTTTCTTGCCCCCATTTTCTGCCCCTCTTCTCCTCTCAAACGCGTTGCCATGTTGAATTGCGTCAGAGCAGAGGCAGAATACAGAAGCGCGGTTCAACTCACACACTGTACAGAGCGCAGGCTAAACGTTAGAACTCACACACTCTCTCTCTCTCTCTCTCTCTCTCTCTCTCTCTCTCTCTCTCTCTCTCTCTCTCTCTCTCTCTCTCTCAATATATTTATTTATTTAACTAAAAAATACAGCGGTTTGGACAGATGCTTCCTCTGTAATGACCCAGTTATACTGTATGAATATGATGCCTCGTGAAGGCACCGCTGCTAACACCGATCTGTCGATGCGCGAGCCCACTGGTGTTGTCCGGCTCCATCATCAGCACGAGGTTATATAAGACGGAGCAGGAGCACTCGGTCCATTAAGCTCTTATCCCATTGACGCGATGATGACTGATGATAACCCATATTTCATCTCTCTCTCTCTCACTCTCTCTGTGTAACAGAATATTCAATATGTAGCCCTATGCACACAGTATACTATACAGCTGTAATAACTACATTTATTAGCACTTATAATAAATTTACTTGTATATGTATAAAGTAATATGTACACGTGTGTATAAATATATAAAATCTATGTACAGAAATTATGAAAATACTGTGATAAAAACAAGACAACAATAAGCAGTTACAATATTTTCATATTTGTGTAATTTTTAACCATTATTTCCATGACTTGACAATTTTATTTGAACTATTACATTTTATTCCAAATATTTCCATATTTAATATAAACTTACATCATAATATAAATAAAATTACAAAGTATGTTTATTATAATTATTAGTAAATGTATTATTATTATTATTATTATAGCAGCCATTATTCTTAACTATCACATGATCTTTGAGAAATATGCTGATTTGGTGAAACATTTCTTATTATCAATGTTTAATATTAATATGTATTTTATACTTAATATTTTAGTGGAAATCGCGATACACTACCATTCAAACGTTTGGGATACGTGAAATAAAAAAAAAAGGTATCACGGTTTCCACAAAAAAATGAAGCAGCAAAAACTGTTTTCATCATTGATAATAATGAGGACCATATCAGTAACTTTGTTTGGAACTATGGGACTACTATGGTGCAGCCAATGTGTTTAAACGTGTGTGTGTTAAATCATTGTGAATCAGCAGAAGTACCAAAAAGAGAGTTGTTTTTCTTGTGTCACAGATGTTTGGCTTTCATAAGCCGAAGATGTACCGCAGCCTTGATGGATGCTGCATCTGCAGGGCAAAATCCTCCAGCTCTCGTTTCACTGACAGCAAACGCTATGAGAGAGACTTTCAGAGCTGCTTTGGGTGAGTAATATATTGTGTGTGTGTGGTTCATTTGTATTAACATGATATTAACATCTGCCTGGTGAAATTACAGTAAGTACAGGATTTATATTGTGTCTCTAGTCAAGTGATCAGATATTTTCTTTTAGAAGAATGTAGTGGAAATAATGTTGTTTGTTCACAACGTTTCTATATGCATGCTGCCATTACAATGATATAACAATGGGATACTTCTACAGTTTAGGCGAGACTCGCTCTGGTGAAATCTGCAACGCTTGTGTCCTGCTGGTAAAACGCTGGAAGAAGCTTCCCGTCGGTTCCAAGAAGAACTGGAATCATGTAAGTGGCACTTACACAGCAACAACTCCACTGAAGTCACACTTACACAGCCTCTTGTTTATCACACTTGAGTCTTTTCAAATCCATTTTCGAACCATATTGTTCCAAAGCAGCTTTTCACTGAATCCCCTCTGAGTGGCAACTCCCTATAAGATGATAAAGTAGATGAGGATGAAACCTTGGGAAGAAATGGGAATTAGTTGGTGAAGCCCACATCCTCAAACAATTTTCTACATGCACAAATGTGTATTTGAAGAGATGTAATAGTATTAATAACAATTAGCTACATTGTATTAATCAAAGTATTCACTAATTTGTTCTTCAATTCAGTACGATTGTAATGATTACAAATTAAATCTAATGCAGTTTAATATGATATATGAAAAATAAGGTGATGTAATCATGTTTGGTCCACTGATGAAAATGTTGTAGGTGATCTTAACGATAATAATAATAATAAATATAGATTTATGTTTTGTTTTTGTTAGAACTGTATGTATGTATGTATGTATGTATATATATATATATATATATATATATATATATATATATGTATATGTATATGTGTTATAATAATACCTAAAACACAAATTAATATAAATGTATTCATTGTTTTTTATATTTATTTTAACCAGTATAATATAAATTGACAATAATTAAACCAATTAAACAATTATAAACCTGATCTATAATAAAATGAAAATAAAAAATAAAATAAATAACATGCAATCTAAAATAAAAAGTCTATAAAATAACAAAATGCCTAAAAAACGTAGGCACTATGTATTTATTGTACATTTCTATATGATTAAATATATATTTATTGTTTTGCTTATAAGTAATATAATATAATTTACATGAAAATAAATGTATTAAATAACTATAAATCTGACATATAAGATAAAACGTGAAACACAAATTAATATAAATGCATTTATTGTTTTGTTTATAAACACTATAATATAAATATTATGACAAAAAAAGAATGAATTGATAAAACATGATTAAATAAATAAATAATTATGAACCTGACATATAATATAATTCCTAAAACGCATATTAATATAAATATATTTATTGTTTTGTTTATAACTAAAATAATGATATGAAAATTAAATAAATATTACATTCCAATCACTATAATGGAGATTGTTATTGTTATCAATTGTTATCAGGTGGTTGATGCACGAGGGGGACCCAGTCTGAAAACTACAGTGAAGTCAAAGAAAGTCAAATCCCTATCCAGACGGATCAGACCGAACCAGATCAGCAGAGTTCAGAAGGAGCTGAAGAGACACAGTGAGTACTGAATCGAAAAAAACTAAATTAAACAAAACATGAAATATTCCTGATGAAAAATGTCTTTGTTAACAGATTCAGACGCTCACAGCACCACCTCCAGCGCCAGCCCCGCCCAGTCGCCCAGCTACAGTAACCAATCAGACGAGGGTTCTGACTCGGAGCTGACTCCTGGCTCCGCCCGCTCTCCAGTCTTTTCCTTCCTGGACCTGACATACTGGAAGAGGTATTCACTCTGCCGAATCAGTCTGATTCACAAGTTTGACCTTTCAATCTTCATCAGAACGAGTACTTTTAAATGACATGAGCGTTTTTTTCAAATCTCTCTAGGCAACGGGTATGTTGTGGCATCATTTATAAAGGTCGCTTCGGGGAGGTTCTGATTGACCCACATCTCTACAAGCCCTGCTGTCAGAAAAAACAGGAGCAAGAGCAGGAGGAAGAAGAAGAAGAAGAGGAGGAGGAAGAGGAAGAGGAAGACGAGGACAGAGACCTTGAGAAAGAGGAGGTGCAGAGCAGTCAAGAAATTCTCTCGTCTAATCAACCGCACTCCTCTTCCCAAATAAAAATGGAACAGGAAGTGGATGAGGAGTGGTGATGCCACATTCCCAGGGTACTGAATTGGCATTCTTAAGAAGCCTTCGAGAGTCAGAGGCGTAGCGTTGCCCCTCAGACACTCTCAAAGACGTTCTCTCGGATTGCCTTCGATTCATGAGCAGCTGGATCCTTGTTTGTCTTTTCCTGTTTTTTTTCCTCCTCGTTGAGAATGTGTCTCTTTCATTTCCTTTGCAGTCGAAGCAACCTTTATTTATCAAACTGACTGAAAACCTTCCTTGTTTTTCAGAGCCTGGTACCACGCTATTCCAGTTCACCCCTTCTTTTTTTGTAGATCAGGGAAAATGAGTTTGCTTTTTTTTGCTATCTCACTCAAACACCGAATGCTGGATCTACATATATCATGCATAGAAATGTAGAGAATCGACTTGGACAGTGACCACAATCCTACGCTGTCACTTTTCTACCCTTGAGCACCATTGTGCCCTTCCTCTGGGGTGACTGTGTCTGCAGTTAGTGTACAGTATTTAGGATATTCCACCATTCCAGCTGGGATATAGCCATTATTTAGGGAAGCTTCTGATCTTTGCCTTTTATATATTTATTTTGTTCTGTCTTTGTCTTTATTTTTAAGGCCTGCTCTGTTTATTCCCCCTCTTGGTTTGTAGTTAATGGGACAGGACACCTAAAAATGTAAAAAGAAAAAAAGAATCTGTCATTCACCCTCATGTTGTTTCATATGGAGCACCTAAAGGAACTTGGTGATGGAAAAATATGAGATGGGAGGAAAATGATATTTCAGTGCTTTTGAATTCTCTTGCAAAAATTTTGCGTTTGCTCACAAAACATTTGTGTTTCCCTGAAATTTTTTCAAGAACTTAAATGATTTGTGAGAATACAAAAGCATTAACACATCATTTTTCCTCCCTTCTCATTTTTTTCCCATCACCATGTACCTTTAGGAGCTTTGTAGTTTTAAACCCATTTAAATGTCTTTCCTTTTTTGCATGGGACACCAAAAGTAAAAAAAAAATTTTTTTTGAAGAACATCTGGCTGCTTTATTCCATATAATGGAAGTGAATGGGCACTAGGGTTCACTGTAAAAAAAAAAAAAAATTATGATTAATAAGTTATGACAACATATTTTTTTTACATTGCTTTAACTCATCAAAATAATTTAAGCAATTTTCAACTTTTTTTTAAGTTATCCAAAGCCCCTTTCACACAGAGATTCCGGAAAATACACGGATAAAGTGACCCGGGATTTGACCCGGGTTCGTTTGATTTTGGTTCATTCACACTGCCAGTGATTTTCCGGAATCAGAGAGTGCGGCCGTAAAAATCCCGTAAAGACACGTGACATCGATGTGACTTGTAATGTCTCAGCAGCGTCTTAAGTTTGCTTATGAGCTGCGATTTCTCTGTGTTTATCGTGCAATTTATACGCGAAAATGAGTTTTTACGTGCATATGATACGCACTTTATTGCGTGTGATACACACGCACCCCACACAACTAATCCTACCCATGCGTATCATATGCACGTAAAAACTCATTTTGGCGTATAAATTGCACGATAAACACAATGCGTGCTATAGAGACGCATTTATTTTATTTTATTTTTCTCTGATTCGATCATAAACTTGCGCATTACATACCGTTTCACAGCTGGCGAACGATCCCGGCTTCAGCGTCATCACTACGACACGTCATTATTACGGCTTTTGTTCACACAGCGCGCGTTTCGGGACTGAACATGGCAATGTTACTAGGTCCCCCCAACACGGCATCGATGCCGGCATCAATCCCGGGTCGTGTTTGCGTTCACACAGAAGGCGTTCTGGCTATTTCTCGGCAATTTGTCGGGATCATCGCGCTGTGTGAAAGGGGCTCAAGATTCAGCTCATTTTTTATTAAAGTCAGTTTAATGTAATTTAAGTTGCAATGACTTAAACATCCAAGTTGATTGTACTTAAAAACTTTAAGGCAGCAACTATTTTTTACAGTGTTAAAAATTGACTTGTGTGCTGTATTCCAAGTCTTTTAAAGCCATATGTCAGATGTAGTCCATATGACTTTTGACAGACGTGGAACTTTTATGGTGCAGTTTGAAGATTGATGCCGCCAGTCCCCATTCACTTGCAAAAAACATTGCAGGATATTCTTCAAAAAATCCAATTTTTGTGTTTAATGTAAGAAAAGTTAATGATGGTGAATGGTCACTTTTAAACCCTGATTTCAGTGCAGGTTTTAGCCACTAATGGGCATCAAACTCAACGCCTAGTGTTTTACTGTTCCTCAGACAGCATTTCTACGGTGCTGAAGCAGACTGGGCACGGCCAGCCAAAAATGATGCCTGGTTATCAACACTCTTGTATTCAGCGTACTAATGTAAATATCCAAAAGTGTAGATTTAAGGTTTTTGGTAAAGATCTGTGTCGAGCATGAACGCTAAGGAAAATATCGTCTTGATAAAAATCTGCATGAATTTTGCATGGCCTTCTAAGGAGATTTTTTATTTTGTTTTGCAATAAGTTGGGCAAATTTTGAGACAGTCCCAATATATATTTTTGTAGATAAATGCAAGAAAAGAACAAAAATGAAATCAGAGTTTGACTACAACTTTGAGATGACCGTGGCGTTTAATTATGACAGGGATTTAATTGTCTTCAAATGTTTTTTAGAATTGGATATTTTCAATATTGTCTCACTCAGAGCCAAAAAGCCCAACATTTTGCTATTTATACTGGCATCGTATATAGATGTGTTCATATCCCTTCCTCTCTCCCTCTCTGCCTTTTGTAAATAGTGTTCAATGACAGATACTGCTTTGTGTGTGTGTGTTTGTGTCATGAAAGATTTGAGCACATGATCTGATCGTTTTGTCCGTTTTTGGTTTTATATGTTTTTGTTCATATGTTCCAGGGAAAACTCTTTTCAAAATACTAAAAAGCTAAATCAACGTCAGCTTGTACATTTTCATTATAAATTACTAGTCTGTAATAAGCTTTCATATAAGGAGTATTCATACTATATTTCATAGTATTCCCCTATAGTTTTCCCCTATGGTCCAATATGCCTGTCCTGTCAGTTTTTATTATTATTATTATTATTATTATTATTATTTTATTGTTTGTGATTTCTGTCTTGGATTGTACAAATTACTTTGATGCACACATACTTCTGTTGAATTCCAGGGGGTGGCGCTAGAGAGTTCATTTGTTTCACACAAAACACTCAATTGCACATTCATTTTAATTTCTCCCTCTGGGTAATCTATTTAATATCTGCTCAGTTTTTAAATGGGTATTCTGATGGTGGCAGCTTGTGGCTTTAGTGTGAATATGCCATATCATGGAATGACATGTATGACTGTATTTGTGGTAACATCCTTTCAGCTGAAGCACCTATATGGGGTTTCTATCGTGTCATCTCTATGACGGCATTATTTGTAAATATAAGATGTGTAAGACTGAACAACGGTTATGATGAATACGCTTTTGTCTTATTTATTTCATATTTATTTGTTTTGTGGTCTTTTTCTTTTTAAGTCTCATCAGATTTTGTCGTAGGACTGACCTGTCTGTCCTAACAACACTGCAATATGGACTGAAAATGCTTTTACACATGTCAACTAGTAGGCTGAGATTCACTAAACATTATGGAGAACTTCAGGACTGGATAGCTGTAAAACCATATGTTTGTGTGTGTATGCTAAGTACAACAATTTTATTTGATTATTTTTTATACTTTAGTTTGAGGGTGTCTAATGCCCACATACCTTTCCTTAGCCTAGTCCTTTAGTTGTAGTGCTACAGGCATGTATGGTAGCTATGCACTTTGTATTCACATTATTAGAGATATATGAAGCAGGTTTTGTATTTTTTTACATATTGTACTTTTTACTTGTTCCTCAATAAATGTAACTTGTGATGGTTACACTTGTTGTGTGCATTGGTGTGTATATATGCATTCGGCAACTTTTACACTGCGTTCAAGATGAACATTTTACTTCCTTGGGAAGTGAACCCATGACCTTGGCATTGTTCGTGCCATGCTGTTTATACAAAAACTATAGTTAGATCATTCCAATAAATAACATTAAATAAGCTAGACAGGATACAATGGCTATAGAGAATGGTGTTTGCAACACAAAGGTTGTGGGTTCAGTTCAGGTAATACATGAACTGCATGATGAAATACACTACTATTTTGGGTCAGTAAGAAGAAATTATTATTTTCATTCAGCATGGATGCATTGAATTAATCAAAAGTGTATTATAATAATAATAATAAGAAATATTTCTTGAGCACAAAATCAGCATATTAGAATGATTCCTGAAGGATCATGTGACACTGAGGACTGGAGTAATGATGCTGAAAATTCAACTTTGACATAAAGTACATTTTAAAATATATTCAAACAGAAAACAATTTTACAGTTTTTCTCAGTCGCTTTGGTGCATTTCTCACATCACTATTTACATTTGCACAACAGTTCAACCTCCACAACATTTAGTCATTTGTGCACATCATAGTAGCAGTTTCTCATTCCTTCCAACAAATTGCAAATGCTTTTGGACATGCATCAGTTGCTTTCATACAACTCTCTGCTGTTTTATAACATTATCATTGGCTTATGTCATGTCAGTCAAAATTAACTATACTTGTGAATGGTGAATAGTCGTTCCATATAAAACTAATAGTCCTCATTTCATTGCTTGAGTCATTACATACAAAAATGTTGAACTAGTTGTCAAAATCTGTCAAGCAAATTTTACAAATTTTTTAAAATCTTTTTTTTTCCTGAAAATGTCTCCTAAATTGAACAATTTCTCTCAGGTGAATCTCAGCTTTCACTGATGAGGAACGTCTGGATGTGCATGAATGATTACAGTACTATGTATGTTGTATGAGTTCCAATATGTACTGCAATATTGTGTACAGTTGTGCACAGCTCTACCCAAAGGGAGTTTATGTTTGTTGTAAATAAGGGTGTATTTGTTCTTTTGCTCAATGCTGTGAACAAATTAGAATTGCAAAGAGCATGCAGTAAAAATGTGAAACATATTCAGTGTCTTGTGCTCAGTTACCTCACTAAATACAGTAATGTGTAACTTTACTGTATTTTTCAAATGGCTGTGCAAATAGTGTATAGTGCTGTCTTGAGCATTTTCAGGTAGTGTCACCAAGATCTGACTTTTTTGCATTGGAAAACATTTAGTAAACTGTCATAATGAAAACATGACAAAGCCATTTGACTATCTTGTTCATAAACAATGGTGTCAGGACTTTTCATCTTGATGACACTGACACTTTCATTGACATGAATACTTGCTTTTGAGGAATGAGCTATCCATTTTGAGCAAGTGACACGTTATCAACTAGGTTTTGCAGTTTGTACTAATTGTTTTGAGAACTGCATTAACTGTTGTGCAAATGCAAATAGTGATGTGAGAAATGCACCAAAGCGACTGAGAAAAACTGTATAAAATTCCTAAGCTGAAATAACCTCAATAAACCAAAAAATGTCCTCTGTCGGGCTTGTCTGTTGGAATATTACTGTCATCAATTTAACAGGAGTATAAGAATTACTGTAAATTTTCTTCCCCCCCACCAAAGAAAAGCATAAATTGACAGCAACTTTCCTGTAAATAGTTATACGGTGACAAAGCTGGAAATACGGCAAAAATAATGTAAAAGCTATCAAATTTACAGCAACTTACTGTAAACTGTTTCTACAGTAAACTTTCACTGAAAATACAGCAATAATACTGTGAAAACAACAGAAATCATTTACAGTGTACATATTCAGTGTCTTGTACTCAGTTACCTCACTAAATACAGTAATGTGTAACTTTACTGTATTTTTCTAATGGCTGTGCAAATAGTATATAGTGCTGTCTTGAGCATTTTCAGGTAGTGTCACCAAGATGATCGGACTTTTTTGCATTGGAAAACATTTACAGAGTAAACTGTCATAATGAAAACATGACAAAGTCATTTGACTATCTTGTTCATGAACAATGGTGTCAGGACTTTTCATCTTGATGACACTGACACTTTCATTGACATGAATACTTGCTTTTGAGGAATGAGCTATCCATTTTGAGCAAGTGACACGCTTTTGCAGGTTATCAACTAGGTTTTGCAGTTTGTACTAATTGTTTTGAGAACTGCATTCATTGTTGTGCAAATGTAAATAGTGATGTGAGAAATGCACCAAAGCGACTGAGAAAAACTGTAAGTTGTAATACTTACAATATAATTGTTTTTACTGTATTTGTGATCAAATAAATGCAGCCTTGAAGAGAGTATAACCGACCCCAAACATTAAATTAACACTGTTTTAACAACAAATGTCTGCCCCTTACATGATGAGATTTGAAATGGTGACACACCATAAATATCAATATGTGAACTCATTCTAGGGCATGAAGGGAAGTCAAGTAAACAATCTCAGATAAATAGATAGATAGATAGACAGACAGACAGACAGACAGACAGACAGACAGACAGACAGACAGACAGACAGACAGACAGATAGATAGATAGATAGATAGATAGATAGATAGATAGATAGTGCTGAGGTTGCGCGAGGGGACTGTCTGTGTGTGTTTGGCTGTGTGACGTCATGATTGCTCTTCCAGCTGATGGGTTTCCTCTTTTCTGAGGGCATAAAAAGGTGAGAGGCTGCTGCTGTCTGCCCTCTCTGTTTAACCACCGCTTTATTTCGTCTTTCCTCCAGCTCACCGAAAGGCTATCTCATTTGCTTTTGACTCTAAATGTGCTGCCTTCCCACCCTAGTCATCCTAACGATCTGAATCGCAGCAAACAAACTCACACACCGGCAGAGACGCATGAGGTCGGTGAGATATCTGTGCGTTATGTTGTCACATGCATCTGTGCTTTTATTCGTCCTCTGGCAACTTATTTGCGTTCTCTGAGCGGTCATTTTGGGTGGTGGCACCCCGTCGATGCTGTTTGGGGAGGATTATTCTGGAAAGCATCAAACTCGTGTCGGATAAATGCTTTAAAAGTTGCGTTTTACATTATTGCAGCTGCTCTTTTTGTAATGCAAGTTATTGTAGCTTGATGTGGTGGTATGCTGGATGCATATCCTATGCTTATGAACGCCAGAATTGCATTTGACGTTCTATTGAATATTTGTAAATGGCTGACAGTAAATTATTACGGTTTTAGATGGAGCATTTCCGTGGGTGATTCGCCTTTTGTTGTTGCAGTTGTCAGTCTATCAGTATCATGTAAATGCCATGTCATGGTTGGTGAGCACTGGCGAATGTCCAGACACATGGGCAGAGTTTAGCTTATAATGCAGTTATCAAACAGTGTGTTCAGGCTGCTTTTCGTGCATAACTTCTCAATATATGTCTGCTGATATTTCCTTTTTCAGTATTGTCATTGGGTTACTGAACTCCTTGCATGATAAACAAGGACGCATTATATAGCATTATATAGCACTATATACATGCTTTTAAAGGCAAAACAAGTTTATGTACCACGGGCACGGAAGAGTTATTATACATTAAAAGTTTCTTTACATATTAACTGACAAAAGTTCGTCATTTTCTTATTTTCATTAACTAAAACTAGTAGGCTAGTATCTCAATGATACTAAAATAACACTGAGGAATTTACACAAAATCTGATTATACATACAAATTATACTATATAAGACACCAGTATTGGTGATCTTAAAGTTTATTTATAGAGGGTTGCCCCATTATGGTCATCATATCCACACTCTTTTAAAATGCAGTTCTAAAGGGTTGTTTTTTTTCCGCAGTGATGCCATAGAAGAACCATTTTTTTCTTAGTGTGAAGAATATTTTAATATTCTGAAGAACCTTTTTCCACAATAAAGTACCTTTTGTGCAGTGGAAAGGCTCTATGAATTGTAAAAGTTATTTGTGGAATCATAGATGCATGTTGAGATCACATGACCCCATATTATCAAACTCTATTGGCTGCAAATAAACTGAGTTTGTGTGATGCTGCTTTCATACCAATAGGTGTCAGTATAAAGTTTATGACCACTGTGTTGTTGGTGACATGTATTGCTAGGGCAATATAAAGGTGTAGTATATATTCAGTAAAGTAATCTACTATTCCACTCTGAACATGTAAGAGTCTGTCTTTTTACTTCCACAATAAATAGTGTGAACTTTCTATTCATTCCCCTGTCTATCAGAGAGACTAAGATCATGGTTCAGCTGTCACCATCTCGGACTATAGAGACGTTGACCGTGGAGAAGGATGATGACCAGGACAGCCCTAAATCCGGGTCCCCTCGAGTGCTCACCGCCCTCCAGCTCGCACTTAACCCGGCCGCGACCACCTACTACGGCTACGAGAAGTACATCGAGGACGGCCTCATCTGCCTCAAGCACAAGATCCGTAACATTGAGAAAAAGAAGGTGCCTTAATTATGGTATATGGGCAGAAATGGCATGAAGGAATGAGTTGTATTGTACTCAGATGGAATTGGTTTTGTTTTACTCCTAGAGCATCAAATTACCTTCTGACTTGTCAAAACAAAGGTGTTTTTTTTTTTTTTTTACAGCTGAAACTGGAAAGCTACAATGAGAGGCTGGAAAAGGGGGAAAAACTGAATCAAGACCAACTGGTAATTGTTTTTTTTTTGCTGCATTTGGGAAATGGGGCTTGTTTCAAGATCCCTGATGTATGGTAATGTTGCAGGATGCTGTGGGGAAGTACGAGGAGGTTGTCCACAATCTTACATTTGCCAAAGAGCTCCAGAAGACCATTAGTGCCCTCACACAAGATGTAAGGCTTATGCATTTTTTAAAGTACTGAGCAGAATGGAATTGTGCTGAATGGTTCACTGGATCTTCTGATGCTCTCCGCCGTAGTTGTTGAAGGCTCAGCGGAAGGTTGTTCGCCAAGAGAAGATCATGAGGATCGAACAAGAGAGGAAGCGTCTGAGCTTGATTCTCCAGGTGCAATACGTCCTCCACAGTCTGCAGAGAGAGGACGTCCGGAGGAACTTCTGCAACGCCAGACAACATTCCCGTCACCTGACCACACGGGACACGGAGAGTTTGCTGGATCTGGCGTCTTTATTGGGATGCAAACGAGACCATAAGATGAGGTTTGTGCTACGCCTGATAACGCCTTCAGCTCTGTAGTCAACGTTTTTGTATTTTGTTTATACACGTTTGATTTCATTAGAAAGTGCTTGTCATTTGTGCATGGCTCTCTTGGATTCTTGATTCTGATTGGTCAAACACAACATTCTGTGATCAAGTGTAGTACTAAACTTTATAATTGGGGACTAATTTCCAACATTGTCTGTGTCTGTTGTACCACTAAAATAGTTTTCATCTAAAAGTGTTTAATGTATATTGTGTGTATAGAAACATTGATTTTATGTGCCAGGTGTGTAATAGTGGGATAATGTACAGTTAAAAAAAAAAAAAAACTTAGGGATACAATGCCCCTCTGATTTATTGTGCAATTACTGGCTTGACTGTATGTTGTCCTCAACATGTCTATCTGTGGGTGCTGGTTATTTTTAATGCTATCACAGTACTGTATTTGGTGTCTATTCAGCCTGTTGATGTGGCATGGTATTCCTGTTGTTTCCTGCTCTAGTTTAGAGGATCAGATGGAACAGGCTGCTATTGTTTACGCTGAGCTGCTGGAAGGGAAAGAAAGACCAGTTGCTGGCTCAACATGTGAGTTTCTAGCTCATTCTCTGATCGCCAAATTAATTTGATGGCTTTTCTCTCGAATGAGCCAGGATGTTTTTTTTCCTCTTCTATAATTATATAGTATATATAAATATATAATTCTATAATTTTTTTTTTTTTTATATTTAAAATTGATTTATTTTTATATAAATAGTCACTGGTATATAGTATTTAATAAATTAAAGGGCATACATTGCACAATATTGTTTTTTACCATTAATAATGGTAAATGTATTTTTTTTTTCAAGGCATATTTTATGTACGTGTAATTCAGCAAAAATAACCTTTATATATATATATAATAATGTATAAATAATATTTGTGTGGATGAAGGGGCGTTTGAGATTTGCTAATTGGGCTGTGAGGGCACCGCACATCTGAATCTGAGCGTCTTTCCACAGATAAGCACATGAAGGAGAAGCTACTTCAGCTAGTGGACTGTGGCTTTTTTGACCACGTACCACTTCCTAAAGTTGACAGTCCAGAGAAGACCGAGGCCGTAAAGGCTGACCCTCCATCTAGGCCTTGTAACCTCTCCAGTGAGATTTTATTCAAATTTAACATCCAGTTTTTAATCATTTCAGCAGCCATTCTTTTACTCTAATACATGCCATTTCTATTTCTTTGTTTTAGCACTGGTGAAGCTGAGCTCAAAAGAAGTGCCTCCCAAAGAGGTAAAACCAAGTGACCCTGATCCTTAAGTCTTCAACGCTATAAACTGTGTTTTGGAGAAACACAAGCAAGTCAGTAACTTCTGAATGATGCCAGTTTCTTAACAGACGATACCTACCTGAAACGAACGCCGCTGAGCATAGACCGGATGAGAAGGCTTCGCCCCGTAGCTGGAAGGATGAGTTTTTGGCTATGAAGCAAAGGGAGCCACCGGACTCATGGGAAATGGAGCTTTCTGATCCTCCTGTATCCTCTCAGTCCCCCATAAAGAAGCCATGGAAAGGGGCAGCAGGGTTGATTCCTAAGACTACAGACATCCTGAAGAGACCCACGGTTGACCCCAAGGAGGTGAAGATCTTTGTTTACTTTTCATTTTAATATTTATGGGGGACCCCCAAGTATGATGATCGCCTTTGCTTAAATACAAAGGCAGCTATATATTTTCATGAATACGGACCAATTTATACTGAAAGAGAAATGGAAATACAGCCAGAACAAATGATTAAAATATCTGGAAAATAAGTGTTTACCTCACCATATCCAAATATATATTATTATTTTTAATAAAAAATGTAATTTAAAGTGCACTTTTTTTAAATTGTGAGGATTTTTTTCTTATTGTATGGACCCCTAAGGTCACCTAGGGCTCTGCGGACTGTAGTTTTAAAACCCATTAAAAGTTGCTGCTTGCACGACTGATCTTCCATGTTGGCAATTAGCTCAGTTGGGCAACCGTTTAATATGTAACAAGGTCATTTTTCTAACTCTTCACATGTTGTCTTCTAGAAACGTCAAAAAAAGACCAAGGTGGAGCAGGACTCCAAATCGGTGAGTTATTTAGATCCATCATGAACTCATTTGTTTCAAAGCAGTTTAATCATTTTTATGTTTTATACTCTCAGACTCCTGTCGCAGTGGAAGTCTTTAGCTCTCCATCTCCGTTACCGCAAGACCCTGTTCAGCGTAAACAGCAGCTGGAGACTCTGATGGACCAGATCTCTGGCTCATTCAGCTTCATGCAGGCATGCATTAAAGGGGATTTTTTTTTTAATTAAAATGCAACAATACTTAATTAAATTTTCCCATTTTTGTTGAAACAAAGATCTTTTCGAAAGTGTTCAGAGACTTTTCCTCTATTCTGTTCGCAGGAGTCTCATCTGGATGGAGAAACTTCACCTGTAAACAGTCGTGCAAAGAGATGCCATCCATCTCCAGGCTGCTCTACTCCTCTTGGTACACGAGCGCTCCATATTGAAGAGACCGTTCTCCCAAAAATGTAAATTCTGTCATTACTCACCCTCATGTCGTTCCAAACCCTAAAGACTTCGGAACACAAATGAAGGTCTTTTTGCTGAAATCTGACAGCTCTCTGTCCCTCCATTGACAGCTATGCAACTGACATTTTGATACTTCAAAATGTTCATAGAGAGATCAATAATTCATATGAATAGTGGTTTAGACCAAATTTTCTGAAGAGAATTGGTCGCTTTATATGATGGAAGGATTTAATTTAGGCATGAGGGAGAGTAATAAATGACAGTTTGAATTTTTTGGGTGAACTATCCCTTTAAGTTACACATTAAGATTAGGATGGTGTTAAACTGATATTGATAGTCTGCTTCTTTTAACATGCAGCACAAAGGGAAGTGACAAAAAGCCCATCAGATAGTCTGCCTCCGTCCCAGCAGGTGAGCATGTTTGACTTGATATGAGAGCTTATTTTGTGTATAACAATAAAAACATGAGGTCGGGATTTTCTGTGACTGACCGCATGTAACATGCTGTGATCGTAGAGCACTCCTTTACAGATTCTGCTGTCTGGAGAGGGTAAAGGCTGTCTGTCAAATGGAGACCGTTCTATAACCAACTCTGACCTAGATCTACACCATGAAGATAAGCCACATGTAAAGATTTTTTTTTGTGATGGTACAGTTATTGAATGTAAGATGCCAAAAAGTAGGCTTGTAATCTTAAATATGCTATAATGGTATCTGTTGTTTGTTAGAAGCAAAGTGAGGGCTTCACCTCTCCTCCACTGTACCGCAGGGGATCCTCCATCTCAGTCCCTCTAGAAAATCAAAGCACTGTACAGGTAAGAACTTCACGGACAAAATAATTCTCATTCATGCTAAACTGAGCGGTCCTAAACCCTACAGAGATTGAACTGGGGATTTTTTTTTTTTTTTTTTTTTTTTTTGGATTATTTGAGATTTGAAGGTTCAAATTTAAGGTTTAATAAAGTTATTTAGAGGTTTTAGTTGCGTACATTTGATTTGGATATTTAATATTCTCATTTCCACTATTTTTTTCGTTTAGATTACTTTTGCCTTCATCTAATGCTCACTTTAATCTTTAATCACAGTTAATCTTTAAAATACCAATAGCCTAATCTTTACCAAATCTCAAAATGAATGGCAGTTTTTATACTGTACACTAATGTTGTGGTGCCTAAATTCCTTACTTGGCCAAATAAATCTTTTTAAACTCTAAGGTAATTATGTTTCAGACAGAGTTTTAAGTTTAAAGGGTAACTCTCGCCAAAATGCAACCTAGGGTCTTTTTGTTAATCTACCCGAAGCAAACTTTCGTTTCATAATTAGAATGGAAACGCCACTCAAGTTTGACCGTATTTTCATTTTCGGTCAAACTGCCTTCTGAATGGGATTGCTTGGGGCACTACTATGATGGCATCAAAAATCGCTATTTTTAAAACACTAAGAAGGCTCGACACATGAAACTTTGCTCGAAGTATCACCAGGGGCTCTACACATGAACTCGAGCATTGAGAACATTGTGTGTGCAGAGTTTACTAAAAATAAAGATTTTGAACAACTCACTCACTGTGTTTCTGTCCGCCGGCATGTTGTCAGTCAAAAATAGTCGATCGCCGAATGCAACGTAACGGAGGAGAGTAAAGATGGAAATCTCCTAAAGCTTAGTTCCATATAAATTCACAGATCATTTTTGTCGTTAGTGAAAATCAATATTGACCTTGTCTTTGAAAAAGGATCCTCATATAAGAAACAATACTAAAATTCAGACTCAGTTCATTCGCATTCGGAGATCAACTATTTTTGACTGACAAAATGCCGGCGGACGGAAACGCAGTGAGTTGTTAAATTTTTCTTTTTAGTAAACTCTGTACACTATGTTCTCAATGCTCGAGTTCATATGTAGAGCCCCTGGTGATACTTCGAGCAAAGTTTCATGTTGTGTCGAGCCTTCTTAAGTGTTTTAAAAATAGCGATTTTTGATGCTATCATAGAAGTGCCCCAAGCACTCCCATTCAAAAGGCAGTTTGACCGAAAACTAAAATATGGTCAAACTTAAAAGTGGCGTTTCCATTCTAATTATGCTTTTAAATGAAAGTTTGCCTCGGGTAGATTAACAAAAATACCCTAGGTTGCATTTTGGCGTGAGTTACCCTTTAAATTTGCAGCCTTGCAAGAAAGGGATTTTAAAAGTTTCTTCTGGAAATGACTATCCAGTGCTTTTAAAACCTTGTTTGGGATTGACTTTATTTTTTGCATGTGTCAGGCAGGAAAGCAGATGTTATGCAATGGAGTATCAACCTCTGTGGTTGCGCAGACTTTTACAACCCCACCTAGTCACCGATCCATCAGTGCAGAAAACAACTTCCACATCCACTCTGTGAGCATGTTGTTTATCTCCATCTGCTTCAGATGTCCCTAACATCAATTCCATTTTATTTAATGCAAAACATCCTATCTGAAGCCTCTCCTCTCCTCCTCAGGTGTTTAACGTGGCATCTTTGCCAATCAGTGAGAGCTCGGGGATGAAGTCAGATGAGAGTGGGTTCTCTGAGTCTATGCATCTGAGTTACACGTCAGCCAAAACCCAGAGTTACTCCACCGCAAGCACCCAGACGCCACCTGAGCTCAACCTGCCTGAAGATGACCTACAGATTGGTAAAACATGACCTACAGATTAGTGACATTCACACGCACTCTCAGACTGTTAGATTTTGTCTCTCTAATCATGCGTTTTTGCAGAAGGCCAGTACCAGCTGGAGTGTCCGGTCAGCACAGCTGGTCACGCGTTCTCTACCCCTCAGCCACAGTCTCGTCTGAGTCAGTCCTGCTACCCCCGCGGTACAGCGAGAGGTATGACGCGTGCAGGCAGGGGTTTGGGTCACTCATACAGATCACCTGGTGGCTACAGAGGTACCTTCCTCTTCCTCGGTCTCTTCACTCTGTTAGGCTTTCTTTTTTTTCTTTTTTTTTTTTTGTATTGTGTGCAGATCACTTAATGGTGGTGTATTTTCTGTTCTAAATTTTAACACAGAGCCAATGCATGAATTCTCTTGTTCTTGCACAAAGTTTATATACCATTTACTATACTATTTGTTATCTTTGCAATTTGGAGCAGACCTGGATTAATAGTTTAAAACCTGCATTTTTCTTTCCTTCTGACTGATTTCCAGGTGGTTATGAGGCCTACAGAGTGAATATGCGTTCTCCAGGAGGGGGCTTCATATCCCAGACACACAGAGACCCTGGATCTGCCATTTATGTGTCTAGAGTAAGATATGTATATGTATTTTTATTTTCAAGTTGCATATTAGTTGTATTATATTAAGAACAAACCAGTACATTTTTCAGTACATGTGCTGTAGGTATTATATAATATTTTATGCTTTGTTTACGTTATCTTATTTATTTTTGTGTTTAAGCCATTATAATTTGTTATAGGTCAGGGTTACTAATGCCATTTGTTATATAAACCGCAAAATTAATTTTTTCATTGTGTTGTAGGCAATATTTTAGATTTATATATTATATTGGGTCAGTTGTGACTTGTTTTACCAATAGGAAAACGGGTATCAGCAGAGCTTCAAACGAGGTGGAGGCACAGCAACTCAAAGGAGCAATGGTATGAACAATCTCCCATACTGGTATTTTGTGAAAAAAATATTTAAAGGAGCCGTATGTAAGATTGTGGCCAAAACTGGTACTGCAATCACTTTCAAATTACTGTAGAGCGGTGTATCCCCTCCCCCTCCCCCCTGACTCGAGGTTGCCAGATAGGCTGCAGGATCCAGCACAAACGTTTGTAGCTGCAGCTGTGGTAACGAGAGCTGAGCTGGCAACCCGGATGCCGAAACACTACTGATTGGTAGATAGGTGGAGGGTGGTGCTTCAGGCCAAAACACAACATGACAACATCAACATCAGTTGAGGGCTGCAACTTCACTTTTAAATGACAATATCCTGGCCGGACTACTGTTGTCAGTGATATAAGTATTTGAAATGAACATGATTTCTTAATGTCTAGTGACATATCAGGGCCATTTTATGATTAATTGAAATACATTTCTTACATACAGCTCCTTTAAAACTGATACTTTTATTTTTAAAAATGGTCCCTGTTCAAAAGTGAAGATGTGAGGAACAGTGTTGGGGGTAAAGTAATGCGAGATATGTAATCCAATTACTTTCAAGTAACTAGTAAAGGAAAGTGTTAATTTTAAATTCACAACAAAATCTGAGTTTTTGAAAAGTTTTTTTTTTTTTTTTTTTTTTTATAAAAAAAAAACATGCAAGCCCAGCCCAGGTGAGGAAAAAGTAACGCAATGCGCTTTTTCTATGCAATTCATTATTTATTTTTTTTGGGTGTAAAGCAATATTTGAATGAACTTTTTTAAAAGTAACTTTCCCCAACACTGGTGAGGAATGGCTCATAATAGATCAAAGTGATGATCTGTCTTTGTCTCTTCCCCTCTTTAAGCTGGTTGGAGTGACTCTTCTCAGGTGAGCAGCCCAGACCGGGAGGGTGCGTATCCGCTCGACTCAGGAATCAGTGACACTCTCTCCATCCCGTCAATGGAAGTGCCCATCACACCCCAGGGCCCGCACACTATGATGCCCGTACACGTGTACCCGCTCAACCAACTCCGCGTGGCTTTCTCCGCCGCCCGCGCGGCCAACTTCGCCCCTGGCACTCTGGATCAGCCGATCGCCTTCGAACTGCTGCACACCAACCTCGGCGAAATGTTCGACACGACCAGCGGCCGTTTCACCTGTCCCGTTGCCGGCACTTACGTCTTCATCTTCCACATCCTGAAGCTTGCCATCAGCGTGCCCCTGTACATCAACCTCATGCGCAACGAAGAGGTGATGGTGTCCGCGTATGCCAATGACGGCGCTCCGGACCACGAGACCGCCAGCAATCACGCTGTCCTCCAGCTGTTCCAGGGTGACCAGGTGTGGCTGAGGCTGCACCGCGGTGCCATCTACGGCAGCAGCTGGAAGTACAGCACCTTCTCTGGTTTCTTGCTGTACCAGGACTGAATATCTATCTCTAAATGGGCACAAAAAGGGAGGATGGGGCATTTTGGATGTTCTTTGAAAGCTACTCTGCACTTTATTGCGCTTTTGGTTACGCATGGTGCAACTGCATGTTTGAAAGATGTTCAATAGTACAAAAGTCAGTGTTAAAGCTAATGTAAGATGTTTTGCTGGTGAACGTTTACATGGGTTTACCTGGGTTGTTCTTTTTATTTAATTATTATCATTATTTAATATACTTTTTTTCTTTTCTTTCAGTGTTTTGAAAGTCTTTACTGTGTACTTGGGTGCACAAACCCGTAACCCAAAGTAGCTGCATTTAGTGTGCACTAAACTGAAATCCTAACATTCAGAAACGTCTTCTGGTGCTTGTTAGATGGCCCTGTATTCTCGCCTGTTCATTTTAGATGAGAGAGAGAGAGAGGTTTCCCAGCCATACAAAAGTCTGCAACATGGTGCCTTTCTGTTTTTTGGGTCGTTGAACAAACATCGCTTTGCAAGAATGGAGGATTTTTTTTCTGGTAATACTTGACATGTTGAGCACTTTAAAATGACTTGGTGGCCTTGTTGGGGTTTTGGGTGTACGTGTGCTAATCTGCGTGTTTGTCTGTGGAATACTGTGAGTGAATAAGTTGAACACTGACTGACTCCGCCGAGAAGGCGTTTAGGCCAAAATTGCTCCCTCTTGTGCCTGAAATAAAAATGTGCAGTTCACTTCTGTGATGGCTTCATTTGTGCATCAAGTAAAGCTGTGAATGCGGTTTGCAGCTGGTCTAGCTGTTTAGGTTAGTATCAATGCAGATAGTGTGGGATGTTTACCTCTATTAAAACCAGTCTCACAGAAATTAGGCTTCCGCTAATTTTCATCTCCTGAAGGTGCTTCTTCCACTCAGTTTGACAACTTTCAGATTTGTGACTTATGGCAAAAGCAGTCTTTATAACAAGAAGGGGGTAAAAACCCAGGTTAAACAGGTTTTCTGTTAAAATGTGAGGTTTTTAACGAAAGTAAGTTTACAATATGCATCAGAGGGTGTCAGAATGCTGACAGGTTTGTATGTTTTGACATGTTCTGATTTCTTTTTTTCCTTTTCTCTCTTTTTTTTTCACATCTACGGTTATTTAATCTTATGATTCTTGTAATTTGGGTTTCATTATAGCTAATCTCTGTATAAATGTATCTTTACATATGCATATGTTTAGCTTCCTTTATGGGTGTTTTTATTCAACTAGAAGACCCTTTGATGTTTACATACACTAGCTCCAGGTCAGGGTCATAGTGTTTGTTTGTTTTTTGACACTTTACAATAAGGTTTCATTAGTTAACATTAGTAAGTGCTTTAGTTAACATGAAATATCAATGAGCAATACTTCTACAGTATTTATTAATCAATCTTAATTTTAACATTAATAAATTATTAGAATCAAATGTGTATGTTAACATTAATGCACTGTGAACTAACATTAACTACCATTAATAAATGCTGTAACAAATGTATTGCTCAATGTTAGTTAATACATTAGCCTACAATAAGGTCTCTATATGTTATTTAATTAAATTTATATATTAATTTAAAAATATAATTTATTAAATTATGTAGTTTAATTGCAGTTTGTGATGACATTTTAGTTTGAAGTCACATTTTAAAATAATAGATTTGTTCAAAAAGTTTATGTATCTTAAATTAAAAATAATTCTCATGTTCTGCATAATTCAATACAATTACAACTTGACTGAACATACAATAAAGTATGTTTGTTTCGTATGTGTTTATTACACGTTTTTATGCTTGATGTAATGTCTGCGACCTTGCGATAAACAAGTCTATAAACACCCTTATATTAGAAGGTCCCTTGGAAAGGGTTAATGAAACCCCCTGATACATCATATCACGTAATCGCGAGGATAGTGCATTGTCTCGTCGTGGATGTTTAAAATATTTAACATGAGCTCAAGAGGCCGCTGTTGGCCAACTCGTTGATCGCGTCTGTACCGTGCGTAATGGAAAAACAAACACATTTGTTCAGTAGGACTTCACGCGTCTCTCGCGAGAGCTTCTACTCTCAGATCACTTGAGTCCTGCCATGGGCCATAAATGTCACAATGCACAAATGTTTACTTTCCATTTCTCATCTTTAACAGCCGAGTGTGTCCCCGTGTATTCAAGTTATGTTCTACTAGTACTAATGGCTTTTAAGATTACGATTCATATCGATTTTGTCGTGATATCATTTGTGCAATGCTGACTGGCTTTTTGGCTGACTGTCTAGTCCATGCTAAGCTAATACAAATTCTGGGATAGTGTCTGATATTATAATCCCTAAACTGAAATTTAACCTCTTGCTGGTCTGCATGGCAAGTATGTCTGCGGTCGACCTGCCCAGACATGATCATATAATACCCTCCCCTTCTTAAACCTAGTTTTACCCCCCTGTATTAGGTCATGTCCGATGTGAACCCACTGCTCCTCCTCACCCTGTGTTCTGCGAGGTCCCAGGATGGCTGGGATGGTCAGCTGTCTTCTTGCATGCTGTGGTCTGGAGATCCTTTGCTGGACTTTGAATAAAGGGACTGTACTGTTCATTGTGTCCTTTTAAACAAACTGTTCTTTATAGGCAAATGGGTTGTCTCTTAGCTTTTGGGGTTTTGGGGGGATGGCAGGAGAGTATAAAATTCCCACTTCTCTTTTTCCTAGTTTCAGCCTGAGGCTTTTCTGATTTTCAGTTCAAAACAATGTTGAGGTCATGAGTCATATTCTGAGAAAGTGTAAGTTTGGGAAGACACCATATTCTGTGGTTATATCCCTGAGATTACCGCCATAACCAAAAGTCAACAAAGAAACTGCTAAACATCTGTAGCTACAGGCACAAAAAGAGGGTAAAGTTAACTAATCGAACATGACTTTCTTTCGATTCATTTTTGTTTTTTCAACAGTACCCCAAAATAATACTTGGAATTCAGCCATTTATCAGTGGAAGACTGCAGCTAAATGGTGTTTTCACAAGCCACTTTCAGAAAATGGGTCATTGTTGTAATGTCTGTTCTAGCAAGTTGAACATGTGACACTCCCAGCACTGTTCCAGGCTTTTATACAATCATATGTAATTTGATAGTCTTCTGTCACCTTGCCTTGCCTTGACATTTAGTTTTTTTAATCACACCTAAAATGAATAGTAGCCTACTTTTAGCCTACTACTCATGTACATTCAAGCAGTGTTGGGGGTTATGCATTTTAAGTACGTCATCAGATTACTTTTTCAACTAACTATAAAGTAACACATTACCTTTAAATTTACAAAAAATATCTGAGTTGCTTTTTCAAATAAGTAATGCAGGTTACTTTGTTCTCCTATGTATTGACTGACAGCTGTCATGTGCTCATGTTGAGAGAAATCAGGAGTAAGTGCAGAGGCGTTGTGTGCGCTGTGTGAATATGATGGATATTGTGGTTCTAGACTAAATGTGAGCATCTACTCATCTCACTTGCACAAAAACAGATTCAGTATTCCTCAAAATGAATAAAAACAGTGAACTGCAAACTCAGAATATCATGCAAATCTGCAATGAAATGTTTCATTTGATTGAGCTGTGCCATCCACTGTACAGATGTGAATTTGCATTTCCATAAGTCTGAGGCTTATTGGCTGAATCCGAAATCGCCCCCTATACCCTCAAATAGGCCATTATTTGAAGGGACAGCCATGTAGTGGTGTCTGAAACCATAGTGGAATTGCTCATTCAATCCCACACTGCACCGCAATAATGAGTCAACAGCCGATATACGCTCAACGGCTGTCTGAATTCGCTCACTCATTTTCATTCACTCCTTTAAGTGAACTGTATCAGTGGACTAACGTAGGGAATAGTGATTGAGGGTTTAGGGGGTGATTATGGATTCAGCCATTGATTCCATGTTTGACGTGAAACAGCCTTTACATTTTCCAATATATATATATATCTTTTTTTTTTTAATTATTAAAAAACAAACAAAAAAGCCAAGTGAGATTTTTAAAAAAGTAACTTTAGAGTAAAGTTTTTTTTAAAGTAAAGTACTTTTCAAGTAACGCAATTAGTTCCTTTTTAGGGAGTAACGCACTATATTGTAACACATTACTTTTAAAAGTAACTTTCCCCAATCGAGTCTTTCTAATCAGATCAGTAGCCTTAAAAAAAGCAGTTTTATTTTATATGCAGTGGGTCCCCTCATGGGGGCAGCCATCTTGAGATCACATGACCAGCCTAAATACTACTCATTTTATCTTGTTAACCCCTGTTATTGGACATTTTCGTCCATAGAATAAATTATTCATGACTGAGAGCATTTCTTGGCAACTGAAAACTTTTGCATTTTGCATTGAACATAAATTACATACGTGTACCTTTAAGGTGCAAATCAGGATAGTAATTGTTTTTCTTGTTTTTGACTGAAAAATATATATTGTTAACATTAGTTTATGCTATTAGACTAATACATGCACAGCATTTGAGTTGCAAAAAACTGACTGTCTGCAAAACAGGAAAATGAACATTTGCGTGCACTGTCTTGCCCAAGCGTTGGCAATGTTTTTCATATGTTTCCAATGAAAAAGTCATTTTATGGCTTGCATCTGTGTAAGAAGCGAGTAAAAGGATTTTAGAATTACATTCCATGAAAAGTTCTTACGACAATAAGTTTGTGCTGTGGGTTGGACTGGTGACAAGACTAAACTGTATGACCAGATTTGTTCACAGAGCTACTATTGAGAGATGTTAATAAATACAGATCCATCCATTGCTGTATAAATGCTCATTGTGGATGAGAAATTAAGATTACTTGGATCTCCTTTTGTCAGCATAAGACTTTGTTCATGTTGGCTTTTATCATTGTGTCATTGTGTGTTTACTTCTCTTTTTTTAATCACTTTTAGCACTGACATTCTCAAAAAAATTCCTTAGCGGGGAAAGGCCGTGTGCAAAATAGTTCAGCATAAATTCCCAGCATAACATAGCAGGAAATCCCCTTTCAGAGGTCCATTTGCTGGGTGTCTTGCATTGTTGCAATATGCAGTGCATGATGGGATGTGGTAAATATCCTATTTTCCGCCCAGGAAATAAACTCTGCAAGCTGTGATGGGTTTGTGATAAGATTTGCATCTGATTCTGCAAATCCTGCCCTGTTGTTTTAATCTCTCTGATAACCATCTTCTCATAACAAGTAGTAAATTGAAAACAACTGCATTGCTAGTTTACAGGGAACTGCAGAGATGTGTTGCCGAGGCGCATGTAGAATGTAAGTGACCCAAACACCCAGCGGAGTGAATGTTTTCTCACGGCCGTGACAGAATTCAAACATTTCGCACAAAAGAACGGTTGTGCGCCTTGTGCATACACCGCTATGAGGAGGTCCAGGTGTGTGATTCTAACCTGAAGCTGCACCCCGTCGTTTCTTCTCATCCATGCGATCTCACTCCTTCATGTTGGACGTATATTTTTCCTAAACCTCCTCCCGTCCTTTAAATCCTCCACTCAGTGTCAACATGTGGCCCTGCAGTTAGCTCAGTGTCGTGCTATGTTTGGAAAAGCATACTCTTTCTATTCCAGCAATAGCATAATGTTAATGTTAAGTTTTCTGTATGAAGTATGGATGAGCTACTATATTTGCCAAAATATGCAGGACAGTATGTCGTGTTTACATTCAAGTTGCACATTTAATTCATGTGAAAAGTTATGAATATTGCAAAAATAATTAGCAAAGAAAGCACCGTTTGCATGTTCATGTGAACAAAATAGTCACTTCCAGAGAAAATGGATGCAAAATGGAAATGAAAGTTGAAGTCATTGGATTCCTTTATAAAATATATTACTTCCTATTTAGAGTGGACACAAAATTTTCTGTAATTCTGGAAGTGATGAGGTCAGTCGTTTTGTCAGTCGAGTAGTTCTTACTACTCCTATGTACTGTGTGCACTATATTGTATGCGTGAAATACCCAAATGACCAAATATGAATCTGATTCCATTGTAGAGTATTATTGCAGAATGTTTTTTTAATGTACATATAGCAAATTTTATCCATATCCATCCAGCATCATTATGCAATATCCCAAATTGCACAAACATATGTGAATGGAAACTGGCACAACATTTGTGTTGTGCGTGGTCCCTGTTAAATAAATGAAATAAACTAAACTTGACTAAACTAAATTGTACTAAAAAGTAGACAACTGAGCTCATGAGGCGACAACACTAGCAGTATCCAGTCAAATCTGCACTGTATCAGTGAGTGGTAAATTAGAATCTCATTTCGAACATAACACTCTCTTTTACACATTTGTTTGCTATTATAGCACAGACTTAACAAATCTCTGCCATTATAACAATTCTTCCTTGATTTAGTGTGTTGTAATTGGGAAACACTGCGCTATTGTTTAAATCTGATTTATGTTTACATTAATGGCTGCCATCTTTCTTTTGTAGGCTGGACGCAAATGAGTTTGATGCTTGGTATGGGGGCAGGCTCCTGTTTGCAGACTCTGAAGATAATATTGGGGCTGGTTGGAAAGTGCTGTGGTGTGGTTTGACTTGGTGGCTGGCGAGACCATTTCATCGTTAAGAGTCTTTATCGGAACATGGGTTCTGAAGTCTACTACTTTTAGACATTGTTAGCAATATTTGCAATGTTTCTCGTACTGCACTCTGAACCATGAATCTATAACCAGTCCCATGATGTTTTCACATGCTAAAAAGGAACTAATCATCTACGTGTTTACCATACAAATAAAGATGAATCCTGGCTAACATGCTAACACTGTGGTTCTTTTTCCCAGTATACCCACATGCTTTGTTTGTCATAGCAGGCCACTGTTTCTTATTCTTTTTGTTTGTTTGTATCGCTCTGTCTCCATCTCCTTCTTGTTCTCTTTCATCGTTATTTGCTGCAGTGGAAGGATAATTATAGCTTTCGGGAAATGATGCCTCTGTAAAGGCTCCTTTGGGAAAGAATCAGACTGTAAAATGATTCTTCGCCTGCTGTGTAGAACAGCATTTTGCTGTGTGGAGAAAGTGTGAGGTAAACAAGTTCTTTCAGCTTTCTCTGCATATCAGTCTAAATGGTGAGATGCTTCCATGTTCCCTATTCATCTCTCCAGGATGTTCAGTGTGGAATAGACTCCAAACTCACTGGCATGTAAACAGAAGGCTGTTTTACCCATAATGCTCAAATATTTTCAGTTCATCTTAGCTTCACAGTGTAATGCAGTGTGAAATTTCCTTTTTTTGTTTCATCTTAGATCCATAGGCTTTGAGGCATTGCCATATGTGTATGGAAAAGCATGCGTGAGAGCTTCAGAACCACAGCTCTGGGCCCGACTGGTTTACATTAGAGTTGTTTATCACATGTAAATTATCCAGAACTGATGTTCATCAACAAATGCACACGCACACAAAACCTCTGAGCTCATCTCTTACTCAGGGGTCTGGCACGAAACGCACCGCATCACGCAGATATTTACAGGAATAGTTTGACGCTGTCGAAACCACCTGGAAAACAAATGCACATTTCACTTCATTCCCTTTGTGCTCATATCACTGAGCTGCTGTACTGCATGTTGTTTTAGCTGTTTAAGTTTGTCTTTCACTTTTCAGCTCAGGATTATGTCCTCTGACAATTACAATTTGTAAATTTGATGTTTGAGTAATAGTCTCACAGTGCTTCTGTAAATCCTATAGCCACTCCCTCCACCTAATGTAATGTAACACAAACCTTTGTTTTTAGTTTCAGCGCTGAGGTTGTTGATCTAAACCCTTAACCTAAAATGTAAAAGCATCAGAATGCAAGGAATGTAGATACACCCACTTTCATCAGACTTGCCTTTCTGACTAAATAATTAACAGTAGGCCTAAATATGTGTAATGATAATGTCACAAAAGTTCAGAATCATGGAAATTTATAAAGTCAGTTATGCTCGGCTCTAAAATAATTTATTGGCTAGAAATTGCCCTTTGTGAGTGCAATCTCAACAAAATATTTCAGTAATTTCACAAGTAGCCTACTGTTGTTCTAATTAAAAAGTGTGATATTGCTTAAACAAAATAGGTCAGTAAACAAGAAATAATTTAGTAGGCCTATTCTGGATATCAAGTATGATTGCTTTTATACAACAGCTCATTGAACAAGAAGTCCATTTTTAGTAACTTTCACTTTTTAGACACAATATTCCCAGATATTGTAGTGCTGTTTTGTTCCTAAATTTACGCTGATTTCAAGTGCTAGTGGAATAAGCTAATCGTAAATACTATATTAGTGGTTAAAATTGGACATGAACAAGTCAAATTTTTAATGTGATGAGCTCGTAATCACGACTTCAGAACTGGGAAGTAGGAGATTTCCGATAGCACGTGAAGGCAGCATAATTCATGTTTTTGAACGAATCTTTCGAATGAACAATTCAATGACTCACGTGTTTAATTACTGAATGAATCTGTGGTTCTAAATGAATCGTTCAATGATTCACTTAACCGAATTAATCAGTAGGTTTAAACGAATCATTTAAGATATTGGCTCACTCATTAAACGTCATTTGTCGCCACCTACTGGCGTCACCGATTTATCAGCAGAAAAGTGTTAAATCACCACAAATCCACCTTTTGGGAAGGTTCAAACACTGACAAACAAACGGTGAAAATACCCAGCAGCCATTCAGCCAATCAAATTCGAGGACCGGAACTTACTGTTGTTGTTTGTGTGTTTTGTTTTCAAATTCTTATCCCGACTGAAAGTCATATTCATTGATACAGATGTATGGCAACCAGATGGCAACCCTGTCTTTCCATGTCACTTTTCTAAGGTCTATGGTAATGTATACATTCTACATTTGTTTTTGTTTTACAGGAGAGAAAGTCTTCTGGTTGACATACGATATTTGTAATGCTACTAACGTCCCAGTTTAGTTAGTCACCTTGTGTTTTTTCTTTGTGGCTATTTGCAGGTGTTAATGGACTTCTTCACTCGTCCATCTCAGAGAAATAGAGCCCTTGTTTCACACCAATGCTCTGTGGGATTGCATCAAATTCATGTATGAAGAGGTATTTCCAGTTTTGCCCCTAATACCTTATTAACACCTTGAAATCTGAGAAAGGAGAAAAATGTATGTACTGCAAACAATAGAATGGAAAAAGGTTTGAGTGTGTCTTCATGTGGCCCAGGACTGTATCTTGTCAGCGTCATTGTATGTTCATCAGCTGATTCAGTGCTATCAGTCTAGGCTAATATAAGAGACAAACAATATAAGCATGTGAGCAATCTAGGTTGTAACCCACATAGGATTTGTGGGAGCAAGGAATGATTATGGAAAAATCCATATTAATGTTGATATTTGCTTGCAGTATGAGCAGGTTGTGAAATTTAGTGATTTTATTGATTTAGATTCTGTTTATTAATTTCGTAATTAATATGAAATTATGGTGAACAGTGCAGACCTTCTCGATGACTTGATCATCATGACAAAATTCGTTCATCACTTTCTGACTCATGTCTTGCCATTTGATGGCTGGTATGAACATCACTCCATCCAGAGATTTTCTCTTTTCCCATTTCTCATTTTGGGCAGAGAACTGACAGTGATTTTTTTCTGTTTCATCTAGTTGGTCGTGCAGAGAGAAATACGAGCTCCTGCTAAGAAGTCAAGCAAATTTGTGTTGACCTGGAAAACAGAGAATGACTGTTTTTATTTGGATTTTATTATCCAATCAGCCATTGCTGGAGGCTTTTTTTTTTTAGGGCCAGTGAATGATAACCAACATATGGGGATCTGATGCGGATTGTGACTTTCGTGTCCCACCTCACAGCAGCATTATATTAGGCACACTAGGTGCAGGAAGATAGACAAAGCAAGGAAGGATAAAAAGGACATGTATATCAGTTTAAGATGTTTGTATAGGCTGTTGTGAGTGATGTAAACCATTTCCCGTTTATTAACTGTACCACCCATCTCCACCCTTACAGCAGCCATTCATTTCTTCTGTGGTTCACACAATGATTGTACATCACTATGGTGACTGAACCATTAAATCTGTTGTGTAAGAGCTGATTACTTGACTGCAATTGAATTTACAGAGAGGTTTTGTTGTATGTATGGTGCATGCGGCATATAGGTGTGCCATCAAGTGCTTCTAGATAGATCTATCTATCTATCTATCTGCAAATATACATGCAAAAAGTTTTAAATAAAAAATACAACCTGTAGATAGAGCTGCAGGATTAATCGTCACAATATCGCGATCTCGATTCAAACACACCTCACGATCTTATTCCTAAATGACAACGATTCCCCTGTGTCTATTAAACCTTTGACAAGTAGCATTTGATCACAGAGGAACATTCTATTGGGAATCTGCCTTGGCGCTGCCAGAGAACGCAGTTGTCATGTATATATGAAACAGCTTCACAAACCACACAGTATCATTATTTCTGTGTTACAATAATTCTAATTATCACAGAAGTACTGGGATAAAAGATTATATTTTGGATATAAACACTGATGTCTATGATAGCGATCAAAATTTTGAAAGGAACTTGATGCTTCAAATAAAGATGATATCAATTACATTGTTGCACCAGTAGGTGGCGACAAGTGACTGTTAAAAATGTATTTGTCATTGAATCATTTAAGAGATTTGTGGGAAAAAAACAGATTCACCCAGTAATGAAACAAGTGAAGTCTATAAATGAGTCATTGAATCATTTCACGTTAATGCAAAAAAAAATTATTCAAATTGCTGCAGCAATCAACATTTTGTTTGAACCAAGTAAATTACATGTTATTTTGTTAAGTTGTCTATTCAGAATTGTGGATGAATCATGATCTCTATTTAAAAAAACAAACAATGCGAATCTCAATTTATCCAGAATTGTGCGGCTCTACTTGTATGTGCGTGCATGTCTGTATTTGTGGTAATTGTTTTGGGGCCTGTTCAGGGAGAGGCTTTAGACCATCTGAGTGTTGTAGCAACAAAGCCTGGAAGTGCTGTTTTCCTGGAAGTGTCTGGCTGTAAGTGGGCATGTTGATGTTCCAGCAGCTCTGCTCGCTTGCATGTAAGGATGTGTTTTATGCTTTTTTTTTGCCTTAGTGCTGAATCACTTATGTTCTTTTTTTTTTACTGTGTTTTGGAGCAATCATGACAGGTGTGTTCATGGCATACGAGTGCTGACACACAAGAAGGGTGTTGAGTTTGATTTGGATCCAGCAGTTTGGAAAAGCACAGTTCTCTCTAGCAGCTCTGGCTGAGATGGAAAGCTAAAAGCTTTGGAGGCGTCTCGTTATTCATACTTATAACTGTCAAAAATAAGTTGTTTGTGTATGTGTGTGAGTATAAAAGTGCAATACTTAACCAGTCCTAACCATACACTTTCTGAAACGCACATGAACAACTATAATTTATTACCAGTGTGCAGAGATGCTTGGTTGCCTTTTTGCATGTTGTAAAATGCGATATAAACACCAAAAATTCTCTAAACCCAAATATATGTGCTGCTGAGTTGAACAATTACGAATGTGCCTGCATGCCAGAAGTATTTATATGGATATGTTTACTGGTTTCTTGCTAAATGTCTTTTTCCACATAAATTACACTTTTTGAATTGCTCTGCTTATACAAAGAATTTCTCTTTAAGTGCTGTAGAAGCACACTGAAGAAGGCACACGCCGAAACGCGTTTGTGCAACGAATAAAAAACGTCTATGCATAGTGCGGCCTCTGTCCTATTCTTATCTTTAAGTGCTGTGAAATGGTTATAAACCAGATAGCCAATCTATTGCAGGATTGAGTCTCTGAATTATTAGCATTGCAGAAGGTCAAATGTCATCTGACAGGGCACTGTGAGCCTTACGGGCCTTAATGGGACCCTCTGTTCAGTTGAGCCACTGGCGGTCTTGGACCACTGACCTCAAGCTTATTTAAAGTCAGAGAGACGCATTCAAAAAACAGCTGTGGGACAAAAACCAAGAGAGGGCAGAAAGAACGGAGAGAGCTATGAATCCACATGCATGTGTTTGCATATAGACAGTGTATGTGAGATATATACACAAACACTGAGTGCTGTGTTTGCCTCGAGTGGTAATGCAAAGCTTTCTTAGTTCATTTGGCCAAAAGAAAGTGTCTCACACAGAGCACGTTTTTGCTTTGAATAATGTTAGTTAAAGGTCTTTAAACATCTTTTAAAAGTTGAACTTCTTTTAACTTGAGGTTTGCTTTTCTAGAACTCTGTGCCATACGCGAGATGCTGCATAAGATGCAAATGCAAAGGTCAAAGTGCAAAACCAATGGAAGTGCAGTGCAGTGGAATACAAAAATGTGTTCTGTGTGTGAAAAGTCCTTTAGAAGTCTAAGGCAGCATCATATGTATCCTTTGCAGACAAATTATAATCCCAGAATACATTGCAACCAACAATATCCCCCCTAGTGGCTAAGTGTCTCTCTAAAATATAAAATATGTTTCATCATTTTGAATTCAGATGTAGTTATGGGCTTATTGTCCACAATATTCTTTTGTGTTAAAGCTACTTCCATGTAATGTTTCCGACGTCATTGCGAGACATGTTGTAGTAATGAACAAACACACAACTTTCCCAGACTGCATTAAGCAACAAGGCAAAACTGAAGCGCCCCAATGGAACGGAGCTATTGTGTGTGTGTGTGTGTGTGAGCAGCCACATGAGTGGGTTAGCATAGCTCTCGGAAGAACAGCTGCTTATTCCAGCTGTCTATCACACATGTGCAATGACTCACACACTCATGGGTGGATGTTTTCATCTTCAAAATACCTTTACAGTCTTCCCACATACACATCACCACCACTTTAAACGACAACCAGCCCACAGTGGTGGAAAGCTGCATGGTGTGTTCAAAACTGTAAATTTTCCACAGAAAGCAAAGAGCCGTCAGGGCTGTTATGGCAACAAATAAAAACCCCTGATTCAGCAGCTCTCACACCATGAAAATACCCATACAGAAAAACACACATCTTCCTGTTTTTTCCCCCCTTCAGTGTTTATATTATGCAGAACTCTGTTTGGGCTACGCAAACGTATTATCGTCCCTGTTCTTCCCCTCGGGGTGCGATATACAAGCACGGACAGGGCCGCCACACCCAGTGGTATTCAGGTAGCACAAGAGACGTGGGTCGCTCGGCTTGCAATTATCTGATAAGGTTGTTAGGCAGCTTTTTGTATGACAAAATAAAAAATAGAAAACTCATCACAACAGATGTGCAGTCCTTGTATAGTGGTGTTTGCCCTTAGAGGCTTGCTTTTGCAAAAGATATGTTGTCCTGATGGTGCTGTTTGCATTTTTGCAAGTTTGCAGCTGCTGTAAAGCCAAAACAATCTGTTATCACTGTAAAGCTGCTTTGAAACAATCTATATTGTTAAAAGCTCTATATAAATGAAGGTGACTTGACTTGAATGGTTATTGTATGGGTATACATGTATGTGCCTGTGCCTAAGAAATAAACAAAAACAAAAACAACCCGGCTGAAATAAATTAATCATAAACCAGCATAAGCATGTTTGTTGGTTTGGTGGCTGGTTTTAGGGTATTTTTAAGACCAGCTTGAACCAAACAAGACCAGCAAACTGGTTGTTTTTAACATGAGCCTTTCCTCAATACTGGCCCATATCAAACAAACTATCTTATCTGCCTGTTCTGCTTTGTGGTGAGGCCTGTGTGGGCTTGATGAAAGTTTTTATTTTTTTATTCTTTTTCTAATAGAGATGTTTTGGTATGTTGTGTATTCGGTCTGTAGAGTCAACACAAGTGGGTGTGTTTGGAACGGCATTGTGGTCGATGCCCTCAGGCTGTTTTTCATCTCCGTGTTGCAGGTCTTGGCCTACAGTAAAAACAAACACAGAAGATAATATCAGCCATTAAAAAACAAACTTTGCATTAGCACTAATCATCTAACAAGACGGGTTTGGGATGATGAGGAAATATAACAAATGTCACCTCATGCGCATCACTCCCCTAGATCTCAGGTTTCCAAGTTTGTTGTTATGCTATAGCTAAGGTTCGTGTTTCTACATGTGCTTGTGAGTAAAATAGACAAACAAGGAACTGAAAGTGTCTGCGCTACGTCTTTAGTTCCTCTTACAAATGTGCTCGAGATTTTCCATACCGTAATGTGTTTGTTGAAATCTTCAAAACTTCACTGTTTCTTCTTGTGAAAGAAGAACTAGCATGATTAGCTATTAGCCATTAGCTTTCCGTCTTTAAATTCGTTCTTTTTTTCCTCTTGTTTCTCTAATAATTCCGGATCTCTAGCATGTTGACAATAGGTTGCTCTGCTCTGTCTTTTGCTTTTAAGTCACAATTTTTGTCTCGTGCCCACATGTTTTTCATAGTGCCAGCTGTGCCTGGTTATCAGACTTCTGTTTGTGTGTGTGAATGTACTATTAGGAGGAGGGTATTTGGCTGGTGGTATAACCAGGCTATTGAGAGGCAGAGGCCGTGGGGGCCATGAGCAAAGGCGGCCATTGTTACTACAGATGTGTGTGTGCGCGAGCGTCTGTGTGTGTATGTGTGCTGGGGGCGGTGGACTACGTAAATGTGGTGGCCGTAAAGGAAAGGCGAGGGTGTTTTGGTGTCACAGACAGTCATTGTTGTTGTCTGCTGCGCCGGTCAATGAAGACCTATGGAAGGTCCTGCCACTCTGAACTGTAACCCTGTTCTTTTGAGAGGGTCTTTTCATGTCTCTTGGCTTGTGAGAGTTAAGAGCTGGCTTTTGGATTGGGAAGAATGATGTGACACAGCCATGGTTTCTCCTACCACTGGCTGAAGAAAGGGGGCTTTCAGATGGCAGGGCACGAGATCTCTTTCTAGGACGGTGACAAAGACCGTCAGCCACCCCCCTTGAAAATTGTTTATAGCTCAGACAGAATCCACCCTGCTGAAAAAAACATCTCACTGTAAGCTGGTCTTAGTTGATGTGCCCTTTTAAATAACAAGCTTTATATTGGTCATATGCTTTTATATTTGTCATAATTAGCTTAGCAACATGCTAACATCAAACTATTGGCATCAATTAATTTGGAGTTTCATGCAATCCACTCTGCTAAAACAACAACAACATTTAAACCGATCTTAAGCTGGTTTGCTGATCCTAGTTGGTCTCACAGCCAGGTCAGGCTGGTTTGGTTTGCTGGTTTTAGAGGGTTTTTGGGCACTTAAGCCCTACAAACTTAGGTTGGTTTAATGGTGCATTCAAGTCATGTCCTATTCATGAGTCGAATGCCACCATAAAATCATAATTCCGAGTAGAAAACTCTCAGTGAGAAAACATAGATTTTGTATAAGTAGCATTAAAAAATAATCTTGCTGTATTTTTTGTAGAACTGGTACAACAGCATACTCCAACCAAAGTGAATTGAACACACCTTACATCGTAACTCATAAATACAAACTTCCTTGCACCATTTCTTTTGTAACTAGTGCAGCTCGTGTGGAAAACAGCGGTTGTCTTATTGCCGCCTGACAGTGTGAAGGTCATTTCCAGTTATCCCCCACCCCTACACCTACGGTGTTCCTCTAATGTAAATGGCATGAGAAAGCGTATTATACATTACGTTCAGCTGGAACAGAACAGTCAGGAAAGCAGAGGCTGTGAAAGAGAAACAGCTTAAAGCAAGAATACTGCACTTTTTATTAATTCAACGCCTACTCCAGACATAAACAGCTGTTTTGTTTCAAAACCTTGTAAGCTACCTACCTAGACAGCATGTTGCGCATCAAAAACACACTCCTGAATTAATCAATTCTTCCAAACCTCCAGTTTGCACGGAAACATACAAATTCACATGAATTAGCCACCAATTCGCCAAAACGTAACAGTTACAAATTGCCATGAGCGTGTGTTGACGACATCGCATACATCCTTCCTGGAAAAAAAGCAGTCTAGAATGCATTGCGACTAGCTTAGTGAAAGAAATCGGTGGACAAGTTAACCCAAATGCAGATTCAATTTGTCATAAATACTGAAAAGTTTTCATTAAAATAGTTTAAATGTAATTTTAAGTGGGAGATTTGCCCAATATTTAAGAGTGTGTGGTCTTTTGTATGCTTATAGCGCATCACTTTGTTTGCATACTACATAAAACTCTATTGGAGTCGTGTCTCACTTGAGCAGAACAATTTGAACGTAATTGATGCCTATGTATGTTACCTATGTAGTTTCTTATGAGGTTTTATGATTAGGACACCTATTAGGCAGTAGACACTGATAACTTATGTTTCGGAACAAAGCTAATATGACTTGTGTTTTTGCTTTGTGTTGAAACGATCAGCAAATAGACCCTCCTTCAGAAATTTACACTCATTTTGTTATTTGCTTTCTCTCCTTTTTACTTAGACGCACTCTCTCATTTTCTCTTTCACAGATGTACACTGGTTGGCTAGCATGACAAACTTGTTAATAAATATTTGAAATGGATGATGTAATGATGAGCAAGAGAGGGAGAGGGACGACAGAAACCATTTGTCTTTTATGACATTAGAAAAAAGTGCTTTGGATCACATGCAATATTTTAATACACTGGCGTATTTAAACGCTAAATCCACATCATGCTAATACGCGCACCCACACTTATCTGTTCTGTCTCATATTGAAGACCTTGGAGGTGAGATCATCGAACAATCAGGGCACTGCACTCAGACACATGACCCCGACCATCATTCGGACACATGAGCACATTTGGCTAAGTGTGTGTGTGTACACGTAAGACAATCTGTAAGTGTTTGTGTGTGTGTTAAAGGGAAAGCTTCAGCTGCAGTCAAATACGCCCTTCAGTGCTGTGTGTACCATTCCAGCTGAATTACATTAAGACCTTTATCATATTGATCCACAGCATGACATCACTGTCTCTTCAATACATTTCCCATTCAGGACGTTTGGGGAATGGGACGTGAGTGTGTGTGTGTGTGTTTAATGGGACGGCTGATTCATTTTCAGTATCTCTTTCATATTGACTGTTTAGTTTGTCCATAAATGAAAATGGTCATCATTCACTCATCCTTATGTTGTTGTTTTTCCAAACCTGTATGACTTTCTTTCTTTTGTGGAACACAAAACATGGAAATTAAGTTCCAAATGCATTTTGAGGCAACATTGGGCTTGGGTAGGTTTGTAATATGGTGCACATGCATATTCAGGACATGATTTTAAACATGTCAATCACTGTGTTGTTTGCCTGTGTCAGTGGATGCATGTTCCAGAGGAATTTGTGTATCTTCATGATACACAATATATATAAGTGATAAATATACAGTGTTATGGTTTATTCTAGTCATCCTTATGCACGTGTTTGGACCTGTATGCAAGTTGAAAGAGAGACTCAATACTAATAACATATGCTTTTTGTTGCATAATGCAGAGTGGATCACAATTCCTCCATGAGATGCTTGTGTTTGAAACAAACAAAGATTAGCAATTCATTAGTTAATGATGTCTGGTAAATTGGCAATGTTCCTACAGAACAGAAAAAGAGCAATGGTCCAATATAAAGAGGTGAAAGGGAAAGAAAAGGAGTTGTTTTATGTTGGAGCTAAGGAGAACAGATGACAGATTTATTTTGTAATGTCTATCCGTCTTCATACTATAGCCGTGGCTCATTCACTCACTGAATTAGACTTCACATTTGAATTAGGTCATGTAGTCTGCGTTCATAAAGCTGCAGTCCATAATCCATGCTTAAAAAGAGCAATGCTTTTATGACTGTTATCACTGAAGCTCACACACTCATGCAGTCTGCTTTCTTCAAGCTGAAAAACTCACCATGTGAAATGCCTCACAAATGTGAAATGTTAATGTGTGTTAATACTGTTCTGAAGAGGCCATGCAGGTTCAAATCAGTTGGCCTCTGCACTGGTCTTTTTAGTACAGGATATGGAGATAGGAGGTACCCAACAAGGCATTATCACATGGTGCTGTGCTGCATGGACATTGACATCACTGGCAACTTGTGTTAGTTATTCCCAAAGCGAGACCACAGAATCTGTTTCATAGGTTAGCAGTTTTTACTTCTGTTTAATTGTACGTGTCCATTATCTAAAGTAACTTAAATTGCACTGGTAATGAATGTGTTAGCATACGTGCTAGTGGCTGTTACCAATTAGACACTGTGAATGAATGTGTTAGCATAAATGCTAATTCCTGTTACCAATGAGATACTTGGCAAAATCAAAACAGTACATATCATATTTTGTTAAAAATCACATTACTGTTAATTACCAGTCATATTTAGTAGCAATATTGGTTTTTGACTCTCATTTCATATAAGATCAGGTTTAATATAAATATAAACAAATGTACAAAAAAGGCTTCCAAATGATTCCAAAATATGCCCACAACCTCTTCGCACCTTCATCTGCATGTAAAATTTCAAAACAAATCACAGAGGGGCTTGATTTTTCCTTTTATTTATAAAAAAATAAAAAAAATAATGAAAATTACACTTTAGAGGGAAAGTGGATAATCTAACCTTCCATTTAATAATTGTGAACAAAAGGAAAATCGTTCGGGCTGTTGCTATGGAAATGCTGATGTCACAATGGCATATTTAGTGTGCCGTGTCTCTGGGTTTGGTAGGATTGTGAATCTGTGAGAGAAAATACAGATTTTTCCAATTGAATTATCACCCCTTATTAATTTGCGTGATATTGGCGTATGATAAGGCAGAATAGATTATGGCTTTAGAGATTGAATTCATTCATTCATTCATTCGAAAGATAAAATTCAACACCTTTGCCTGAAAAACCCTGAAACAGATTTGATTCTAAAGGAAATACTTTGGCCATTTAGAAACTGACAAAAGCCCTTTTAGCTGACACAATCAATATCAGAGCTGAATACTGAATTTTAATGAGTTATAATTATGACTGGTCTTGAATAGCTGAATGATTGAGTTATGATGTTCAGATTGGTGTCACAGAGAGACTCGAGGCATGTGGAAATCATGGCGTGGAAGCTTTTTTCCCCCACATAATCTCATTAAGTGCTGCTTTACATTTTCGTCCTCCTACAAGAATCCCAAAGAATTTCATCCTTTTGAATCTTTCAGCAAAGACGATTTCACAGAATCGCTGTTTTCCCCACTTTCTCCACAGTTTTACCAGGAATGCCAAAACTTGTTTTAATCTTATTTTTGAATTCTTGATAAGCCATATGCCCACATATCTTCAAAGGAGCCATGCTCCTCCTGTTTTAGCAGACCATGAGAGCTTTATCAAACACAGAGCAAAACCAAAGTGCAATTTAACCGTAAACAGCTTTTAATCTTCAAAGCGCTCTACAGTTAGCATGTTAAAAGAAGTTGTTTTCACAGACCATCTAGCATGCAGGGATCTTGTTTAGCCCACATTATTCACATGGGACTCTGAAGTGAAGCCATGAATTAAAGAACTGCAAACTGCTGGCATGAATAAGAAGCTTTGCAAGCTTTAAAATATATAACTGGGTGAATTACATTTAATGTCCTTGATAAAGAAAAGGGAAAAATGGCCTTTGTTGAAATTCATCTTGGTTTTATTTGCTTTTGAAAAACTGTTATTCCATTAAAAAAAAAAAAAAAAAAGAAGCTTTTAAATACATATTTTCAAGGGTAAAAGTATTGTTTTAACGAATATAATGAATTATAAATTCATAAACATCATTAAGTTTATGTACAATAACAAATTTTGGGCAGTTTTATCACCCTGACATTTTTTATCCTTGAAAATGTTATATATATATATATATATATATATATATATATATATATATATATATATATACACACAGTGGGTACGGAAAGTATTCAGACCCCCTTACATTTTTCACTCTTTGTTATATTGCAGCCATTTGCTAAAATCATTTAAGTTATTTTTTTTTCCTCATTATTATACACACAGCACCCCACATTGACAGAAAAACACAGAATTGTTGACATTTTTGCACATTTATTAAAAAAGAAAAACTGAAATATCACATGGTCCTAAGTATTCAGACCCTTTGCTGTGACACTCATATATTTAACTCAGGTGCTGTCCATTTCTTCTGATCATCCTTGAGATGGTTCTACACCTTCATTTGAGTCCAGCTGTGTTTGATTATACTGATTGGACTTGATTAGGAAAGCCACACACCTGTCTATATAAGACTTTACAGCTCACAGTGCATGTCAGAGCAAATGAGAATCATGAGGTCAAAGGAACTGCCTGAAGAGCTCAGAGACAGAATTGTGGCAAGGCACAGATCTGGCCAAGGTTACAAAAAAATTTCTGTTGCACTTAAGGTTCCTAAGAGCACAGTGGCCTCCATAATCCTTAAATGGAAGACGTTTGGGACGACCAGAACCCTTCCTAGAGCTGGCCGTCCGGCCAAACTGAGCTATCGGGGGAGAAGAGCCTTGGGTGAGAGAGGTAAAGAAGAACCCAAAGATCACTGTGGCTGAGCTCCAGAGATGCATTCGGGAGATGGGAGAAAGTTGTAGTAAGTCAACCATCACTGCAGCCATCCACCAGTCGGGGCTTTATGGCAGAGTGGCCCGACGGAAGCCTCTCCTCAGTGCAAGACACATGAAAGCACACCTGAAGGCCTCCAAGATGGTGATAAATAAGATTCTCTGGTCTGATGAGACCAAGATAGAACTTTTTGGCCTTAATTCTAAGCGGTATGTGTGGAGAAAACCAGGCACTGCTCATCACCTGTCCAATACAGTCTCAACAGTGAAGCATGGTGGTGGCAGCATCATGCTGTGGGGGTGTTTTTCAGCTGCTGGGACAGGACGACTGGTTGCAATCGAGGGAAAGATGAATGCGGCCAAGTACAGGGATATCCTGGACGAAAACCTTCTCCAGCGTGCTCTGGACCTCAGACTGGGCCGAAGGTTCACCTTCCAACAAGACAATGACCCTAAGCACACAGCTAAAATAACGAAGGAGTGGCTTCACAACAACTCCGTGACTGTTCTTGAATGGCCCAGCCAGAGCCCTGACTTAAACCCAATTGAGCATCTCTGGAGAGACCTGAAAATGGCTGTCCACCAACGTTTACCATCCAACCTGACAGAACTGGAGAGGATCTGCAAGGAGGAATGGCAGGGGATACCCAAATCCAGGTGTGAAAAACTTGTTGCATCTTTCCCAAAAAGACTCATGGCTGTATTAGATCAAAAGGGTGCTTCTACTAAATACTGAGCAAAGGGTCTGAATACTTAGGACCATGTGATATTTCAGTTTTTCTTTTTTAATAAATGTGCAAAAAGTCAACAATTCTGTGTTTTTCTGTCAATGTGGGGCGCTGTGTGTACAATAATGAGGAAAAAAAAAGAACTTAAATGAATTTAGCAAATGGGTGCAATATAACAAAGAGTGAAAAATGTAAGGGGGTCTGAATACTTTCCGTACCTACTGACTGTATATATAATATATATTTAATACATTATTAGATGTATTAAAATTATGTATTAAAATGAGCTAAAAATTAGCATCATTGTCAGCTGACAATACTCTCTTAGTTTAAACCATACTTAAAGTGTTCCCAGAAGTCATTTACATTTCATTAATGGACAATATGGCTCTCTTTGATCATTTGATACTTACACTTTACTGGCAAAAAACATATTTGACCTCCATTCTCTCCTCCCTTCTTTGTAATCAGCTCCTCTACCAGGCTTGACCTCTCATTAACACTGACCTGAGGTCAGTGTGATGGCATACACACTGATTTGACATGTCCTTCCCAGTTTCTAGGACTCTTTTTCTCACGAACCAATTGAACAAAAGCACATATCCCCAAAATGCATGACCTTTAACCTCTCTGGTGTTTTTAAGGTTTCGGGTGGGCACCTCTGGGCTGGGGTGGAGAGAAGAACATTGTGTGTGAGAGAGAATTAGAAGGAGAGTGAAAGAAAAAGAGAAGGCGGCAGCAGTTACATGAAAGAAAAGACTAAAAGTGCTGCAGGCAGTGGGTTTTTTTTCCTGCCAGGCCATCTGATTTGTTTTCTTGGTCTCAAATTCTTCAGTTAAATATGTTTTCGTTGACATGAGAGATCGCCGTCTGAAGGGTGGATGCAAAAGTATTGAAGTCTGTTTCTGCCTTGGAGAAAAACAATAAAGGTAACTGAGAGAGGTAAAAAATCATGTTGTTGAGATATACATTTGTAATTGCGAGATATAAACTCAGATTGTGAGATGTAAACAATTATATAAACATAAATGAACAATTACAATTAATTTTTATTTTGAATGAAATAGGCTTCTATACAAAATTCCTCTGCTAGAAAGAGAAGATGGCCATTCTCTATTTTAAAATATTATTATAAGAACTTAAGAAACCACCTGTCCAGTCCGAAAAGAGCATTTTTTTTAAAACTCAGAAAACCAAAACATTACCAAATGGTCATAACCATTTTTACGTCAAAGATGTCTGTTCAACAATGTGGTCCATGCAGTCACGGTGAGAGAAGTTGGGTAAATACTATAATTCCTAGACAACAGAACAGCTAAAACTAACATTAAAATGTTGGAAAGTCAATGTCAAACCTTGTGCTGTTCCTGGCTGTGTGTAGCACCTACAGCTCTGCACATGATTCTGAAGGATCCCAATATTAGAACCAGGAAAATAATATTTTTAAAAGCTATGTCATGTAATTTCACTCTCATTTTCAGTGTGAATGACACATTTGACCTCAAATTGTTAAGCAAACCTAACCCTTTAGCCCTATAGTCTTAAAGGGGTCATATAATGGTACATGCACTTTTACAAGTTGATTGTAATGAAATGTGTGTTGGCAGTGCCTGTACACAACCATCATAAAAGGATAAAAATCTATCCAGTGTTTTTTTTTTAAATCTCCTTATGTTTTCCCCTCTCTCAAACCAAGCCCCTCCCACGATTGTTGATTGACAGCAGCGTTTCAACACAGACCCGCCCTCGCTCATGAGTGAGCTGTCAATCATAGTCCGTGCGGTCATTGTTGATACGCTGGAGCAGAATGGCGTCTAAGCGATTGTGGTGTTCTGTTCTTGGGTGTAATAACGAACACGGCAGTCATTTTGATGTTCCTAAATCCGAACCGCTGAAGACGCAGTGGCTGAGTTTTGTTTTCGAAGGGAATATTCCCCACGATCAACGTCAATGCTTTCATGTTTGCGCGAATCATTTCACACACCAGACTGCTTTACAAACGAGGGTCAGTATAAAGCTGGTTTTGCTAAGAAGCTGCTCCTGAAAAATGGATCGGTACCAACTATTCGTGTTCCTGCTGCACCTCCAGAAGAACTGAAGTGAGTGTAACGTTTTATTAACCTTTATATTCATATTTATATTAATCTTTGCAAATCGCTAGCACGCTTCACGATGAATGCGGCTAAGGTTTACACTCAGGGTACATTACGGCATGTTTTCTATGTACGACATTCTCAATATAATTCATAATCCCACGTTTATAATGAACAACGCGTTATGGTTATTGTGTTATTATTAAAAACAGTGTACGCACAGAACAGAGGGGCGGGGTGAGCAAAGCTCTTTATCATTTAAAGACACATGCACTTAAATGGCGTGCTGAAAACAGAGCTGTTTTTGACCAGGTAAAATGAGTGTTTTCTTACAATTCTAATGAGAATTTTAAATTAAAGTATACAAACTTTCAATTTAGACCCTAAAGAATCATATTAGCTTGTACAAAAATGGCATTATATGACCCCTTTAAAGAAAAAGTCTGTTGAATTCAAAGTGTCAGTGAGAGGGTTGAAAATGGTTTTTGGCACAAAAACGTGAACCTGCAGGAAGAAAAATGTCACAAAAATATGAGATGACCCCTTTAAAGCAAAGGACACAGACAAATTAAACTCTGATTATGGGGCATTCAAACAAAACAGACAGTTAACTTAGTTGTACAGACTGAAAACAGTGCCTGCCCTGAACAAAGAACAAATTTCCAGCTGAAATTTAATTTGAGTCAAACACACCTCTACCCTTCAGCTGGGTGAAGATCCAATCTGAAATATGATGAGCAGCACAATGTTCAAGATTAAATTACATTAGTCTTCTCTATTTCAGTCCCTTTCCTTTCTCTTATCTTTCCCCATCCCCCATTTGTTTTCACTCTGTCCTTCTGACGGTCTTTCACTAGTGTTCATTTGTCTGGGATTGTGTATGCAGGTATAGATATGAGCCTTTCAGATATCTGATTATGTATATAGCAGGCGCGCTGTGTTCCTTCTGATTTCTTTATCTCAGAAATCAGCTGGAATTCCCACACTTGGTTTTTACGAATCTTCCTCTCGAGACCCCTCGGCATAACGCCGTCTCATTTTTAATAATGTTTGGAAACAGAATGTGTATTGACGGGCTGCCATTCAGGAATGCTGGGTTTGAGGGCTCACCTCTATCTTATATTCTGCACACATGCGGGTAGTAATTTCTTAAGTGCTGTTGTTAAAGATCGAACTGAATGTATTTCTGTGACATTGTGGGGGCAGGTATTTGACTGAATATTAGAATTACATCTACAGTTAAACAGAAGTATAAAATGTACGGAGAAACTGAGAGTTTAATTAAGTTACAAGTCAAAGTATGTATAAATAAATGCTTGAATAATAATTATACACTTCAATATACCAGCTAAAAAAAGTTGCTATTTGGATTTAAATAGGCAAATACTTTATTGCAGTGATTATTATGTTTCTAGCATGTTATATGTTTGGCAACAGTTCTTCTAACCCTATTGGTGGAGTGTGTATATCTTTTAATTTCTTAAACAATCATGTAGGAAGACACATCATGGCCATATTCCAGGATGACAATGTCAAGATTAATCAGGCTCAAATTGTGAAAGAATGATTGGGAGGGAGCATGAAGAATCATTTTCACACATGAATTGGCACCTTTGAGTGCAGACCTTAAATTCATTGAAAGTATTTGGGATGTGCTGGAGGAGACTTTACAGAGTGCTGGACTCTTGCATTGTCAATACAAGATCTTGACCAAAAACTTGTGCTAGAACTTGTGCATGTGCTAGAATTTGTTCTAGCACATGCCCCTCTTGATGGAAATAACATCACAGCAATTTCCATCAAGATCTTGTATATATGTATGTAATATTTTGACTTATATTTTTACAATTTTGATATGATATGGTCAAATTATTAATACACGCATGTATTAATTTTAATTTAAAGCTGCAGTCCGTAGTTTTTCCTCTTTGTCGCCATCTCTGTTCGAAATCTGCAATTGCAGTTATTTGCGGAATTATCAACTTTACGTGGGTTGTACATTGGCATGAAACAGCGCGGATGAATCCAATGTTTTGAGGTGAGTGTGCGGCTGTCACAGAATATACTTTTTGGAAGTTTGACCAATATAAAAATTTTCAAAACGGAAAATGACGTCTGAACAAGTAAGTAACATCCACTTTTGTTCTGATCAACTAAGGGGAAAAAAAGCATTGCAGTAAATCGTGCTGATTAAATCTAACGATCGCTTATCATATCATGTCAAACCGTGCAAATCATAGAAGAGCAGTTATTTTGTACAAACAAATAACAATCATAGTGCTATGAAATAAACGGTGTATGAACGGAATCCCTGTTATGCATAAACTTGTTATAATATAACATAATATAAACATCTTACGTCAGGAAAACTTTAACTTTACCGATCTGATTCATTTCAGATCCAATACTTGACAACGGAGGAGGCGGGTTTGATTTTCTTGGAGTAGAGGTGAATTGCTCCCTCTCATAGCTATAATAATTCATATTTACCATAATAGCAAAACGAGAAAGGCACAACAAAGGAAACTCCGTAACTGTGTAAATTAAGTGAACAAGTGTGCTACTGTTACGTCATTAAACTACTGTCTTACCTGTCTAGCAAAAAAAAGCTCTCTCTGCGTCTGTAAAACACGGAGGTCACGCCATCTTTCAAAAGCCCTGCCGATGTTTATCCTTGTTTTCGCATGGGCCCGGTTGCAGTCTCTTTTTTTCTCTAGCCACTCCGAAGTCCGAAGTCTTTTGGGTTTTACAACTGGTGAATCTCCAGTTGTCACTGGTGATTGTCATTTGAAACATTCTGGATCCGCTATAAGTTTACTTTTTTCAAGTGCTGTGAGAAAAGGCTATAAATCTACACCTCGAACATCCTCACACGCAATATAGCCTTCTTGCCGGGACTCCTTCTTTATGTGGACAGATGTGAAGTAATGACGCAAAGACATGCTCAAATTTCCCGCGGAAATCCACCAGTACCACTGGAATTAAAATCATTATTAAAAGCTAAGCAGATAGTTTTGAACACTGGCTGGTAATGGTTTTTTAAATTTATTATTATTTTGGATCATTTTTAACACAGAAAAGTTACGGACTGCAGCTTTAATGTGGTGTGCATTTTATATATATTATTATTTAAATTTTTTTCTCACTGGACGTTTAATTGAAGTATTCATAGTCTTCAGGTTAATTGTGCAAATTGACCGAATTATGCTGTGATTTAATGATAGTAATTTACAGTGTAAATGTTCTGTAATTGAAGACTTTTTGAATAATAGCACCAAAACACAAGAACAGGAAATACTGGGGATGATCTTTAGGATTTGAAATACCTGAGACTCTCCTTAGATTAATGATCAGATGAATAATGGTTGTATTGTCATTCACAATTACTGTCAGATTCAGGAAATGACTGTTGTCTTGTCAAGATTCTTGAGAATTGCTGGTCTGATTGGATTTAGTCATTGAGGATGTTTCTTTGCAAACTGTTATATTATGAAACCATCGCAAGTTGCAAGGAGTGTTCTGGTATTGTTGATAGACTTTTTAATGATTCAGTCGTTGAATCATCTGTTCCTCAAACCTGGGTCACAGGTCTTTTTCTTATGCTCCTATTCTTTGGAACTCTCTTCCTCTTGAACTTGGGGAAGCTCAGACGTTTTGGATTTTTAAAGCTCAACTTAAGACATTTTTTGTAGACCAGCGCATACTTTCTGGTTTTTATTCTCAAATAAATGTTTATTATTTTATTCATTGTTTTATGTATTGTTTGTCTTGTGTACAGCGCTTTTAGAAGGTGTTTTTAAAGGTGCTATGTAAGATAATAATTAAAATGTTTAATATTATTATTATTAATATGATTATTTATGTTATTGTATATATAAACAGGTAGATTGTAGCAAAACCTGTAAAAAAGCAAATGCACACAGGTCACAGGACAGGTAATTAATTAGAGATGCTGGCAAAGACTGTTAGAAAAGGTCAGACTGAATCAAATTAGAGCTTTGATTAATGCTTTCACTATATTATTCAACATGTGACTTGAGATTAATTCCCAGAAGCCATTAAAGTGCTGTGGATTCAAATGGAGGTGCATCCATATAAGCTGCCACTGTAGTGGACTACATATTCAAGGTGATTCTACCCATACGTTTAAACATGATTTATGGCTTTTACACAGCTTCACCAGAACATTAATGCAACAAGAAAGAGAAGCAAAGGACAGGCAGCATATAGTTGTTTAAAAAGTTTCTTACATTTCAAGAAAGTTACAGCATAAAGTGAAATAATTTTAAACAAGAAATGTTCCTCAGCGCAAAAGGACTGAAATGTTGTGAGATTGTGTGTCTGACAGAAACAGATCAGGAAACAGAGTTTCAGGGTGAGGTGGCCAGTCAGCTGCTGTGTCTGAACACACACATTGTTTTGTGACCGTGAGGGTTTGCCTCAGAAGACCTCTGCTGTGCACACCTGTCTTTTTCTGTCCTGCACGTCTCATCACAGAGTTAGTCAGCAGAGACTGAAGCCCTGCCCCCCTATGAACAGACAAGAGGAGACAGTGAGGGATGAGAATGAAAGCACAAAAATGTCAAGCTCCCTTTGTCTAAAACACAGGTCTAAGGCTACTTTCAGACTCTCAGTCCTAATCAGATTTCTCTGCATATCCGATTGAAATCTGATCAGATTTAGCAAATGTGAATGGCAAAAAATCCATTGCTAAGAATGCTACATTCATAGATGGTTTGAAATCCTGTTCAAATCGCATTTCTGGGTCAGCGCCAATAGCCTCGTGGGCAGCACGCTGACATATAGCGCCATTGCGCTTCAGGCGACCCGAGTTCGAGTCCCGGCTCGCGGTCCTTTCCTGATCCTGTCCCCTTCTCTCTCTCTCCCACCTCGCTTCCTATCCGCTCTATACTATCCTATAAAAGCAAAAATTTGGCAAAAATAAAAATCTGGGTTAAACCTTTGGGTTACCAGTCTGACTCTCTAACCATTAAGCCACGACTGCCTCAGTTGGTGTTTTGTTTCCAACACACGCTGTAAGTGGTCAACCAATCACAAATTTTTTTTTTTACCTTGGATGCATGTAAATATTGCTAATAATACTGCAAAGCAAAATTAGATAAATATAGATAGCATATAATGGGCACTTTGAGATCATCTCTAACATCTCTTCAGTTGATTCATTTGTCTATTCTCATGAATGAAGAGAAGGTTTTTAATTTTAGCTTCTGTCTAAGGTGACTACATTTCTTTCCACAACAGAAATAATCTTGATTTCTGAACCACGTCACAGGCTTACAGCCAAACGGAGTAATCGCTTCAGGTCCTTCAGAACATTGTGATTGTATCTCTTGGACAATAAACCGTTAATATTACGGCTTTATTCATGCATATAACATCGGCGTGGCCTTTTTCCAGCAATGTTCTTAAACCTGTTCAATGGGTTCTGTTCACATGATGTGTTAAAGTGGTTGTTAATTGGTTGTTAAAGTGTTGAATTGACAGAGCTGTTGATCACATATTTTATTTTTGTGAGAACTATGCCTTTTGTTCAAATTTATTTATTTATTTATTTTCTAAAGAAGTAGAACAATATAGATAAATACACATTTTCGGTAACACTTTAGTTTAGGGTCCAATTCTCACTATTAACTAGTTGCTTATTAGCATGCATATTACTAAGATATTGGCTGTTTATTAGTACTTATAAAGCACATATTAATGCCTTATTCTGCATGACCATATTCTACATCCCTATATCCTACCCAATACCTAAACTTAACAGCTACCTTACTAACTATTAATAAGCATTAATTAGGGGTTTATTAAGGCAAAAGTCGTAGTTAATAATTTGTTAATAGTGAGAATTGGGACCCTAAACTAAAGTGTGACCACATTTTGTATTTATTTATTTGCAAACTAACCTTAGCGACATTGTGTACATCTTTAAGGCTGTCATTTTTCTCTTCAAGGTGCCCAATTTATTCATTGCTCCCGTTGAATGAGGAGCGCTCGCCCTGACAAGATCATCTCATGAGATTGCCATAGCAACAAGCACTCCACACTGTTTTGTGCTTTAGTTGACTCAGGCTCAAAAAAATGTGTGTAGAATTTACTTTGAAACACCTTTTCACAACAAAGAAACAGCATTGTATTAAAAGTGAATTTTTGAAATAGAAAGATTGAAATAGTATTTTCTTGTACTCATTTTTACAGTGATGTTGGCATATCATGTTCCTCAGGCTCCAGGGCTTCCTGAGCATCTGTTGACTACTTCGGGTGATGATGATTAAGTGAAAACTGACAAACCTGCGGAGAGCAGGAGCCGCTTTGTCTTGAGTTTCTGCTCTGTTTGGCTGTTGATATCGTTGAGTTGTCTCCACAGCTGTTATCTTACACACCCACAGCCATTTTTCTCATTCGTGCCCCTCCTTCCATCCTCTGCTGGATCCTGTTTTACAGCTGATAGGTACATGTCCCAACAAACACCCAAGTGTGAGTGATAGATGAATACAGGCATGTTTGGATGGGACTAGCTTTCCTTGAGGGACTAGTTTTCTCTTGAGTTTTACAGACTGGCTTTGTGATTTTCATCTTGTCCAAATCATAAAGTTTTTCTCACACAACGATGGTAAAATATACAGTACTTTTCAGGGGTCCTCCGAATATATATAGCCTATATATATACCTATATACCCTTAAAGGGTTTGTTCACCCAAAAATTACAATTCTGTCAGTAATTACTCATCCTCATGTTGTTCCAAGACTTTTGTTCACAACATGAGGGTGAGTAAT